>NC_029785.2:91421841-91504462 GCF_000816755.2 Arachis ipaensis
TTCTAGTAATTGAAGTTAAAATAGTTTTATATATAATTTAAATTACATAATTGAAAGTTTTGATTAATTTTATAAACTAAAAGAAAATTTATTTATTTATCTCTAAATTGTAAATTAGAGTATTTAATTAAAAATAATTTGTAAATTGAAAAATAAGTAGTATTCTGAAAATTAATTATATTGATTAAATTTGGTTTTAAATTAAAACTCTACTCAAATCCTTAATTCCCAATTCTAAACCCTAATTCCTAATTCACTAATCCTAGTCCCGATTTCTGCAATACACACACGTATACCCCCTAACCTGTCAACTCTTCGGGGAGCTAGGCTCACCTTCCCCTCATTACTCACTCATCCATTGCCAGCCCCTCTTCCCCATATAGACACAACACAACTTCAGCAAACCAAAAAGAAAAGAAAAGAAAATGGGAAAAAAGGAGGAAGAGAGATCCGAGTGAGGGAGCCAGAGCCACGGAAGCAGAAGGAAGGGAGGGGGAGGCTCTGCCGCGATGCCAGCTTGCCGCGCACTGTCATCGCCCGTGAAGCCGAAGGGGTCGTCGCCATCACAGAGAAGAGGAAGAGAGAAAGAGTAGTACGCGAGAGTGCGAAGACGCCAGGCAGAAGGAGAATGCAGCGGCCAGAGAGGGAGGCAGCGCTGCTACTGTCGCGCACCACCGCCTTCGCCGTCACTAGGGTTACCGCCGCCGCCAAACCCTAGCCATCACTGTCACCACTGCTGCTGCTGTCGAGTTAGAGCTGTCATAGACATAGTAGTTTCTATGTCTAGTCTTCCTTTTTTTTTTTCGATTGTTGGAGTTATTGTGAATTGGGGCCACTAACGGGGTGTTGTTACTGCTAGAACCAACACAGAGAATTGCTGGGAATTGTTGCTGCCCTGTTCCCGTTTCAATTAGGTTCAATATCCACTGTTCTGGGTTAGCTTTTTCCCTTATTTTTGCTCCAATTACACACCCTATTTTGCCAATATCTTATTAATCTGCTTGTTCTTGTTTTAATTTAACTTTGGCCTGTGCTCTATTTTAAATTTCCATAGCTGTGTCTGCTTTTGATTCAATTGAATTCGAAATCTTTGTTGCATAGCAACCACGATCACTGTTGTGGGAGCTAACGCCGCTGCTATCTTGATTGAAACTGTTGCGTAGCTAGTAGTGGTCCAGCCAACTGCCTCGTCGTAATACTGCCTCTGGTTTCTTTTAATTGCGACATTGAGGTATGGATTTTATTTTAAAATTAATCGTTTTAATTTATGAATACCATTGAAGTTTAGTGAATAAGTGCAAATAATTTATAAATGTCTCATGTGACTAGTTTTGTTGCCGTAAGTGGTTAATCGATGAAATTGAATTGCGACCGGTTGAATTGAGGCTGTGACTGATGTTATTTTTCTGATTTTGATAGGATTGTTTAAAATTCTAATTTATGTGATTATACTGAATTGGTTGGTTGTGGCTGTATTCTGATTATTGAGAATAAGTGTTTGCTGTTAATTTTAGTTATTTGATGTAACAGAGTGGCTGTGGAACTGACTTGCGACTGGTTGGTTTTGGTTTTAATGATTGTTGATGTTGATTTATGAATAATTAGAATCAAGTCTGAGAACTGCTAAAAGATTGAAGTTTAATTATTGAATTTTTTTCTTGAAAGCTGACTTTTAAAACAAAATAGTAACTTTGTTAAAGATTAAATGATTTTAAAAAAAACTAGAACTATGGAAGGCTGATTTCTGGGATTACTAGTTGATTGAGTTGAATTTTGGAAAGGATTCTATGATATGCGGAAAGTAATTATGAATTGATGAGATTGGAGTTGGATTGATGGATTACATGGGAATTGTGGAGTATGATTGATTTGTTAAATTGTGAATGTCTGATTGATTGAGAAACGTCTGTTTGATAATTCTTGAGAAAGAGGGAACCTATAAGGGTGGTTAAGCCTGAGTTTTAGGCGAAGTGCTGCTGAAATTTTTATAAAATTTGGGACTTTATTTGAAATGCTATTTTAAAAGATTTGGTTTTGGAAAGTTAAATTATTTGAGATTTATTTAGTTGGGAAAAGATTTATTCTATTTAAAATTCGATTTATTAAGAAAAGTATAATGTTTTAAATTCTATCTTTTGAGAAGGGAGTTTTTTTTAAGTAATAATTTGAGTTCAGTTTATTAAGGAAAGGAATTTTTATTAAACGATAAAGAAGTTTGGCTGTCTAGAAACTTGAGGCAATGATAAGTGAATAATAAATAAGGTGATGCAGAGGTATGTATAGTTAAGCAGTGATGCGGAGGTACGTTTAATAATATTGGGATGCAAATGTATGAGTATGTAATCAGTGATGTGGAGGTAAAATGAAAAGAAAGAAAATGAAAAGTTATGAGTGAAATAAATAATTGAAATAGATTATGATTCATGAAAATGAAATGTGAATAGGCCTTGTGCCAAATTGCTAATGCGAAAGGGCCCGCCTAACTGATAGCCTGAGATTGCTAATGCAGGAATGTTTGCCTAACTGATAGCACTATTTCTTACTATGATACACATTAAGATATTATTATGATGAGGCCTAACTGTGATGCCAAGGTGTCTAACTGACTCAGTAAAGAAATCATATTTGGGGTTCGCCTCGAGTAACGTCGGGTTGCGGGTAGACAACCGACGCATGAGTTCATGGCCTGCGCTAGGAATATGCATGCATCATAATGTTTGCGCCTATGCATTTGGTTGTGTTTGATTATATTACTTCTTTGTGATTGTGTTGTGTGTCTTATTGTGACTTGTTTGTGTGTTGAATTGAATCTCTTACTTGTGCTATTGATTTGTGAATGAACTGAGGTGATTAATAACTATTGTTGTGACTAAGAATTAATTAGGTGGCTAAGAGATAGTTGGTATGACAAGTTTTGTGACTGAAATCTATTGAGTTTAGAAATTTAAAGAAAAGTAACTAATTATCTAAAGTAAAATTAAAAAGTATTTTCAAAGGTTTGATAGAAACAGTTTTATTAAGTAAAGTTAACTATTTGCATCTTAATCATTACTTTTACGGCATTCCCATTCCCTACTGAGAACATGTGGTTTGTTCTCACCCCAAAATCTTCCACCCTTTCAGTGACAAAGGTTTGAAGACTCAATTTGAAGCTGCGGGTGATTATTAGTCTTATTTGAGTTAAGTTTATGTGTTGAGTTGCTTTCATAGAATTCCCTCGCCTCTTTCATTTAAGATTTTATTTTATACAGAGGGATAGGAATTGTATTCGAGTTTCATGTTGAATTTATTTGTATAACGCTTATTATTAGTAATAAATATGTGATTACTATTGTTTGGTGATCTTTGATATATGATTTTAGTTAATAGAAACAAAATTTTCTGGTACATCCGATAAAATTGAAACGCGATATTCAACTAAAGGCTCAATATTAAATAGTAAATAGGAAAAACAGCTTAGTAACAGTTCACTTTTGGTACGATCATGACGTGCTAAAGGTTAGGGTGTTACAATAGGGATCCTTCGACATGAGCTCTATTTATCATAGTTCGCTTGAATAACACTATCAATCTATTTTTAGCCTAATATAACAAAATTAATCTAACTTAAACTAATATATTAACTTAAATTTAGGGTTTTGAAAAAAAAGAATAAAAAACAACATGGTGGCAGAAACTTACCCTGAGAGAAAAGCGTGAAAGCATCAGTAATGGCGACGAGGCTCCACGGTGGCAACAACGACTGAAGAAGATTGAACACAATCTTCCCTTGCGCAGCACCCACCCATGACAGCAGAGAAGGGGGATGATGCACCACTCTTTCGTGGTACATTTTATGCTTAACTGAGTGGATTTTATCATCTTTTCCCACATTTATTCAATGAAATAGCATGGTTTCATAATTTTCTCCTAATTTGTGCTTAAATGTGAAAACATGCTTTTTAGGCCTTTAATTTGCAAATTTTGATTCACCTTCGATTCCACTAGATGCCTTGATGTGTTTATTAGTGAATTCAGGTTAAAAAGGCTAGGAATGGATCAAAGGAATGAAGAGAAAAGCATGCAAAGTTGAGAAACCATGGAAAATCAAGGATTTAGGATGCACTCATCGACGCGCACGCGTAGCAAACACGCACGCGGGGAATTGAAGTCGCATGGCGACGCGTACGCATCGATGCTCGCATGTGACTTGATGAGCAGATATTTTATACGCTTTTTTGGGGTATTTTCATATAGTTTTTAGTAGGATTTAGCTACTTTTTAGTATATTTTTATTAGTTTTTATGAAAAAATCACATTTCTGGACTTTACTATGAGTTTGTATGTTTTTCTGTGATTTCAGGTATTTTCTGGCTGAAATTGAGGGACCTGAGCAAAAATCTGATTCAGAGGCTGAAAAAGGACTGCAGATGCTGTTGGATTCTGACCTCCCTGCACTCGAAATGGATTTTCTGGAGCTACAAAAACCCAATTGGCACGCTCTCAATTTTGTTGGAAATTAGACATCTAGGGCTTTCCAGAAATATATAATAGTCTATACTTTGCCCGAGCTTTGATGACGCAAACTGGCATTTAAACGCCAACTTCCTTTCCTATTCTAAAGTTAAACGCCAGAAAGAGGTTACAAACCAGAGTTAAACGCCACAAACAGGCTGCAACCTGGCGTTTAACTCCATGAGAAGCCTCTACAGGTGTAAAGCTCAATGCTCAGCCCAAGCACACACCAAGTGGGCCCCGGAAGTGGATTTCTGCACTAGCTATCTTAGTTTACTCATTTTCTGTAAACCTAGGTCACTAGTTCAGTATAAAAACTACTTTTAGAGACTTACTATGGATCTCATGACATTTTTACATCCGAATTTTGTTTCTTCTATGGCATGAGTCTCTAAAATCCATGGTTGGGGGTGAGGAGCTCTGCTGTGTTTCGATGAATTAATGCAATTAGTACTGTTTTCCATTCAATCATGCTTGTTTCTATTCTAAGATATTCACTCGCATTTCAACATGATGAATGTGATGATTCGTGATACTTATCACCATTCTCAACCTATGAACGCGTGCCTGGCAACCACTTCCATTCTACCTTAGATTGAGTGTGTATCTCTTTGGTTCCTGGTTCATGAGTTTGATTGCCTCTCCTGACAACAGAGCATTTAAATCTGTGAGATCAGAATCTTTGTGGTATAAGCTAGAATCAATTGGCAGCATTCCTGAGATCCGGAAAGTCTAAACCTTGTCTGTGGTATTCTGAGTAGGATCTGGGAAGGGTTGACTGTGACGAACTTCAAACTCATGAATGCTGGGTGCAGTGACAGTGTGCAAAAGGATCAATGGATCCTATTCCAACAATAGTAAGAACCAACAGATGATTTGCCATGTACATGGACCCTTTTCACTGAGAGGATGGCTGGTAGCCACTGACAACGGTGATCCACCAACATACAGCTTTCCATGGAAGGAGCCTTGCGTGCATGAAGAAGAAGACAGTAGGAAAGCAGAGATTCAGAAGACAGAGCATCTCCGGAACCTCAGCCTGTTTCTCATTACTGAATCACAAGTAACCTGTTATTTTATGTTATTTAGTTTTCATAAACAAAAGTAATTTTTATCATTAATCTCCTGACTAAGATTTACAAGATAACTATAGATTGCTTCAAGCCAACAATCTCTGTGGGATCGACCCTTACTCACGTAAGGTATTACTTGGACGACCAGTGCACTTGCTGGTTAGTTGTACGGAATTGCAAAAGTGTGATTGTGATTCCGTGCACCATGACCTCATTAAAGTGAAAATGTTGGGGGCAATTTCTGGGCTTCCCAGGCCCAAATCCAACTCATTTTCTGAGCCTATTACATGCTAAAATCAAGAGGAGTCAAGGGGGAACACATAGTTTAGTTTACACCATGCTTCAGTTAGTTTCTAGAGAGAGAAGCTCTCTCTTCTCTCTAGAATTAGGTTAGATGGAGATTAGGATTTCTTAGATCTAGGTTTAATGCATGCTTTGATTTACTTTTCCTTTACAATTTCTTGTTCTTGTACCTTTGCTTTCTTAGTTTAGCATTTTAATCCTTGTAATTGTTTACTCTGTTGTTGATGCACTCTTGGTTCTTCTATTTTTCTTTTAATGCAATTTATGTTTGATTTCTTCTATTGTTGATTTGAATTGTTGTCATTACTTTCCTTGCAATTGGTAGTTGTAGATCTATATTTCTTGCAATTTTATCTTGCTTTTCTTTTGTGCCTTCCAAGTGTTTGACAAAATGCTTGGAAGGATGTTAGAGTAGACTTTTTCTCCTCTTGGCTTGGGTTGAGTAATTAGAGACTCTTGAGTTATCAAACTCTTTTGTTGATTGATAATTGGAATTGCTAATTGATTTGAATGATACTAACTCTAGTCTTTCCTTAGGATTTGACTAGGACTTGTGGACTCAAATTGATTATCTCCACTTGACTTTCCTTCATAGTTAGAGGTTGACTAAGTGGAGCAATGGACAATTCTCATCACAATTGATGATGATAATGAGGATAGGACTTCTAATTCTCATTCCTTGCCAAGAGTTTTCTTAGTTATTAGTTTACTTCTTTTGCTATTTACATTTCTTGTCCCTTATTCAAAACCCCAAAATACTTGTCCCATAACCAATAACAAGAACACTTCCCTGCAATTCCTTTGAGAGACGACCCAAGGTTTAAATACTTCGGTTATTTTTATTGGGATTTGTACTTGTGACAAACAATTTTTTGCATGAGAGGATTATTTGTTGGTTTAGAAATTATACTTGCAACGAGATTTCATTTATCAAATTCTAAACCATACGAAAATTCACTCATCAAAATGGCGCCGTTGCCGGGGAGTTGCAATGGTGTTATGTTATTGGCTATTGTGAATATGTTAATATTGTGAATATCTTGCTTTTTGGTTATCTCTTGGTTTTGCTAGTAATTAGGAGTTTACTCTTTCTTTGTGTCTTTGAGATTTTTGTTTTGATTTTCCCTTGTCCATGTGAATTCTCATCCTTGTGGTTTTGGATATGGTTATGACTATGTTGTAGGTAATGGAAACTTAAATGATGGCTCACATTATAGGAGAGATTAATTCTTGAGAAGAGAGCCACATCCATATGAGCAATCTGCAATCATCATGGCAACCTCCTCAACCAGGCTACCATGATTGCAACCCCTCCTATGATGCATATCATTCCAATGGATATGATGGTTCTTATCATGATTATGCCACTCAACCACCATCATTCCATGCACCATACTTCCAACATAGTCCTCAAACTCCATCATTCCAACCACCATACTCCCAATCCACACCATATTTCCATCAATCACCTCCATATAATCCTAATCCATATCCTCCATATGCACACACTTACAACCATTATGAACAAGCACCCATGGAACCACCACCACTTCAACATCACTACCCCATGGATGATACACTAGGTATCATTTCTCAAGAGCAAGAAGAGTTCCAAACCGCACTCACCGGTTTCACCTCCGCCCTCCAAGAGCTTATATCGCGTATACCTCTATCTTCTACCAACAACCAAAACACCTTCCAACCTCCAAGCTTTGATGAACCTCCTTTCCAACCACATGACAAATTCTCCTTTCCACCGCCACCCTCCATGAAAGAACATCCATATCCATCAATCCAAGAGCAACATGATCCTAATTATGCGATTGAATGGAACAAGAGAGAAGGGATCGTCTTAGGGAATTAATGGATCGGATTCACTCATCCATACTTCAAGAGAAGTAAGAGGAGGCCCAAAAGGTGGAGGTAGTAGAGACCCTTGAAGATGAAGGAATAGTTGAAGAAGATCTAGGGGAGGTTGGACAAGAAGGAAGCTCCATCATTGAAGACAACTCTACACCAAGTGACAATGGTGATCTTGTTGAAGCTTCTTCTATTGAAAGTGAAACCAATGTTGAGGAGGAATGTATACACCCTCCAACACACATTTTGATTAATGAGAAAGAGTTGGAAGGAGTTAGCAAACAAGAGGAAATTGAAGAAGGTTATCAAAAGATGGAAGTCATTAAGGAGGAACCAAAGGAAGTTGAGCCTACAATGTCAAGACCATTGGATATCTTCCTTGCTAAGTCACTATCCAAATTACAAGTTGAATGGTTAATCATCTCATCTTTTAATTTCCTTGGCCCATATCAATATGCATTGTTAGAAACGGATGGTCAACTTAGAGATATGAGTGGGTTAGAAAGTAGAAACGAATTGGGTGTTGGTTGGCAACAAAAATCAAGGTGCATAGTGGAAGGAAGCTCAAATTTTAGGATTCATGGGTGGAGTGAAGCTCAATTCAAGGGATTTAGGATGATGAATAGGAGTTATAAGGAGAATTCAATAAGTTTGTCAACCAATTGGAAGCATGAAGTTCAAGAAGAAAAAGGGTTGACAAACAAAGTATGGGACCCCAGAATATACATAGATAATCATCAAATTTGGGGCCTTGGTACTCGCTTGAGATCTCTTGGTGGCTTGACGCGCTTATTTTGGGATCCCGGAGGACATTGGAAATGCAAGCATTGGTGGGGATTCAAGAAAGAGTTCAAATATAAACCACCCTAGCAAGTACCCCATCAATGGTCCAACTTAAAGACTTAAAATAAAAGTGTTAGGTGGGAGACACCCCACCATGGTAAACTTTTTCCATTCTCTTGTATATATAATCAATGAATGAATTGGGTTGCCATTGTTAGGTAGATTTCTTATTTTCATACTTTAGCATATTTTGCTTTGATTACTAGGTTACTGGTGCACGAAAATTACTTCACACTATGAGATACCAAATAAATCTCTAAAAGTTGTTTTAAATACTAAACTAGTAACCTAGGTTTACAGAAAATGAGTAAACTATGGTCTGGGGCCCACTTGGTGTGTGCTGGGGCTGAGACTAAAGCTTCTCACATGCCTGGGCTATTTTGGGCGTTCAACGCCAGGTTGTAACCTATTTCTGGCGTTGAACTCCAACTTGTAACCTGTTTCTGGCGCTGGATGCTAGATTGCAACATGGAACTGGCGTTGAACGCCAGTTTACGTCATCTATCCTTGAGCAAAGCATAGACTATTATATATTTCTGGAAAGCCCTGGATGTCTACTTTCCAACGCAATTAGAAGCGCGCCAATTGGACTCCTGTAGCTCCAGAAAATCCATTCTGAGTTCAGAGAGGTCAGAATCCAACAGCATCAGCAGTCCTTTTTCAGCCCGAATCAAATTTTTGCTCAGCTCCCTCAATTTCAGCCAGAAAATACCTGAAATTACAGAAAAGCACACAAACTCATAGTAAAGTCCAGAAATATGAATTTTTCCTAGAAACTAATGAAAATATACTAAAAACTTAACTAAAACATCCTAAAAACTACATGAAATTAACCCCAAAAAGCGTATAAAATATCCGCTCATCAGTTACTTGTTAGATTCATGTTTTGATTAGAATAGTTGTTTTTGAATTGCATTTTGCTTGAAGTGCAAGTTTTTTTTGTTTTGTCTTTGAAAATTTTTCAAAAAGAACTAAAAGATTTTTGTTAAATTTGAATTTTGGTTGATTTAGAATCTTTATAGGTTAGGAGAGTGTTAAATTCTATTTGTATGCTTCTAAAAAACAAAAAGGTCACCCCACGCATAAGCGTGGGTGACGCTTAGGCATCATTTGGCATTTTAGGCCTCTGGTACAAAAACCAGAGAGTTGTGCCTACTTTGTGCCAAATTTGTGCAAAAATCCACGCGTACGCATGGGAGACGCGTCCCTGCTGCCTTCCACGCTTACGCATCGTTTCACGCCCTATTTCTTCTCATTTCTCCTTTATTCTTCTTTCTTCTTTCCTTTATTCTCACTTTTTATTTTTCTCATCTTTCATTTCCTTTTGTTTATTATATTTTCATACTTGTATTCATTGCATTTTAATTTTGTTCTTATAGCTTGTTCTTATTTTCTTTTCTAAATTTCTTATTTTAATAATGGTGTTGAACTCTCCTACTCAATTGTTGAGAATTTATTGGTTAATCTTGGTGCTTCTTAACTTGTTTGATATTGTTGGGTGATGAAAATTCTAATTCAATGCTTAATCTTTGATGACTCTTGCATCCTTTGTGCATTGATATGAACTTCTATTGTCTTTCATGACCCACTCTTTCTTGTTTGAACTTGATGCTCAACATGCTCTTCATGTTATTCACTTATACTTTGAATTCCCTCTTGCATCAAGTATTAGTTGATATGCTCTTTGCCTATATTGCTCTCTCACTTACATGGGTAGCTAACATGTAGTGAAAACCTTACTCGTATTTAGCATTAGCCCCCGCCTATGTTCTATTGCTTTGATATCTTTGTTATAGGCTTAATTTTCTTTTTTTTTTCTTCCCTTTTAGGTTGGCCACTAAGAGGGAAAGGAAAAGCTTCAAAATGGGGCAACAAACAAGTCCACTCGCACAATCTTTTGAGGAAGCTCATCGGTTGTAGCAACCCGTCCACCTTGCTCTTCTTTGCATGCACCGAGGACGGTGCAATCTTCAAGTGCGGGGAGGTCGTCCGACCGATCTCCATCGGTAACAATTTCCTTTTTCAACACCAAATCTTAATTTTCTTTGTAGTTAGTTGTTGCATTGCATGTTAGGGTGCATGTTAGTTAGAATTTGTACATATTTTTACCACTTTCTTTTTATGTTAGGACTACTTGGTTAGGGTGATGATTTCTCTCCCAAGAAAAATTGTTATAGGGCACCCTACCAATTTGAAAAATTTTTTTTGTGGAACTTACTTGAAGATTTTATTTTGAAACATGGTTTTTGAGCTAAGAACACAAGCATGTGATTTTTGAGCCCAATTGTGTGGTTACATCTTATAACCACTTATTTCCATTCTTGTGTGTATTATTCTCTTTCTATGATTGTAATATTTGATTTGTTTGATTCTTTATGTCCATTATTCCATGTATACATGTATTTATATGATTGAGGCCATCATTTCATTTAGCTCACTTACCCAAATAGCCTACCTTTTACCAACCATTGTCCCAATTGTAGTACATACTCATGTATTAATTATGTGTAAACCATATGCATTGATTTGTTTGTATATACTTTGTTGCAAAAACAAAAAAATTATACAAAATAAAGAAAAATATATATCAAAAGAAAAAAATATATATATATACATAGAAAAAAATGCAATAAAAAGGGGACAAAAATGCCCCAAAGCAAAGTAATAATAACAATGCATATGGAATGTGAATTAAAGAAAATACATGAGTATGTGAAAAAGTGGGAATCATGGGTAGCTAGGTATTGTATTAGAATTGTATAGGTTGTTATATGTGTTTGGTGAGAGTTTAGGTTAATCAAAGATTCAAAGTTCAAGCTCACTTTACCATATGCATCCTCACCTTTACCCTAGCCCCATTACAACCTATGAATAAGTCCTCATGATAAATGTATGCATGCATTGAATAATTGTTGATTGTTACATGAAAAACAAATCTTGGAAAGCATGATTAGAGGAGAATTGAGTGATCAACCCTATACACTTGAGCGACTAGAGCGGATACACTTCCGGTGAGGGTTCGATGCTCAATTCCTTGTTCCTGGCTTTCATGAGCTTTCTTCTTGCAAGTCTATTTAAAATTCATTTTGATATTTCAATTGGTAGAGTTGTGAGTCGCCATATGACCTTAGCCCTACATGTTCATATATGTTCCTGGAGATTGATTCATTTTTAACCAAGTAGGTAGAATCACTTTGCATTTAGTTGCATGCATGTAGATAGGTTTGCATAGTTTCTTTGCATTAAATAAATGTTCATACCCCTTTTCTTGTGCTTCTTTATTCTTAGCATGAGGACATGCTTGGTTTAAGTGTAGGGAGATTTGATGCAAAACTATTTCGTGGTACATTTTATGCTTAATTGAGTGGATTTTATCATCTTTTCCCACATTTATTCATTGAAATAGCATGATTTCATAATTTTCTCCTAATTTGTGGTTAAGTGTAAAAACATGATTTTTAAGCCTTTAATTTGCTAATTTTGATTCACCTTTGATTCCACTAGATGCCTTGATGTGTTTGTTAGTGAATTCAAGTTAAAAAGGCTAGGAATGGATAAAAGGAATGAAGAGAAAAGCATGCAAAGTGGAGAAACCATGGAAAATCAAGGATTTGGGATGAACTCATCGACGCGCACGCGTAAAATTGATGTCGCATGGCGTCGTGTGATGCACCACTATTTCGTGGTACATTTTGTACTTAATTGAGTGGATTTTATCCACTAAACTCACACTTATTCATATAATTCGCATGTTTTACATTTTCCGTCCTAATTCTGTGCTATAATTGAAAATTTGCTTCCTAAGCCTATAAATTATACATTTTTAACTCCCCTTTATACCATTCGATACTGTGATCCGTATGTTGCTTTCAGGCTTTATAGGGCAGGAATGGCTTAGAGGATGGAAAGGAAGCTTGCAAAAATGGAAGGAACACAAAAAATAAAGGAGACAACCAGCGAGGATCGACGCGTACGCGTACCCGATGCATACGCGTGCCTAGCACAAAAGACAAGTGACACGTACGCGTGCCTGACGTGTACGCGTGACAAGGAATATCGTCAATCGACGCGTACGCGTGACATGCGCTACTGATGCGTGAGTATATTTCCTATCTTTTCCTAATGAATTTGCATCTAAATTGTTGAGTTTAATAAAGAATTAATTATCTTTTAGCCAATATGGATACTACTTTAAGTCTTGTGCAATTCTGTTTATTTTAGGTAGCATTTTCAGCTGGATTTGATGGAGTTTCTGCAGAAGAAGAGATGAAGGCGAATGATGCTACCAACCCTGACCTCTCGGCACTCAAACCTGAATAACTCAAGCTACAGAGTTCCAATGGACGCGATTCTAGTGGCGTTGGAAAGCTAACTTCCAGAGCTTTCCAACGATATATAATAGTCCATACTTCTTCTCCAAACTCGCAAGACACAACAACAATACGCGAGATTGGTCCTGCCCACTTCAAGTTAGGAGCACTAAAGCCCAAGTTATGCCCAACTTCACTCAACTAAACTCTAATTCATGCTGCCAAGTCCAAGTTAGGCATGGATCCTAGTGAAGCCAAGTGGTCCCCATCCATTAATTGAAGATTTGATGATTGCTATAATTAGTTCTAATTTAAATTCAAATTTTAAAAATAGAAAAAGATATTATGTTAGTCTTAAAGATAGATTTTAAATTAATTAGGATTAGATATAAATAGGGGAATACCACCTCAACATTATTCTATTCCAGACTTCCAATTCTATACAAATTTACATTCCGTAATCCTAGTTTTCTACTCTGAACCATGAGGAACTAATCCTCCATTGTTAAGGTTAGGAGCTCTGTCTATTTGTATGGATTGATTTTATTAGTTTATCTATTTTAATTCATGTATGGATTTATAATTTAAGAATTGTTTTCGCTCTTTATCTTATGAATTTGGGTGGAACGAAAGTATAACCCTCTTTCTATTTGAGTACTTGTATAACTTGGAAAAGCTCTTTACTTGAACAACGGCTTGAAAACATATTCTCCTAAATTTTAATTATCTGGATTTAACGGGATACGTGACATATAATCCTTTTATTTTTGGGTAATTAGAGTTTTTGTGGCATATAAACTGGAATTTGATCATGTAGCTTCTAATTGAAATTAATTGACCAAGGAATTGGCAGTTAATGAATTTTAGAGGAGACTAGAAAGGTCTAAGGAATTAGGGTCTAGTCACATATAATTTGCCATAAATTAAATCCTACATAATTAAAATAGTTAGTAAGAAAAGTAAATCCGGAAAAATAGATAACTCTGAATCCTTAAGTGCCTTCTCAATATTTTATTTCCAACTTATTTATCTGCCTATCTTTAATATTCTAAATTTACTGTTAATGCTTTTAAACTTCCAAATACTATTTTCTGTTTGTCTAACTAAGCCTATCAAACACTGTTGTTGCTTAATCCATCAATCCGCGTGGGATCGACCCTTACTCACATAAGGTATTACTTGGTATGACCCGGTGCACTTGCCGGTTAGTTTGTGGTTAGAAAATCCGCACCAAGTTTTTGGCGCTGTTGCTGGAGATTGACTGTGATTGACAACTATTCGTTGTTTAATTTCTTAGATTAGATAATTTTTACTTTAATTAGATTTCTTTTTAATTTTTAATTGTTCTTTTTTTCCTTATTTTCGTTCACCCCTACCCCATTTTTCTTTTTATTTCTTTTACTTTCGTTCCTCTTTTTTTTTATTTTTTTTATTTTTTTCTCACTTTCGTTTTGTTTATTTCATTAGTTTGTTTTATTTTTTTTTGATTTATTTAATCCATTTTTTTTATTTCTTTTCAAACCTTCTGTCGGTTTTTTGTTATTTACTTTATTTTATTTCATTTCGTTTTCTTTGCTGCCAAGGCTGCGCCTAACTTGAGATTTCTCAAGTTAGGCGCAAGACACAACAACACACTTCAAGTTTGGTCCTGCCCACTTCAAGTTAGGCGCACTAAAGCCCAAGTTAGGCATAGCTTCACTCAACTAAACTCCAATTCATGCTGCCAAGACCAAGTTAGGCATGGATCCTAGTGAAGCCAAGTGGTCCCCATCCATCAATTGAAGATTTGCTGATTGCTATAATTAATTCTAATTTAAATTCAAATTTTAAAAATAGAAAAAGATATTATGTTAGTTTTAAAGATAGATTTTAAATTAATTAGAATTAGATATAAATAGGGGGATACCACCTCAATATTATTCCATTCCAGACTTCTAATTCTATACAAATTTACATTCCGTAATCCTAGTTTTCTACTCTGAACCATGAACAACTAATCCTCCATTGTTAAGGTTAGGAGCTCTGTCTATTTGTATGGATTGATTTTATTGCTTTATCTATTTTAATTCATGTATAGATTTATAATTTAAGAATTGTTTTCGCTCTTTATCTTATGAATTTGGGTGGAACGGAAGTATGACCCTCTTTCTATTTGCGTTCTTGTATAACTTGGAAAAGCTCTTTACTTGAACAACAGCTTGAAAACATATTCTCCTAAATTTTAATTATCTGGATTTAACGGGATACGTGACATATAATCCTTTTATTTATGGGTAATTAGAGTTTTTGTGGCATATAAACTGGAATTTGATCATGTAGCTTCTAATTGGAATTAATTGACCAAGGAATTGACAGTTAATGAATTTTAGAGGAGACTAGAAAGGTTTAAGGAATTAGGGTCTAGTCACACATAGTTTACCATAAATTAAATCCTACATAATTAAAATAGTTAGTAAGAAATGTAAATCCGGAAAAATAGATAACTCTGAAGGCTTAACTGCCTTCTCAATATTTTATTCCCAACGTATTTATCTGCCTATCTTTAATATTCTAAATTTACTGTTAATGCTTTTAAACTTCCAAACACTATTTTCTATTTGTCTAACTAAGCCTATCAAATACTGTTATTGCTTAATCCATCAATCCTCGTGTGATCGACCCTTACTCACGTAAGGTATTACTTGGTATGACCCGGTGCACTTGCCGGTTAGTTTGTGGTTAGAAATCCGCACCAGCTACCTACAGAAATCGCAAAAAATGCTGGGGGCAATTTTGGGCTGAGTTTGGACCCAGTTTCCGGCCCAGAAATGCAGACTAAAGCCAGGGAACAAGCAGAGACTCACATCACTTCTAATTATTCCTAATGTTAGGTTTTAGATGTAGTTTCTAGAGAGAGAGATAGGCTCTCTCCTCTCTCTAGGTTTAGGATTTCTCTTAGTTTTAGGTTTATTTCTTCTCAATTCAAGGTTCAATGTTTCTTTAATTTGGTTTCTCTTCTACTTTTATTTATTCTAGTATCTTACTTTATTTATTTCCCCAATTTGGTTTATGAACTCCATGTTAGATTTGATTTCTTTATTTAATGCAATTTGAGATATTTCATATTTATGATTTTAATTTAGCTTTATATATTCTTGGCTTGAATTGATTAATTGGAGACACTTGAGTTATCAAACTCCTTTGTTGCTTGTTAATTGAAAATTGCTGGTTGATTTGGATACCTCTAAAGCTAATCTTTCCATAGGAGTTGACTAGGACTTGAGGAATCAAATTGATTAGTCCACTTGACTTTCCTTTATTTAGTAAGGGTTAACTAAGTGGGAGCAGTAGACAATTCTCATCACAATTGATAAGGATAACTAGGATAGGACGTCCAATTTTCATACCCTGCCAAGAGCTTTTGTAGTTATTAATTTACTTTCTTGCAATTTACATTCCTTGTTCAACCTTTCAAAAACCCAAAAGTATATTTATCCATAACCAATAATAATTACACCTCCCTGCAATTCCTTGAGAGACGACCGAAGGTTTAAATACTTCGGTTATTATTTTTATTGGGTTTGCTTTAGTGACAAACAAGTTTTTGTACGAAAGGATTCTTTGTTAGTTTAGAAACTATACTTACAACACGATCACTTTTGTGAATTCTTTACTAGCAAAAATTCGTTCGTCAAAATGGCGCCGTTGCCGGGGAATTGCAAACGTGTGCCTTATTATTGGTTATTGTAAATAATTTTTCTTTTTCGTTTCTTTGTTAGTGTTTCTAGTTTTAGGAGTTTATTTTCATTAATTTTGATTTGTTTTTGTTTTTACTTGCTACTATGAATTCTCACCCCTTTCGCTATGAGTTTAGTTCAAATTATGTTGCAGGGAATGGACGCTATAATGAGAACATGCATCAAGGTTGGAACAATCAAAAATGGGAGGAGCCACAAGGATTTGATCAACCCTTTCGGTAACAACCTCCTCCAATGTGCCATGGGTAACGACCGTTCTATAATGTATCCCCAGACAATGGCTATGGTGGACCCTTTCATGTCAACCAAACTCCACCGAATTACTATGGTCAAGAACCATTCCAGGGTGCATACGAAGATGATGGATATGGTGAACCCCCTTGTAGTTACCAACAAGCCCCACCATATGCCTATGAACCCCCTCCCCAACATAACTTTGAACCACCATACTCACAAGCCCCTTACCACCAAACACCCCCATATGACCCTAATCCGTACCCACCATACCAAGAGCCTTATGAGCCATACTTCGAGCCACCACCTCAATATACACCACCTCCAAATCCTTATCAAGAAGAACTACCTCCGTATTATGAGCCTTTCCTCCCAACAAATGAACCCTCCTATCCACCCCAACCTCCATTGTATAACAACACTCTTATCTCTACTATCATTGGTCTCACCTCTAAACTCCAAAATCTTATATCCCGCAAGGACCAACCCTCTACCTCCAATATTCAACCCTCAAGCTTTACTGCATCACCACCCTCCATAGAAGAGCACCAACATCCATCAATCCAAGAGCAATATGATCCTGATGAGCGGATATTTTATACGCTTTTTGGGGATAATTTCATGTAGTTTTTAGTATATTTTCATTAGTTTCGAGGCAAAATTCATATTTCTGGACTTTACTATGAGTTTGTGTATTTTTCTGTAATTTTAGGTATTTTCTGGCTGAAATTGAGGGAGCTGAGCAAAAATCTGATTCAAGCTAAAAAAGGACTGCTGATGCTGTTGGATTCTGACCTCTCTGCACTCGGAATGGATTTTCTGGAGCTACAGAACTCCAATTGGTGCGCTTTCAATTGAGTTGGAAAGTAGACATCCAGGGCTTTCCAGCAATATATAATGGTCCATACTTTGCTCAAGGATAGACGACGTAAACTGGCGTTCAACACCAGTTCCATGTTGCAGTCTGGCGATAAAAGCCAGAAACAGGTTACAAGTTGGAGTTAAACGCCCAAAACAGGTTACAACCTGGCGTTTAACTCCAAAAACAGCCAAAGCACGTGAAAAGCTTATGTCTCAGCCCCAGCACACACCAAGTGGGCCCTAGAAGTGGATTTCTGCACTATCTATCATAGTTTACTCATTCTCTGCAAACGTAGATTACTAGCTTACTATTTAAACAACTTTTAGAGGATTATTTTGTACCTCATGACATTTTAGATCTGAACTTTGTACTCTTTGACGGAATGAGTCTCTAAACTCCATTGTTGGGGGTGAGGAGCTCTGCTGTGTCTCGATGAATTAATGCAATTATTTCTGTTTTCTATTCAAACACGCTTGTTTCTATCTAAGATGTTCATTCGCTCTTCAATATCATGAATGTGATGATCCGTGGCAGTCATCACCATTCTCAATCTATGAATGTGTGCCTGACAACCACTTCCATTCTACCTTTGATTGAATGAGTATCTCTTGGATTCCTTAATCAGAATCTTCGTGGTATAAGCTAGAATCTATTGGCAGAATTCTTGAGAATCCAGAAAGTCTAAACCTTGTCTATGGTATTCCAAGTAGGATTCAGAGATTGAATGACTGTGACGAGCTTCAAACTCACAAGGGTTGGGCGTAGTGACAGACGCAAAAGGATCAATGGATCCTATTCCAGCATGAGTGAGAACCAACAGATGATTAGCCGTGCGGTGACAGCACACCTGGACCATTTTCACTGAGAGGACGGATGGTAGCCATTGACAACGGTGATCCACCAACACACAGCTTGCCATAGGAGGAACCTTGCATGCGTGAAGAAGAAGACAGGGGGAAAGCAGAGATTCAGAAGACAAAGCATCTCCAAAACTCCAACATATTCTCCATCACTGCATAACAAGTATTTATTTCATGCTCTTTTATTTTTCGCAATTCAAACTAATAATCATAATTAATATCCTGACTAAGAATTACAAAATAACCATAGATTGCTTCAAGCCAACAATCCCCGTGGGATTCGACCCTTACTCACGTAAGGTATTACTTGGACGACCCAGTGCACTTGCTGGTTAGTGGTACGAGTTGTGAAAAGTGTGATTTACAATTCGTGCACCAAGTTTTTGGCGCCGTTGCCGGGGATTGTTCGAGTTTGGACAACTGACGGTTTATTTTTTTGCTTAGATTAGGAAAATTTTTTTTTCTTTTTACTTTAGAGTCTTCTATTATTGTTTTTGGTTGAAAATTTTTTTTAATCCTTATTTTCTCTTTTTAATTTTTTTTCGAAAATTTTATAAACTGATAATTGAGTTTTTCTATTTGAGTTTAGTTTCATATCTTAAGTTTGGTGTCAATTGCATATTTTTTATTATTTATTTTCTTTTAAATTTTCGAATTTGTGTTCATTGTTCTTTCTTAATCTTTAAGTTGTTCTTGTTTATTTTCCTTGTTTGATCTTTAGCTTTTCTTGTTCTGTGTGTTTTCTTATTTTTCTTGTGCTTTTTCAAAATATTAGTTTTCAAAAAAAAATCTTTATTTATTAAATACCTTATTAAAACACGTTAAATTTATAGCTCAATTGGTTAGTGCGTTGTGCTTATGTTCTTGGTAATTGGCTATCTTCTTTTTAAAAACTTTTTCAAAAATAATTTTTCTTTGAATAAATCTTGTGCCAAACTTTAAGTTTGGTGTTTTCTTGTTGATTTTTCTTTAGTTTTTGAAAATTTTATTTTGGTTTTCTAAAAATTTTAAGTTTGGTGTTCTATCTTCATGTTCGTGTTGTTCTTGTGAGTCTTCAAAGTGTTCTTGAGTCTTCCTTGTGTTTTGATCTTAAAATTTTTAAGTTTGGTGTTCCTTGGTGTTTGCCTCCAAAATTTTCGAAAATAAGGAACATTAGATCTAAAAATTTTAAGTTGTGTGTCTTTGTGTGTTTTTCTCTTTCATCATAAAATTCAAAAATCAAAAAAATATCTTTTCTCTCTATTTTAAAGTGAATTTTCAAAAATTGCTTTTAAAATTCAGATTTCTATTTCAAAATTTAAAATCTTTTCCAAAAATCATATCCAAAGTTTTTCAAATCTTCTTAATTAAGTAATTAAAAAAATAAAAATATATTTTAATTGCAATTCACATCAATTCCCTTTTCTCCATCATGGACCTAAGTGGAAATGAGCAGTCCAAAAGGACTCTGGGGTCATATGAAAACCTCCCCACTACTACTTCATATGGGAGCAGTATCTGTATACCCTCCATTGGAGTCAGTAGCTTTGAGTTGAATCCTCAGCTCATTATCATGGTGCAGCAAAGTTGCCAGTATTCCGGTCTTCCACAGGAAGAACCTACAGTGTTTCTGGCACAGTTTTTACAAATTGCTGACACAGTACATGATAAGGAAGTAGATCAGGATGTCTACAGATTATTACTGTTTCCATTTGTTGTAAAAGACCAAGCTAAGAGGTGGTTAAATAACCAACCTAAGGCTAGCATAAGGACATGGAAACAGCTGTCAGAAAAAAATCCTGAATCAATACTTCCCTCCAAAACGGATGACACAGCTAAGGCTGAACATCCAAGACTTTAAACAAGGAGATAATGAATCTCTTTATGATGCCTGGGAGAGATACAGAGAGATGTTAAGAAAATGCCCCTCTGAAATGTTTTTAGAATAGGTGCAGTTAGACATCTTCTATTATGGGCTTACAAAGAAAGCTCAAATTTCTCTAGATCACTCAGCTGGTGGATCTATACACATGAGAAAGACAATTGAAGAGGCTCAAGAGCTGATTGATACAGTTGCCAGAAATCAGCATCTGTACCTAAATAGTGAATCTTTTATGAAAGAAGAGGCTAAAACAGTAACTGCTGAACTTAGTCCTGCAGAACAAATTATTAAATTCAATCAGCAATTAGACTTTCTAAAAAAATAGCTGGCCGAATTCAAGGAGATACTACAAGACACAAGAATGGCTAATATAAATATGGAGGTACAGTTGAAGCAAACAGAATAATAGTTATCAAAATAAATAACAGAAGAGTGCCAAGCAGTTCAATTAAGAAGTGGGAAAATATTAAATACCTTACTTCAAGGTTGCAGGAAGCCTAGAAATGAACAAATTGCTATTCAAAATCCCTCTGAGGACAGTAAGAGCCCAGAGAGGAATAACTCTGGCATTCAAATGCCAGAAACAAGCAAGGAGTTGGCGTCAAACGCCCAATGAAAGCTCAGTTCCGGCGTTTAAACGCCAGGAACAAGTAAGGAGTTGGCGTCCAACGCCAATCCAGCTTCTAACCCTGGCATTCAAATGCCAGTGAGGGATCATACATACACACGTGCTGATAACAACCCCTCTAAAAAGGCTTCTCCAACCACCTATGTAGGAAATAAACCTGCAGCAACTAAGGTTGAGGAATATAAAGCCAAGATACCTTATCCTCAAAAACTCCGCCAAGAGGAGCAGGATAAGCAATTTGCTCGCTTTGCAGATTATCTCAGGACTCTTGAAATAAAGATTCCGTTTGCAGAGGCACTTGAGCAAATACCTTCTTATGCCAAGTTCATAAAAGACATCTTGAGTCATAAAAAGGATTGGAGAGAAACTGAAAGAGTTCTCCTCACTGAAGAATGCAGTGCAGTCATTCTGAAAATCTTTCCAGAAAAGCTTAAAGATCCCAGGAGCTTTCTGATACCATGTATATTAGAGGGTAATTGCACCAAGACAGCTTTATGTGATCTTGGGGCAAGCATCAACCTAATACCTGCATCCACTATCAGAAAGCTTGGTTTAACTGAAGAAGTTAAAATAACCCGGATATGTCTCCAACTTGCTGATGGCTTCATTAAATACCCATCAGGCGTGATTGAGGACATGATTGTCAGGGTTGGGCCATTCGCCTTTCTCACTGACTTTGTAGTGCTGGAAATGGAGGAGCACAAGAGTGCTACTCTCATTCAATGAAGACCTTTCCTAGCAACTGGACGAACTCTCATTGATGTCCAAAAAGGGGGAACTAACCCTGAGAGTCAATGAGGATGAGTTTAAGTTGAATGTTGTCAAAGCCATGCAGCATCCAGACACACCAAAAGAATGCATGAAAGTTGGTCTCATTGACTCTTTGGTAGAGGAGGTCAACATGGCTGAGAGTCTCGAATCAGAGCTGAAAGACATCTTTAAAGATGTTCAGCCTGATTTGGAGGGTTCAGAGGAATTGAAAGAGCCTCTGAGACTTCCTCAGGAAGAGGAGAAACCTCCTAAACCCGAGCTCAAGCCATTACCACTATCCCTGAAATATACATTTCTGGGAGAAGGTGACACTTTTCCAGTGATCATAAGCTCTGCTTTAAATCCACTAGAAGAGGAAGCACTAATTCAAGTGCTAAGGACACACAAGACAGCTCTTGGGTGGTCCATAAGTAACCTTAAGGGCATAAGCCCAGCTAGATGCATGCACAAAATCCTATTGGAGGATGATGCTAAGCTAGTGGTTCAACCACAGAGGCGGCTAAATCCAGCCATGAAGGAAGTGGTGCAGAAAGAGGTCACCAAATTACTGGAGGCTGGGATTATTTATCCTATTTTTGATAGCCCCTGGGTGAGCTTTGTTCAAGTTGTTCCCAAGAAGGGAGGCATGACAGTGGTTCATAATGAAAAAAATGAACTGGTTCCTACAAGAACAGTTACAGGGTGGTGCATGTGTATTGACTACAGAAGGCTCAATACAGCCACCAGAAAGGATTATTTTCCTTGACCATTCATAGACCAGATGCTAGAGAGACTAGCAGGTGATGAATATTACTGCTTTTTGGATGGCTATTCAGGTTACAACCAAATTGCAGTAGATCCTCATAACCAAGAGAAAACAGCATTCACATGTCCTTCTGGAGTATTTGCTTACAGAAGAATGCCTTTTGGTCTGTGTAATGCACCTACAACCTTTCAGAGGTGCATGCTCTCTATCTTCTCTGATATGGTAGAGAAGTTTCTGGAAGTCTTCATGGATGACTTTTCAGTATTTGGAGACTCATTCAGCTCCTGCCTTGACCATTTAGCACTTGTTCTAAAAAGATGCCAAGAGACCAACCTAGTTTTAAACTGGGAAAAATGTCACTTTATGGTGACTGAAGGAATTGTCCTTGGGCATAAAATTTCAAACAAGTGAATAGAGGTGGATCAAGCGAAAGTGGAAGTAATTAAAAAATTACCACCACCTGCTCATGTTAAGGCAATCAGAAGCTTTCTGGGGCATGCAGGATTCTACAGGAGGTTTATAAAGGATTTTTGAAAAATTACAAAATCCCTGAGCAATCTGCTAGCTGCTGACACGCCATTCGTGTTTGACACAGAGTGTCTGCAGGCGTTTGAGACTCTGAAAGCTAAGCTGGTCACAGCACCAGTTATTTCTGTACCAGACTGGACTTTACCATTTGAACTAATGTGTGATGCCAGTGACCACGCCATTGGTGCAGTACTGGGGCAGAGGCATGACAAGGTTCTGCATGTCATTTATTATGCTAGCCGTGTTTTAAATGATGCCCAGAAAAATTACACAACCACAGAAAAAAATTGCTTGCAGTGGTTTATGCCATTGACAAGTTTAGATCATACTTAGTAGGATCAAAAGTGATTGTGTACACTGACCATGCTGCTCTTAAATATCTACTCACAAAGCAGGATTCAAAACCCAGGCTCATAAGATGGGTGTTGCATCTGCAAGAGTTTGATATAGAAAAAAGAGACAGAAAAGGGACAGATAACCAAGTGGCTGATCATCTGTCCCAGATAGAACCAGCAGAAGGAGTGTTTTCCCTCTCTATTGAGATCTCTGAGACCTTTTCGGATGAGCATTTGTTTGCCATTCAGGAAACACCATGGTTTGCAAACATTGCAAACTATAAAGCTGCAAGGTTCATACCCAAGGAGTACAGCAGGCAACAAAAGAAAAAATTAATTACTGATGCAAAGTACTACTTGTGGGATGAACCCTATCTCATTAAGAGATGTGCAGACAGAATAATCTGTAGGTGTGTGCCTAGAGAAGAAGCACAAAGGATCTTATGGCATTGCCATGGATCACAATATGGAGGCCATTTCGGAGGTGAGCGAACAGCCACCAAGGTCCTCCAATGTGGCTTCTACTGGCCTACACTCTATAGGGATTTCTGAGAGTTTGTACGTAACTGTGACAGTTGCCAAAGAGCTGGTAATCTGCCTCATGGTTACGCCATACCTCAACAGGGAATCTTGGAGATTGAGTTGTTTGATGTATGGGGAATTGACTTCATGGGACCTTTCCCACCATCATACTCAAACACTTATATTCTGGTGGCAGTCGACTATGTATCAAAATGGGTAGAGGCCGTTGCCACACCCACCAATGATACTAAAACAGTGCTGAAGTTCCTCCAGAAACATATCTTCAGCAGGTTTGGTGTCCCTAGAGTACTAATCAGTGATGGGGGTACTCACTTCTGCAACAAACAACTTTACTTTGCCATGGTCCGGTATAGGATTCGCCACAAGGTGGCGACTCCATATCATCCACAGACAAATGGGCAAGCTGAAGTTTCTAACAGAGAACTAAAAAGAATCCTGGAACGGACTGTAAGTACCCGTAGAAAGGATTGGGCAAGAAGCTTGGATGATGCTCTGTGGGCTTACAGAACAGCATTCAAGACTCCTATAGGGACCTCTCCATACCAGCTTGTGTATGGTAAGGCCTGTCATCTGCCCGTAGAACTGGAACATAAGGCCTACTGGGCAACCAGATTCCTAAACTTTGATGCCAAATTAGCTGGAGAAAAAAGATTACTCCAGCTGAATGAGCTAGAGGAATTCAGATTCACTGCTTTCGAAAATGCCAAGCTTTATAAAGAGAAATAAAAAAGGTGGCATGACAGAAATCTGTCATCTAGAGACTTTGAACCAGGACAAAAGGTTCTGTTGTTTAACTCTAGGCTCAGGTTATTCCCCGGGAAACTGAAATCCCGGTGGAGGGGACCATATGTGATTACAAGTGTATCACCATATGGTTATGTGTAGCTTCAAGACATTGATTCTGATAAGAAGTTCATTGTTAATGGACAGAGAATAAAGCACTATCTTGAAGGCAATGTTAAGCAAGAGTGCTCAAGACTGAGGCTAGATTAAAAGCTCAGCAAGGTCCAGCTAAAGACAATAAAGAAGCGCTTGCTGGGAGGCAACCCAGCCATTAGCAAAATTTTTTCTGTTATTTTATTTTATTTTATTCTTCATTTTATTTATTTTTAAAATATATGAGCTTAATATTAACAAGGTAAAGAATCAATTTCATAAGTCCACAGGGTTACAGAAGAATTCAGAGCACAAAACAGGAAAAAGGAGCTCACTAGCAAGAAAATGCCAGTAAGAGGCACAATTGGGCGTTAAACACCCAAAAGGAGCATCTACTGGGCATTTAACGCCAGTAAAGATAGCCATCTGGGCGTTAAACGCCAGAAAGAAGCAGCTTCTGGGCGTTCAGAAAAACGCCCAGTGACAAAGGGGTTTCTGGCATTTAACGCCAGCTAGAAGCAACAGCTGGGCGTTAAACGCCCAAAACAAGCACCAACTGGGTGTTAAACGCCCAAAACATGCAGCAGTTGGGCTTTTAACGCCAGGATTATGGGGAGTATGCAATTTCATTTTCAATTCAAATTGTTTCCATTTTTTATGTTTCAATTCATGATTTCTTGCACAAACATGTTACAAATCCTAATTTTTCAAATCCTTTTTCAAAAGATATCAAATGTATCTTAATTCATAAACCCTTTTTCTTAATCCTCTTCAAATTATTTTCAAATCCTTTTCAAAACAAATCTATCTCTTTTCCTTCTAAAATCTTTTCAATTCGTCAATATCTTTTTCAAATCTTCACATCATCTTTTTCAAATCTTCACATCATCTTTTTCAAATCTTCACATCATCTTTTTCAAATATCTTTCATATCTTTTCAATTTTAAATCACATATTTTCCTATCATACTTATCTTTTCCAAATCACTTTTTCTATCATATCTTTTTCAAATAATTTTCGAAACCCATCCCCCTTCCCTTTAAATATTGGTTCGGCCTCTCCCCTTCTCCTCCACAAGTTGCGCTTGGCTCTCCTTCTTTCCCTTTCCTTTACTTTCTTTTGCTTGAGGACAAGCAAACCTCTAAGTTTGGTGTGTTTATCCATGATCACTAAACCAATACCCATTGAGATCATGGCTCCTAAGGGAAGTTCATAACCGAAGAACATTCAGACCATTTTTACAAAATAATGAGTCTAAGGTCAGTGATCCTAGAAGTTAAATTCGATCTAAAAGAAGATAAATATCCGGAGATCCAAGAGCAAATCCGAAACAGGAGCTGGGAAGTCCTAACTAATCCTGAAATAAAGGTGGGAAGAAACATGGTTCAAGAATTCTACGCTAATCTGTGGCAGAAGGACAGGCAGAGAATAGTTAGAACCGCATTCTATGACTATAGAACTCTGGTCAGAGGGAAGATTGTTCACACCCACCTTGACAAAATAAGGGAGATCTTCAAGCTGCCTCAACTGCAAAATGACCCAGATTCCTTCAATAGGAGAATGATGAGATCAAACCTGAGCTTGGACAAAATCCTAGAGGACATATGCCTCCCTGGAGCTAAATGGACAACCAACACAAAGGGTGCCCCAAACCAACTCAAAAGAGGAGATCTCAAACCAGTCGCCAGAGGCTGGTTGGACTTCATTGGGCGCTCTATACTGCCCACTAGCAACCGCTCTGAAGTCACCATCAGAAGAGCAATGATGATTCATTGCATTATGCTGGAAAAAGAAGTGGAAGTTCATCAGTTGATTGCTTGTGAGCTTTACAAAATTGTAAACAAGAACTCCAAAGATGCCAAATTGGCCTATCCAAGCTTAGTTTCTCTGTTATGTAAAGATGCTGGGATAAAGATGGGAGTAGATAAGTATATCTCAGTTGAGCAACCAATCACCGAAAAGTCTATGGAAGGACAACAAGTGCAGGACGACCCCATCAAGAGAAAAGCAGAGGAGTTCCTCCCGGAAATCCCTCAAATTGAATACTGGGAGCGCCTAGAAGCATCTATCACCAAGTTGCAAGAAGCTGTGGATCAACTGAAGGAAGAACAGCAAAATCAAAACAGCATGCTCTGCAAATTGCTTAGAGAACAAGAAGAGCAAGGGCGTGAACTGAAGGAATTAAAGCGTCAGAAACTATCTCTTGAAGGGCCAAGCACTCCACAGACTAAAGAGGCATCAACCTCCCAAATTCAAGGTTGTTGAGTTCTAATCTTAGCCTTAACTCTATGATAATTGTTCTTATTTGAGTTTTACCTTAAAAGTTATATATGAGTAGTAATAATTAGTATCTATATTTTGATTTTATCTCCAATTAAGCTATAATTTATTTTTCTCATGATCATTAAACATTTATAAAATAGCAGATTTTCTTTAGAATAAGGAGGCAATATTTTTCGAGTTTTTAATAAGAAAAATTCTAATTATTTACATGTGGTGGCAATACTTTTTGTCTTCTGAATGAATGCTTGAACAGTGCATATATCTTCTGAATTTGATGTTTATGAATGTTAAATATGTTGGCTCTTGAAAGAATGATGAAAAAAGAGAAATGTTATTTGATAATCTGAAAAATCATAAAAAAAAAGATTCTTGAAGCAAGAAAAAGCAGTGAATACAAAAGATTGCAGAAAAAATGGCGAAAATAAAAGAAAAAGAAAAAGAGAAAGAAAGCAGAAAAAGCCAATAGCCCTTAAAACCAAAAGGCAAGGGTAATAAAAAGGATCCAAAGCTTTGAGCATCAGTGGATAGGAGGGCCTAAAGGAATCAGATCCTGGCCTAAGCGGCTAAACCAAGCTGTCCCTAACCATGTGCTTGTGGCGTGAAGGTGTCAAGTGAAAACTTGAGAATGAGCGGTTAAAGTCAAGGTCCAAAGCAAAAAGAAGAGTGTGCTTAAGAACCCTGGACACCTCTAACTGGGGACTTTAGCAAAGCTGAGTCACAATCTGAAAAGGTTCCCCCGATTATGTGTCTGTGGCATTTATGTATCCGGTGGTAATACTGGAAAACAAAGTGCTTAGGGCCACGGCCAAGACTCATAAAGTAGCTGTGTTCAAGAATCAACATACTGAACTAGGAGAATCAATAACACTATCTGAATTTTAAGTTCCTATAGATGCCAATCATTCTGAGCTTCAATGGATAAAGTGAGATGCCAAAACTGTTCGGAAGCAAAAAGCTACTAGTCCCGCTCATCTAATTAGAATCTGAGCTTCACTCAAAAAAAAACTCTGAGATATTATTGCTTCTTGACTTATTTGTATTCTATTTTATTTGTCTAGTTGCTTGGGGATAAGCAACAGTTTAAGTTTGGTGTTGTGATGAGCAGATATTTTATACACTTTTTGGGGATAATTTCATGTAGTTTTTAGTATATTTTAGTTAGTTTTTAGTATATTTTCATTAGTTTCTAGGAAAAATTCATATTTCTAGACTTTAATATGAGTTTGTGTATTTTTCTGTAATTTCAGGTATTTTCTGGCTGAAATTGAGGGAGCTGAGCAAAAATCTGATTCAGGCTGAAAAAGGACTGCTGATGCTGTTGGATTCTGACCTCTCTGCACTCGGAATGGATTTTCTGGAGCTATAGGAGTCCAATTGGCGCGCTTCTAATTGAGTTGGAAAGTAGACATCCAGGGCTTTTCAGAAATATATAATAGTTCATACTTTGCTCAAGGATAGACGATGTAAACTGGCGTTCAACACCAGTTCCATGTTGCAGTCTGGCGTTAAACGCCAGAAACAGGTTACAAGTTGGAGTTAAATGCCCAAAACAGGTTACAACCTGGCGTTTAACTCCAGAAACAGCCTAAGCACATGTAAAGCTTAAGTCTCAGCCCCAGCACACACCAAGTGGGCCCCAGAAGTGGATTTATGCACTATCTATCATAGTTTACTCATTCTCTGCAAACCTAGATTACTAGCTTACTATTTAAACAACTTTTAGAGGATTATTTTATACCTCATGACATTTTAGATCTGAACTTTGTACTCTTTGACGGCATGAGTCTCTAAACTCCATTGTTGGGGTGAGGAGCTCTGCTGTGTCTCGATGAATTAATGCAATTATTTCTGTTTTCTATTCAAACATGCTTGTTTCTATCTAAGATGTTCATTCGCTCTTCAATATGATGAATGTGATGATCCGTGACACTCATCACCATTCTCAATCTATGAACGCATGCCTGAAAACCACTTTCGTTCTACCTTCGATTGAATGAGTATCTCTTAGATTCCTTAATCAGAATCTTCGTGGTATAAGCTAGAATCTATTGGCAGCATTCTTGAGAATCTGGAAAGTCTAAACCTTGTCTGTGGTATTTCGAATAGGATTCAGGGATTGAATGACTGTGATGAGCTTCAAACTCACAAGGGTTGGGCGTAGTGACAGACGCAAAAGGATCAATGGATCCTATTCCAGCATGAGTAAGAACCAACAGATGATTAGCCGTGCGGTGACAGCGCACCTGGACCATTTTCACTGAGAGGACGGATGGTAGCCATTGACAACGGTGATCCACCAACACACAGCTTGCCATAGGAGGAACCTTGCATGTGTGAAGAAGAAGACAGGGGGAAAGCAGAGATTCAGAAGACAAAGCATCTCCAAAACTCCAACATATTCTCCATCACTGCATAACAAGTATTTATTTCATGCTCTTTTATTTTTTGCAATTCAAATTAATAATCATAATTAATATCCTGACTAAGAATTACAAAATAACCATAGATTGCTTCAAGCCAACAATCTCTGTGGGATTCGACCCTTACTCACATAAGGTATTACTTGGACGACCCAGTGCACTTGCTGGTTAGTGGTACGAGTTGTGAAAAGTGTGATTTACAATTCGTGCACCAGATCCCAATTATGCTACTGACCCGAAACAAGAGAGAAGGGGATCAGTGTCGCGAATTCATACTTCACAAGAAGCTAGAGGAGGCCTTAATGGTGGCGGTAGGAGAAACCCTTGGAGAAAGTTATCAAGATGTGGAAGTTATCAAGAAGGAGCCGGATTTTGTACTAGTGCAAGTAGAGAAAGCCGAAATTACTATAGAAAAGGAAGTGGTTGAAGACTTAGGAGTTGCAGAACCTCCATGGGAAACTCAAGTCATAGCGCTTCCTTCCAAGATGTTTGAATTTGATGTTGAAGAGGGTGTACAACCTCCAAGGCATATCATGGTTGAAGACTTGGAAGCTGTTGATCATGAGATGAGTTCAATAGTAAATGAGTTTCTACCTACAATTGAACTCTCTCCCATTGAACTAGAGGAAGAGGTTACTGTTGCAGAAGCTTGTCAAGAGGTGGAAGTTGTCAAGGAAGAGCTCAAGGGAATGGAGCTAGAAATCACCTTGCCAAGGTTGTTGGAGACCTCTCCCCCAAAGCCATCACCACCCATTCCTTCATTCAAGTGGGTAAATCTTTCATCTCTAAGCGTAATTAGCCCACTTGAGTATGCTTTGCTTGAGACGGATGGGAAACTTAGAACTCTTTGTGGTAATAAGAGTAAGAGGGAGATGGTTAGTGGTAGGAATTGTCATGCAAGGTTCAATATAGTTGCATGCTCCAAATTGAAGTACAAGGGTTGGTATAATTATCAATTGAATGGGTCTAAGAAGTTGTTTGGATATCTCCGTGAGAATTCCGATTGCTCACCACTGATGACTTGCATCATCTACCCTTTTTTTTGCATAAAAAGGACCATAAAAGACTATAATCTCATTTGATCATTGTAATTCATGCATTATTTGATGAGAATTAAAGTACATTACTTTGAAATGAGCTTGTGCTGAATTTCAGGTGAAAAAGACATCAAAAAGGGGGAGAAAACAACAAAAGAAGCTGGGCGTGTGAAACTGGCGTGCCACTTAGAGCAAACGCCACAAAATTGCATTGGCGTGGCACGCTAGAAGCTGGGCGTGGAATGCCAGTACTAAAATTCAGAGAGGATTCTCCAAGCATTTACATGGGCGTGACACGCCAGAATCTGGGCGTGGCACGCCAGTACAACTTTCCAGAGAGCAACAATGAAGGCCACCAAAGGGGCGTGGCACGCCAGGCTGGGTGTGGAATGCCAAACCCACCACTTGAGCCATAGGCGTGCCACTTGGTATCGAAGGTGTGGTACGCCAGCTTTAAAATCACTTGGGCGTGCCACTTGAGGAACCAGGCGAGGCATGCCAAGCTAAGAAGGACACAAATGAATGGGCGTGCCACTTGAGCAATATGGCATGGCACGCTGGTAAAAAATTCCAGAGAAGAAGTTGAAGGCTAAAAAGGCTGGGCGTGACACTTGAGCAGTAAGGCGTGGCACGCCAAGCTTCCACCCTTACTTGGGCGTGCCACTTGAGCAAATGGGCGTGACATGCCAAGGTACAAAGAAGGCCAAAGCAAAGGCTGGGCGTGCCACTGGTGTCAAAGACGTGGCACGCCTGCTCAAGATCCTCACCTGGGCGTCCCACTTGAATGCTGGGCGTGGCACGCCAGCTACTGGAACCAAGGCAAATAATGGGCGTGGCACGCTGGTTATATTTTCTAGAAAGGGAGAAAGAAGGCCAACTATATGGGCGTGCCACTTGGCATCGAAGTCGTGGCACGCCAGCTTTAAAAACCACTTGGGCGTGCCACTTGAGTCCCAGGCGTGGCATGCCATCATCATCAATCAATCATGATTGCCAAGAAGTCAATGAGTTGCATGATTGAAGAGGATAAGAGCTGGATTTAATCCAAAGAGGCAACATCTCTTGATCTCAATGAATCCCCTCATTCTTATCTTCCACTTTCTTTATAGCTTTCTTTACATTCTGCAATTTTTCATTCCCATTTACCATTAAGTCATTTAAGTTTCTGCTCTTTACTTTCCTACCATTTCCAATTCTGCCATTTACTGCTTTCATTTACTTTTGAGTCATTTATAATTCCACACAGTTACAATTCTGCAATCACAATTTATTCTACTTAGCTTGACTAATTCACCAATTGATTAAAATTGCTCAAATCTATCAATCTCTGTGGATACGATCCCATTCCACTGTGGGTTATTACTTGACGATAATTTTGGTGCGCTTGCCAAAAGAACGGATTCACAAAATTTATAATGGGGTGTGAATTCGGCTCATCAACCACCCAAGTGGAAAAATGATGATCAACAAGAAGACGGGTGCAAAAGCAAGGTTTGGGACCCCGGAATTCATTATAGCAATCAACACTCTTGGGGCCTTGTCGCTTGGTTTAACTTGTTCGAAGGCTTTATGTGCCTAGTTTGGGACCCCAGAGGCTATTGGAATTGCAAACATTGGTGAGGATTCTTGGATGAGTTCAAGCACAAACCTCCATGACATGGAGCTCCCAAATATCCAACTTAAGGACTTTAACTAAAAATGCTAGGTGGGAGACAACCCACCATGGTATGATCATTCCTCTTCAGTCTTAGTTTAATTTTATTTTGTTTTATTCCTAGTTTTATTTTATTCTATTTTTATTAGGGGTCATTCATAAATTTTGCATCAACATCTGCATTCTGCATAAAAAAAAGGGGCAAACCACGCGTGCGTGCAGGTCACGCGTAGGCATCGATAGCAATTTTGCTCCCCCATCCAACGAACAGAAAGTTGTGATAGAATCGTGCGGCTGGTGCGCTCTGTGCACAATTCGAGCCACGCGTACGCGTCTACGACGCGTCCGCGTCACCTGCAACTTAGGAAATCCACGCGTACGCGTCAAGCATGTGCACGCGTGGATAGGACAATCGGCGTAAATTGGTGTTTGCCCCGATAGTTGTGCTGCCCTTGCGATGGAACCGTACTAGTGGCACAAAATCATTCCACGCGTACGTGTTCCTGACGCGTGCGCGTCATTTCGCATTCGGACCACCCACGCGTACGCGTGGGCGACGCTTACGCGTCGAATGGCCAACTCAGTTTTCACGCGTACGCGTAGCGCCCTGTTTTTAAATTCTTACTTTTTTCTTCCATCTTTTCACCTTCTTTCTTCCTCCTTTCTTACTTACTTTTTCTTCGTCTCTTTAACTTCTCATCCTTCTTCACCTTCATTCTATTTTACTTAATTTTTTTGCATACTTTCATTCATTGCATTTTAATTTTGTGCATATTTTTATTTTCTTCTCTAAATTTATTATTTTTTCATTGGGGTTAAATTTTCTTATTCAACTATTACATCTTTTCTTGAATTATTCTGGTGCTTCATGACTTATTTTATTCTGATTGGGTATTATTCATAAGTCAATGCTATTCTTTTATGATACTTGCATTCCATTTGCATTGATATGCACTTATACTATCTTGCATTACCCACTCCCTCTCCCCCATTTGTTGTAATTTTTGCACTATTGATATGCCATGTGCTTCTACTGTTTTCTCACTTGCATGTTGTAGCTACCATGTATTTGAGACTCTCGTTGTTTGGCATTAACCCACCCATGTTTTCTTCGTTTTCTATCTTTATTTTTGGGTTACTTTTCTTCCCTTTTTCTTTCAGGATGGCCACCAGGAAGCGAAACAAAAAACTTTTACATGGGGCGACAGACAAGTCCATCTGCACAATCTTTGGAGAAACACATCAGTTGGAGCAACCCGTCCACTTGCACATCTTAGCATGCGCCGAGGACGGTACAATCTTTAAGTGTGGGGAGGTCGATACCGACTTCTGTGGGTTATCTTGTTCCTATTTCAATGCCAATATTTAATTTTCTTTGTTAAATTAGTTGTTGCATTTGCATGTTTGATTGCATGATTGTTTGATTTTGTGCATTTAGCTACTACTTGATTGAAGTAATATTTTCTTTTTTAAGACCCTTTTTATAGCCTTTCACTAATTTAAATTGAAAAATTTTTATTGTTAAACTTGTCGAAGATTGTAATTTGGAACATGAATTATAGCTAAGAACACACAACCTATGAGATTTGAGCTTAATTATATGGTTACATTATTTAACCATGCTATTTTATTCTTGTGTGTTTTCTTCTCTATGACTGCAATCTATATTTTGTTCCATTCTATATGTCCATTGTTTAGTATATTTACATGCTTGCATATAATTGAGGCCATCATTTGTTATTATCTCACTTATCCCAAATAGCCTACCCTTTTAATCACCTTTGTTAGCCACCTTGAGCCTTTTAATCCCCATTTGTTCTATATTTTACCACATCACTAGCCTTAAGCGGAAAAATAATTAATTACCCCAATTGAATCTTTGGTTAGCTTAAGTTAGGGATTGTATATCAATTAAGTGTGGAGAAATGTGGGAACTTGGGTTGATGAAAGTTTACAGTGTTCTATTGACAAAATATTGGGAATTTGGGTACTACTCGTGTGAGACCAGAAAAATTAAAAATCCATGTGCATTGATATGCTGTGCTTACTTTATTATTTTTAATCAAGTAAAAAAATAAAAATAAAAATAAAAAAATAAAAAAACCAAAAATATTTAAATAAATGAGTAAATAAATAAGAGAACAAAGTTACCCCAATGTTACGTTTAATGAAAGATCAATGCTTATGTGGTCAAATTAAAAATAATTTGGTACATGAGTATGTGATGCAAAAGTGGAAATTATGGAAAGCTTAGGCTAGTCAAGGATTCATATTTTAGCTCACTTGGCCATATATATATCATCACCCTTATCTTAGCCCCATTACAACCTTGAAAAGACCTCATGATATTTTCATTGGTATACTAACTTTCTGTTGATTGGTTAGATAAAGAACAAACTTTAGAAAGCATGACTAGAGAAGAGTAGAGTGATTAACACTAGACACTTGAGAGATTAGAGTGCATATACACTACTAGTAAGGGTTCAATGCTTGATTCTATGTTCCCTGCTTTCATGAGCTATCTTCTCACAAGTTTACTTGTCTTTTGTTTGGGTGATTTAAATTAGTGGAATTTGATCTATTTCTGTCTTGAAGAACTTGTTTACTTTTAACCAAGTAGATAGGAATATCTTAGCATATAGTTGCATTCATATAGGTTTGCATCTCATAAGTCTTACTTTCCCCTATTCATTCTTTATATCTCCTTGAGCTTAGCATGAGGATATGCTAATGTTTAAGTGTGGGGAGATTTGATGCACCACTATTTCGTGGTACATTTTGTACTTAATTGAGTGGATTTTATCCACTAAACTCACACTTATTCATATAATTCACATGTTTTATATTTTCCTTACTAATTCTGTGCTATAATTGAAAACTTGCTTCCTAAGCCTTTAAATTATATGTTTTTAACTCCCCTTTATACCATTCGATGTCGTGATCCGTATGTTGAGTGCTTTCAGGCTTTATAGGGCAGGAATGGCTTAAAGGATGGAAAGGAAGCTTGCAAAAATGGAAGGAACACAAGAAATAAAGGAGACAACCAACGAGGATCGACGCGTATGCGTACCCGACGCGTATGCGTGCCTAGCACAAAAGACAAGCAACGCGTATGCATGCCTGACGCGTACGCGTGACAAGGAATATCATCAATCGACGCGTACGCGTGACTGACGCGTATGCGTGACATGCGCTACTTGCAGAAATCACAGAAAACGCTGAGGGTGATTTTGGGCTGAGTTTGGACCCAGTTTCCGGCCCAGAAACGTAGACTAAAGCCAGGGAACAAGCTGAGACTCACATCACTTCTAATTATTCATAATTTTAGGTTTTAGATGTAGTTTCTAAAGAGAGATGCTCTCTCCTCTCTCTAGGTTTAGGATTTCTCTTAGTTTTAGGTTTATTTCTTCTGAATTCCAGGTTTAATGTTCCTTTAATTTAGTTTCTCTTCTACTTTTATTTATTCTAGCATCTTAGTTTATTTAATTTCCCCAATTTGGTTTATGAACTCCATGTTAGATTTGATTCCTTTATTTAATGCAATTTGAGGTATTTCATATTTATGATTTTAATTTAGCTTTATACATTCTTGGCTTGAATTGATTAATTGGAGACACTTGAGTTATCAAACTCCTTTGTTGCTTGTTAATTGAAAATTGCTGGTTGATTTGGATACCTCTAAAGCTAGTCTTTCTATAGGAGTTGACTAGGACTTGAGGAATCAAATTGATTAGTCCACTTGACTTTTCTTTATTTAGTAAGGGTTAACTATGTGGGAGCAGTGGACAATTCTCATCACAATTGATAAGGATAACTAGGATAGGACGTCCAGTTTTCATACCCTGCCAAGAGCTTTTATAGTTATTAATTTACTTTCTCGCAATTTACATTCCTTGTTCAACCTTTCAAAAACCCAAAAATATACTTTTCCATAACCAATAATAATTACACCTCCCTGCAATTCTTTGAGAGACGACCCGAGGTTTAAATACTTTGGTTATTATTTTTATTGGATTTGCTTTAGTGACAAACAAGTTTTTGTACGAAAGGATTCTTTGTTGGTTTAGAAACTATACTTATAACACGATCACATTTGTGAATTCTTTACTAGCAAAAATTCGTTCGTCAACGTGTACGCATATATGACGCATACGCGTCGATGCTCGCACGTGACCTCATTAAAGTGAAAATGATGGGGGCGATTTATGGGCTCCCCAGGCCCAAATCCAACTCATTTTCTGAGCCTATTACATGCAGAAATCAAGAGGCGTCAAGGGGGGACACATAGTTTAGTTTACACCATGCTTTAGTTTGTTTCTAGAGAGAGAAGCTCTCTCTTCTCTCTTGAATTAGGTTAGATGGAGATTAGGATTTCTTAGATCTAGGTTTAATGCATGCTATGATTTACTTTTCCTTTACAATTTCTTTTTCCTCTACCTTTGCTTTCTTAGTTTAGCATTTTAATCCTTGTAATTGTTTACTTTGTTGTTGATGCACTCTTGGTTCTTCTATTTTTCTTTTATTGCAATTTATGTTTGATTTCTTCTATTGTTGATTTGAATTGTTGTCATTACTTTCCTTGCAATTGGTAGTTGTAGATCTATATTTCTTACAATTTTATCTTGCTTTTCTTTTGTGCCTTCCAAGTGTCTGACAAAATACTTGGAAGGATGTTAGAGTAAACTTTTTCTCCTCTTGGCTTGGGTTGAGTAATTAGAGACTCTTGAGTTATCAAAGTCTTTCGTTGATTAATAATTGGAAATTGCTAATTGATTTGAATGACACTAACTCTAGTCTTTCCTTAGGATTTGACTAGGACTTCTGGACTCAAATTGATTATCTCCACTTGACTTTCTTTCATAGTTAGAGGTTAACTAAGTGGAGCAATGGACAATTCTCATCACAATTGATGATGATAATGACGATAGGACTTCTAATTCTCATTTCTTGCCAAGAGCATTCTTAGTTATTAGTTTACTTCTTTTGCTATTTACATTTCTTGTCCCTTATTCAAAACCCCAAAATACTTATCCCACAACCAATAACAATAACACTTTCCGACAATTCCTTTGAGAGACAACCCGAGGTTTAAATACATCGGTTATTTTTATTGGGGTTTGTACTTGTGACAAACAATTTTGTCATGAGAGGATTATTTGTTGGTTTAGAAAATATACTTGCAACGAGATTTCATTTATAAAATTCTAAACCATACAAAAAATTCACTCATCAGGGGACAGTGATGGTGGTGATAGTGGACCTTAGTGGCAGCGTGAATGGAACCTATTGATGGTAAGAGAAGAGAGAAATTGCACAACACCCACCCACGATGGCAAAGAAGGGGACAATGGTGGTGGCCACAGTGTAGGTCAGCGGAAATGACAATAGAGGCTAGTGATGGCGAAAGAAGAGAGACGAGAAGAGAGAGGAGAGAGAAAAGAGAGAGTGAAGATGTAAAAATGAGGGAGGAGGGTGCAAATTCGAATATAAGTCAAGTTTACCGTCGAATTTTTCGTCGGTAAAATCCAATGGTGACATTGTTTCCTTAACTAAAATGGCATATTTTGAAAATTTGATTAGCGTCGGATTTATCCGACACAAAATCTAGCAGTAAAAGGTGCAAATTTTTAATTTGAATTCGCGCCAACTATTACCATCGGATTTTCAAATGGTTACTTTAATTCAATGATAATGCTAATATCTTGATATGGATTTTTTGCAAAACTATCGACACGTGCATTGGGTCATACCAAGTAATAAACTCACAGTGAGTGAGTGTCGATTCCATGAGGATTATGGAATTAAGCAAGAAATGGTTGATTGAATATTCTAGTTAGCAAATTCATGTTGGGATGATAAAAAAAACTGGAACTTAAATGACTTGAATTAAATGAAAGCAATAAAGTGACAAGAAAGTAAACGACAAGGATGTAAATAACTTGGAATTTAAATTGCAAGAAAGCAAGTACTAGAAAAATAAATTGCAAGAAAAGTAAATTGCAAGAATGTAAAGAAAGCAATCTAAATGAGCATTAATTCAAATCAAATAATGAAGAAAGGGAATAAAAGAATAAGGGAAGATAATTGGGGAATAGAGATATTGAATTCTCTGGATAAAAAAGCTTTACATCTCCTCTTCAATCAAGCAATCATTGATCTCTTGGCAAATTATAAATGATTAAATTTCAATGTCTTGGTAATTCAATCTCTCTTAAGTTGATCAATTGTCAATATCTTGATCTAATTGCTCATGATAACAGATGAAGATTGGTCTCTGATTTAGAGCCACACAATTTCATAAATCAAGTTATGGGTTGATTACATGTCACATATCAATCCCAAATCCAAATTTACCAAATTGGGAGAAAGATCTTCAAGCTCAATTCTATGATCCCTCTTTCAAGTGTTCATAGAACTCAAGTGAGATTCAAACTATCTCTCAATAGATTTTGAATCCTTGTAATGAAGAACGAATATTCTTTCTAAAGAAGCAAATAAAAGATGAATTGAAGATGAAGTGTAAATCACAATTGATCCATTAAATTTAATAGAGCTATTTTCCCCCCAATGAAAAGGGAATTATCCACTCATGGCTTATAAGAATATGAAAGGTAAGAAGAGAAGAGTGGAAGAAGAGATTTGAGAGTGAAAATGTGTAGGAAAAGGTCCCCTTTGCTCTTATATTGATCTTCTATTTATAACCTATCTAAATCACAAATTCGAATGAAATTCAAATTACATTAAACTCAAATTGGAATTGCATTCTTGGGCATGATTAATCCTTGAAGAAATTGATGAATGAATAAGGAAATTGAAGCCTGGAGGTTGGGCTAAGGATGAACAATTAAGTTTCATGAAATCAAGGTTAAATGGCCCTCTATTTACTTGTCGTGGCATGCCAAGTGATGGGGGTACGTAAGACGCCTGCAGCATTGCTTCAATTCAAAGCCCAAATTGTGCTTCTGTTTTGCTTCAGTGTGGGACGTCACAAAACTGGAGTGGGACGTGAAATTGATATCGTGGGTATGCATGGGTCATGCGTACACATGACTTGCTGAACTCGCCACTTGTGCGTACGCATAGATGCATGCGTACGCATGTTTTTACTAATTTGCACAATTGTGCATACGCACGGATGCCATGGGATGCCAGCACTTCTACGTTGGATGGCACAGCTTCTTCACCCAAATGTTGAGATAGAAAAATTGTATCCTAAGCCTTTTAATACGTGTCCTTCCTTCCAAAGCATGTCCTTAGCTTCCTCCTTTGTTCTTTTGATTCTTGTTTCATTTCCTGCACTTATCAAAGCACAAAATAACTCCAAAGAGCATTGATCTAGGCACCAAAAGTCTCCATTAAAGCAAGGAAAGTCTCTATCTTGAATTTAAGGAAAGAAATATTAAGAACATAGATTAAAAGCATGAAATTCGAAATATAAACACTAAATTACTACCACTATTTAAAGAAATGATAACTAAAATTACTAAAGATGTGCATGCATCACAACACCAAACTTAACATCTTACTTGTCCCCAAGCAAGAAAAGAACTATGCACAAAGACTTTTTTTTAGTTGGAATGGGTTGAAGAATTGCTTATGATGCCTTAGTGGGTGAAATGACTAAGTGAAAGTTGGATGAACTATAAATTGTATGCTCGTGCAAGGATTCCAGTGCTTATTAGTCCCTATACTTGGAAGTCTTAGAACTTAGGAATTTCATTCGGATGATTGGTAGAGAGGATTATGTCGATTTGGAATTTCTAAAAATAAGAATCACTTCGTCAGTAGCATAGTCCTAACTGACAATCTATCCTCTCAATCAAAGTTTGATTTTCCAATACAAAATATAAATCGAGAGTCATTCAATCTCGGGTCATTCTCCCTAGGAATGCAATTGAAGTGTTACGCTCTTGGTTGTGAGGACAAAGGGTTTTTCAATCAAAGATCTAAAGATTAAAAGAATTAAGAAATAAAAGAACTAAGAGATTATCAAAATTAAATGTCTTGAAAATGCGCTAAATGCATAGAAGAGCCTTGACTCGGGAATGAGGATCCAAGGAATCCTATCATTGTCATAACCACAACTTTGGCAATTATGATGAGTCAATCTCGCTTAGTCTACACCTAACATCGAGGAGTAAGTCAAGCAAGCATAATTGATCTTAATCCATAATTCCTAGCTAACTTACCAAATTAATTGGTAAAAAGCTAGCGTCAATGGAAACAAGAGTAAACTAACTACCTAAGAATTGCCACTAAATGTCGAACATTATGACTTTAATATCCTAGGAACTAAAATCCCAAGCTAAGGTGTGAAAATCTACTCAAAAATAATAATTGGCATTTTCACAAACACCTTGTGGACATAAAAGCAAACCATAGGAAATTGCAAAGGAAAATGAAAACTATAACCAAACTATTCACAATATCAACAATAGACAATCAAACAAGCATATATAAAGCATAAAACATTAAATTCACCAATCAAAACTTCAAGAACTCAAAATTGCAAATATTAACAAAGTACTTGAACCATAAGAAATTAAAAATAAAAGATGAATCCAAGATCAAAGATTGCTATAAAATGCTACAATGGAAATAGAAAATGAAACCCTAGGGGAGCATTTTCTACTCTGCACTACTCCTACTCCTATGGAAGCTTCCTAACTAAACTAAAAATAATGAAAACCTAATGTAAGCTAACACTTTCATATGTGTTCATTTGACCTTCATATAGCACTCCCATTTAGCATCAAGCCTTCCAAAATTGGGCCAAAGGCCCCCAAAAATCACAGATTACATGTTTCATTAATGAATTCAGGTACAGGAACTTGTGCGTATGCACAGATGTGTGTGCACGCACACTTCGCTGAATGTTCACTTATGCGTACGCACAGAGGTTTGTGCGTACGCATACCAGCCAATTTCCTTCTTGTGCGTACGCATACCAGCCAATTTCCTTCTTGTGCGCACGCACAGATGCTTGTGCGCACGCACACTTGACTGTGTGCTTCCTCCTTGTTTTCTTCATGTGTTCTCCCTTTGTACATGCTTCCTTCTACTTTTGCCTAGCCATTCATGCCTAATTGACCTGAAATCACTCATAAAATATATCACGGCATCAAATGGAATAAAAGTGGGATTAAATTGCTCAATTTAAGCACAAAAATGCATGTTTTCATATTTAAGTTCAATTTAGGGATAAAAAACAAAAGTATGCTATTTTGGTGATTAAGTGTGAGTTTGTATGATGAAATCCATTCAAGTCAAGCCAAAATATATCGTCAAATAAGGACTCATCAATGATATTATGGGAGTCTCTTTATAGATTGTCACCTTGAAGCAGCACTTATTTGTATAATTGTTTTTTTTCTCAATACTTTCTTTTTGCATTTTGGCCGTGACTCTAAATATTTTGTCTCAAAATAGCTTTTAATATAAGATACGCTTTCAATCAATACTTCTAAACTAGTTGGTTTAAGGTATTAGGTGTTGAAGCACCCTTAGGATTTACTTGCTCAAGTCTTTCTCTTTGACATAAGTAGTCCATAAGCATTTAACTAGGACAACAACTCTTTAAGTTCTTGTTTCTTTTTTAATCTTCCTAGTAATTGATGCTCAGAGCCTTGGGTCTTGTTCTTTGTTTTTCTTTTTTTTTTCTTTCTTTTGTTGCTGCTTCTTGGTTATATAAATTTTTGAGAACCTCCATAATACTTTTCCAAACTTGATTCTATGTCTTAGAGCTCCCATGCAAGTATTCACAAGCATGAAGCCTCATTACATACTCACACAATTAGAACCTCCACTTCTCTTAATCTTTGCTTGCCCCAAATTTAAAAAAAAAAAATCTTTAACTTTTTCCTTTCAAAAGAAAAAATTCTTTGTTGCATACTTAAAGATATTGGGTGCAAGCAATTTCAAGAGTAAGGTGATATGAAAAGAAATGAGTCATGATTATTAATTAAGGACAAAAGCATACATAACAATTAAGGCTCAAAATAGAGTTACCCTCTTTTTGTCCTCCTAGGCTCTGTTTGCATAGCCTTCACACTAAACCTTAGAATGGTTGCTTGACGTTAAGTAATAAAGAACAATGGTGGTGGTGGGCTTGGAATAATCATCATTCTCTAGTGAAAGCAATTAAGTGATGCAGCACTTTTATTCAAATCAAACAACCAGGGAAGGGAATGCTCCGTAAAATCTCTAGATGTGACATAAGTACCTACAAAACAAACAAATCAACTTCTTCAAATTAAATAAAATAATAGCATGCATACTAATCAAAACCAAATAAAAAAACACAATACTATTCAATAGACTAATAAACTAATTAGCTACTAAAGTGAAATATCTATTGCAAATAAAGAAACGAAACTAATTAATAAACTCAACAACTAACTATAACAATTAAAATGATGCATGAATTCAGTGAGAAATCTCAAGGAAAATGATTAAAAAAGGAAACTCACAATCAACCATTAAAGCACCAAGCACATTTTGCATAAGAGATATGAATGAAACATGAAATGTTATGAATGGGGTATCACATTGATGTGCCACACCTAAGATATGTAGTGCCACCGCAAAAGACAAGGCATGATGCAATGCATGCAACAGGCATTGGACGTCCTAGGTGTGGCCATGGAGCGGCATGCAACAAATGAACTTACAATGCATGAGGCACATGAATTTATTTTGAAATGATGCATGCGTGGTGTGGGACGCCCTCAAAGTGCCGTGGGACACATGCACTACAATGAGTACAAGGAATAACCATGTATGCAACCCTTTTGGTGTGGGATGCCATTCCCCTGGCATGGAGTGGCAATGAATAATGAATGATGAATAATGAATAATGCAGGAATGAATGATGCATGAATGAATGAATAATGAATAATGAATGATGTATGCAAGTCTTTTGCGTGGGACATCCATGGGTGTCGTGGGAAGGCCATAAAGGAATGCATGAGATTTGGTTGAAAACATATTTATATATGCATCAGGGGTGAAGCGGCAAAGCTTTGGTGTGGGATGCCAAAATGCAATAGTGCGTACGCACAAGCCATACGTACGCACGACACCCCCTTTTTTTAAGAGTAATAAGAGTGTGGAAATGTACCAAGCATGGGACGCCAAGGCACTGGCGTGGCACGACAAAGTGTTGTCGTTCGTACGCATGACATGTCTTGCGTACGCACGAATGTTATTTTTTCAAATCGTGCGTACGTGCATGCCATGCATATGCACGAATGCCCTTTTTACCGTCTAATGCCACAAGGTTAGCATGCCACGGGAAACAACAAAACAAGTTAAATATGCATGTTAGTAACAGGCGTGGAATGCCATTACAATGCTGTGTCATGGTAAGCCAGAAATTATGTCATTTAGTGTCATTGGACATTAAACTTGTCCCGTGGTATGCCATTCTCTATGCTCCTTATATCACAAAATGATATTGCTCAATTTTGATCCTTTTAATGCATACTCAGGATATCAAATATTGCATGGTTCATTATGCATCAATCATTAAACTTCTTCTAAGGTTGGTTATAATACCAAACTTAGTTTCATGCTATACAATATTGGTTCAAATCTTGAGATTAATGATGCATGCATGACATGTTAATGCTTAAGCTATATGAATATTATTTTAACACTGCATTGTTACATTGCATGCATGCTACCACACCAATTTTCTTTCCTGCTTGAATCCAAAAGGCAAAATTCTTTCACCAAACCATGAAATACTTTACTCATCACTGGGAAGTAACATGCATTCAAACATCAACAATTTTTTTTTGCTTATTGCATGGTTGAGGAGCACCTCAACTTAGCTCCTCCTTGGGTTAAAACCTTGGTTCCTAAATACTTGTTTTCTTTATAAATGCATTATTTAACAGTAAAGATAAAAAATTAGTAAGAACTAAGAATTAACAAGAAAATCAAAGGATACTATGGTTGGGTTGCCTCCTAACAAGCGCTTCTTTAACGTCACTAGCTTGACGGTTGATCTTTGTCATGGTGGATGATGATCATAGTGCCTTAACTTCTCCCTCTCACAGTGAATTTCCTCCCAGTGTCTTCTTTGATGATCTTAACATGCTTAAGAGAATGAATTTTGTTGATGGTGTAGTGCCTAGACAAATGTGGAAATAGCTACCTTGGTTGGTAAACTAGCATCATCTTATCCGCTGGTGAAAAGTCTTTAGTTGGGATCTTTTTGTTTTTTCATCCTTTAGGCACTTTACTTGGCTTTTTTTCTTCCCCTTTCTCAATGCTAATCTTAGGCTCAATGTCAGCAAGAATTTTGTTGGTTGTCATAAATGGAGGCTTTGGTTACAAATCCTCTTTGGCTCCAATGATCCCTTCAGCTTGTTTTACTTCTAATTCTTTGGTCTCTTTTAAGCTTGGGAGTGGTAGCTTTTGAAGTGATTCATTGGATGCCTTGTTCAAGTTTAGGTCCCTGGAGTCAATGTTCTTACAATGAAATAGTTTCTAAAATAAAAAAGTTCAAACTTAATAAAAGATAAATCATAACTTATTCATATTTCAATTTTCTAAAATACGAGATGTTACAAGCATTGTATATTTTTGGCTTGGAAGAGCCTCTCTTAGATCTAGCGGTCATTTTGTGAAGATTAGTGGGGAATTTCTGAATTAATGGAGGTTGAATATCAACTCCACATATAGGTCACTGATCAGATAATAGTTTTGATAATAAGGGGTTAATGAATTTAGTATTTGGTGTATTGGTTTGTGTGTAAAGAGGGTTTGGTGTAATAAAAGATAGTGTATGATCGAATAATGTAGGAATAGTAAATATGCGCAAGAGTTGCTGCCCCATAGTTATAAGTATGAATTCGCTGAAAATCGTGGAATAACGATAGATACTTTGCGTGGACATAGGTCGTTGACTTATCCACCAAGAGGGTGGTATTTAACAAATACAAGATGTGGCACCTGAAATATCTCTAAATAGATTCCTACGGGTCTAAACACTTTGTATCTCTAATATGGTGAACCCATAGTAGTCTTATATAACATTTGAAGTTAGTAAAACCTACTGGGTTTACTGCCAAAAAACCCCATGTTCTCGTTGAGTAGGAACTCATGACTACAATCTGTCTTTTCAATCACAACCTCTGCATCAATTGATGGGCTATATATATGTCGCATCTTCTAGTGTGACCGTTCACTAACCCACCGGCAAATGGAAGGTGCCAGTCTTTGGCCTCCACTAATCAACTAGAGCAATAAGTAATGAGGCTTGTCCTATGATCTTTTAATGCAAAAATGTTATTTAACTTTTGAATCATAATGGAAATTTTATTTGAATCACTATCAGTCAATATAATATCGTCTGCATAGCATAATAAGTAAATGATACTCTTGCCATCCTTTCTAATAAATAACGAAGTGTCGGACTTAGTTAAGTAAAAATGACCAAAAGTGTTTAAGGTGTTGCTGAGCTTTAGAAACCACTCACATGGTGCTTGTTTAATTTGCACACAAAGTCTTTTGAAATTTGTTCGAAGACTAAGAGTTGTGTCATGTAAGTAGTTTAATGTAGCTCTCCATTTAGAAAAGTATTATTAAAATCAAATTGGCATATCACCCAATTTCTAGACAGAAATATAGCTAGCACAACTCTAATCATGGCATGTTTGATGATAGGGATGAAGACCTCATTAAAATCAAAGCCTTTTAGCTTGGGGGAATCCTTTTTTCCACCAATCGAGTTTTATATCTTTGTATTGATCTATCAAGGTTTTTCTTTATGGTGAAGACCCACTTATAGCCAATGATATTGGCAGTTGGTGGGGGTGATACAAGAGTCCGTGATAAGAATTTAAGGGGGTTTGATGCCCTCCTAAAGACGTATTAGTCCAAGTATGAGTATTAATAAGAGTCTTGTACTCCTCTTTCGTAGCCTCATACCATTTAGGTATCTGGAAGAGTCATTCATAGATCTAGTGGTCATTTTTTGAAGATTATCGGGGGGGGCTAAATAATGGAAGATGAATTTCAACTCCATATATAGGTTGTTGATCAGATAATGGTTTTGACAATAAAAAGGTTAATCAATTTAATAGTTGATGTATTGGTTTGTGTGTTAGGAGGGTTTGGTGTAATAAAAGATAATGTAGGATCAATTAGTCCAGGAATAGTAGAGGAAGGGATAGTTTGAGGTTGCTAATGTGAAAAAGTTTGTATTGTTGGTATGCAAGGTAAGGTTTATGAGTTTTTAAGAGGTGCCTCGGATTATTTGCTCAAGAATAGCTCATTATATGGAAATTATAGTTCATGAAAGACCATATTTTGAGTTATATAGGTCTTACCAGTGAATAAAAGGCACATATAGCCTTTGTGATTGGATACATACTCTAAGAATATACAGTTGTGTCACTTGTAGTTGAACATGGCAAAATTATATGGTCAAAGATGTGGGAAGCAAGCACTCCCAAACATCTTTAACATTGTATAATCTGGCTTAGATAACAAAATTTGCTCAAAAGGAGATTTATAAGATAGAGTAACAGTGGATAAACAATTAATTATATATGTAGCAGTAAGAAAGGATTTGTCCGAGTATGTTAGTGACATTTTTGCATGAGAAAGCATTGCCAATCCTCTCTCAATATTGTGGCAATGTTTTCTCTCAACATGCCCATTCTGTTCTGGGATGCAAGGACAGATAAGTGATGTGTGATTCTATGATGTTAAAGAAAACCTTTGAATGCATCAGATAAATACTGCTTACCCTTATGTGATTGGAAGGTGTTAATGTAGTGTCCTATAGGTTTTTCTATGATGGCCTTGTATTGTTTAAAAGCTTCTAAGACCCGTGATTTGTTAGCAAGCATATATATGGATGTATATCTTGAATATGCATCTATAAAGGTGACATAATAGCGAAAACCAATATGTGAGATCATGAGGGCAGGACCCCAAAAATCTGAGTATACAAGTACAAGAGCGTTATGATACATAATTTCAGAAATACGAAAAGAGAGTTTATGCATCTTAGCTTGCATGCAATGATTGCAAACATTAATAGATGATAAGAAGAAATAGCTCTTTTATTATTGAATGGAAGGTTACATTAAGTGAGGACATAATTTACGATTTTTGGTGTAGCATGTCAAATTCTGTAGTGCTATAAAGTGCAAGAGTTACAAGGGACAAATTTTCTATATTATGAATAATGGGTGAGTGATTTTGTTATGTAATAATATTGACGAAATTGTAAATGCCTTGATTTTTTTGTCTGCAAAAAAGAGTCTCATGAGTGTGTTCACATTTGACTAAGCATGAGTGTGCATGGAATTCAAAAAATATCCTGATTGTCCTCACAGAATTTACCAACGCTTATTAGATTGTTAGTTAAATCAGGAGTACAGAGGAAGAGATTATTCAAAGCAAATAAATGATTAGAATCTCTAGAAAGAATAATGTCTAATGAACCAAAATGAGAGATATTCATACCTGAGCCATCGCCTAAATAACCTACTCAGAATGATAATATTCATTGCTTGAGGCAAGATTGTTAAAATCAAGTGTGAGATGGTGTGAGACTCCAATATCTAGATGCCAAGAATCATCACTAACAGTAGAGGGTGCAACCATGTATGCTTGTGGTTGGTGAAATGAGGAAGATCAGGATGAAGGAGTGACAGATGCATCGGTGGTCTAAACCTTGTGAGTTTAATGGAGATAGAAAAGTCTTATCAAAATAGTGATAGCATGACCACGCTAGGTGGCCAAGTCTATCACATACTTGGCATTCAGGTCGTGTATTGGTGAAGGAATTTCTGCCACCACGAGTGAATCTTGCCCCTATTCCATGTCTCCATCCAAAGTTGGATTGTGAAAATTTTGCTTGAGCCATCATAGAATTTGGTTTACAAAATCTTTCTAGCATATGATCATGTGTAGATAACATACTTTCTACTTTATTTAGTGTCAATAATTCTGATCTTACTGCGATAGTGGAGATGAACATTTAATAATCCTTATTAATACCTTCAATAATAACCTCTATTTGTTCTTCAAGTGTGAGATTGTTGCCTAATGCAGTAAGAGAATCAAATATGTGCTTGAGCTTTGCCATGCAATCTTGAACTGTGAGGCCAGCTTTCTTAATTGTCTTGAGTTAAGATTTGAGTTGCTTGACTTTGTGTTAATCAACTTTGATGAAATCGTCTTCTAACTTTTCCCACATTTCATAACAAAACATACATTCTACCATTTTGTTGTTAAAATCTTGATCCATTGAAGCCAAAAGAAACCATATCAGATTGTAATCTTCTTGCCTCCATTGTTTATAGGCTTTTGATTCAGTTCCAGTAAGCACCTCGATCATCATTAGAATCATATTACTTTAGAGTTAAATCTTTGTTGAAGTGATCTTGAAGATCTTAACCCCTAATCATAGCAAGAGCTTGATTTAATTTGTCTTGAAATTATGCTTCGTGAGCTTGTTGTTTATAGGATTTTGGAATGATTTTAGTGTGAAAGAAGATGAAGCAGCATTAGATGAAACAACAACATTGTTATTAGGTGAGGTAATTGAAGAAGCATGGATCCTTGAACCAGAGGCTCTTATACCATGAACGATTCTTAGAACTAATGAGAAATTAGGCAGCAGTGAAAAAAACATAGAGAAATAGTGTATTGTATCTTAGAGTGTTATACTCACTACAAGAAAACAACTCTATTGCCACACTTTTAAAGCGTGGCGAAAAGCTGAAAAAAGCGTGGCAATAGCTTTTCGCCACGCATTTTGAGCTATCGCAACGCTTTTGAAAGGGTGGCCTCTAAAAGCGTGGTAGTTGCTCTATCGCCACGCTTTTTCTTTTGCCACACTTTTTACAAATGGCCACCCGTTAAAGCGTGGCCGTATGTGGGAGATATGGTCACGCTTTAAAAGCATGGCCATATGGGAGATATGGCCACGCTTTTGAAGCGTGGCGATAGAGAGAGATATGGCCACGCTTTTGAAGCGTGGCGATAGGGTTATATGGCCACACTTTAAAAGCATGGCCATAACCAGAGATACGGCCACGCTTTAAAAGCGTGGCAATAGCCTTATAAAATTTAAAAAAAAATCTTTTTCTAATTTTTACCTTCATCGATACAAAATATAAATTTTTCAGTTCTTTTTTATTACCAAACTTATAAATATAGTATGCAATTTTTATTACAAGACAAATCAAATAATAATTAGTGACATACGTAATTTTTGCTATAATTGTTTTATACATTAAAAAACTAATACTCAAATACAAAATAAATCTCGAGTTCAAATTCCAAAACCAAAAACTGAAGAAAAATACAAAAACAATACAACTTAAATCACAAGTCCTTTGCTGTTCCTCCTTCTTCTAGCCCTCTTAAACTTCCTTCCCTTAGATCATACATAATTGTTTCGGAAACATTTGTGAACTTTTTTACCTGCAAAAGATGGAAAAAATAGATACAAAATTGATAAATTATTTTGAAGCCTCACTTTCCATTCTAGGCAACACTAGCTTTATTTTCTTTTAGCCTATTATTCAAAGTTGCAAACCAAAACATGTGTTATCTTGTAAAAAAACTTTAAAAGAAGATTAAAGAATAAAAGAAAAGGAAATTGCTACTCACAAGGATAGGTATTATTATTATTTATTCTCTCCATCATATATTTGAAAGCCTGAATGTGTTGTTCATAGAAAGACTTGCCATCCATCCAGATAATACTTACTGTGTGCAGATTTCACTCTTTATAGTTGGATGGAAATCATTTCCAAAAGAACTTAGGAAATTGATGAGTCCATATTTTCCAATGTACGTTGGCTTGATTTGAATGGATTCAAGCACATGAACTCACACTTAAGCACCAAAATAGCATAGTTTTGTGTTCGATCCCTGATTTGATCTTAAATGTGAAATCATGCGTTTTAATGCTTAGATTAGTGATTTTTAATTCTGCTTTTATGTCATTCGATGCCGTGATATGGTTTGTGAGTGATTTCAGGCCTTGGAAGCAAGAATGGATAGCCAAGAATGGATAGCCAAAACAAGCACCTGTGCGTACGCACAGGTCAATTTTCAACCGCGTGTGCGGACGCACACATCTGTGCTTCCGCACAGGTCCCTGCACGTGGTTTCATTAATGAAACATGTGCTGTGCAAATTTGGAGACCCTTGGCTCATTTTTGGAAGGCTGAAATGTTGTTTTGGAGTGCTATATAAAGGAGACTTGAACACTTATCAAAGGGGGAGGAGCATTGGAGCAATTTTTACATAGTTTTCATAGTATTAGGAGTAGGAGTAGTGTAGAGTAGAAAGCTTTCCTAGGGTTTATCAATTTCCATTGTAGCATTTTATAGCAAGCTTTGATTTGAATTTACTTCTTCAATTGTAAGTACTCTCAATTTTCCTTTTAATTAAAACACTTTTACTTTCATTTCCTTTTGTTCAAGTTACTTTGTTCATGTTGCAATTTTGTGTTTCTTGAAGTTTTGATTGATGAATGTTACATTTCATGCTTCCTTTGTGTTTGATTGCTTGTTTATGTTTGGTTTTGTTGATAGTTGGTTATAGTTTTCCATTTTACATTGCAATTTTTCATGTTTTACTTTTATGCACACAAGGTGTTTGTGAAAATGCAAACTCTATATTTTGAGTAGATTTTTCCACCTTGACTTGTGGTTTGAGTTCCTAGGATACTAGAGTCAAAATGTCCGACATTTAGTGGTAATTCTTGGGTAGTTAGTTGACACTTGTTTCCATTGACGCTATCATTTTATCAACTAGTTTGATAAGTTGGTTAGGACTTATGGATTAAGGTCAATTATGCTTGCTTGACTTACTCCTCGATGGTTGGGGTTGACTAGGCGAGATTGACTCATGATAATTACCATAGTTGTGGTTATGGCGATGATAGGATTCCTTGGATTCCCATTCCCAAGTCAAGGCTCTTTATTGCATTTAGAGCATTTTCACTAAGTTTTGATCTTGTCTTCTCTTTACTTGCATTAATTCCAATTTTGGTCATTGCTTAGTTCTTTTATTGCTTAGTTGTTGCGTGAGCATCTTTCCTATCTTTTCCTTTTGAATTTCCATTTAATTTGTTAAGTTTTATCATGAATTAATTATCTTTTAGCCACTATGGATGCTACTTTGAGTATTGTGCATTTCTGTTTATTTTAGGTAACATTCGGATGGATTTGATGGAGTTTCTGTAGAGAAAGAGAATAAACCAAGGAGCTGACCAGCGAGGAGCGACGCGTGCGCGTGCTTAACGCGTACGCATGATTTGGAGCTCTCCATGGTGACGCGTGCACGTACCTGACGCGTACGCGTGAAAAGCGAAGTTACTCAGCGACGTGTGTGCGTACCAGACCCGTACGCGTGACACGCGAAGAAGACCATCGACACATACGCGTGACTGACGCGTACGCGTGACATGCGTTACATGCAAAATTCGCAGAAAACACTGGGGGCGATTTCAGGCCAAGTTTTGACCTAGTTTTCGGCCCAAAAACACAGACTAGAGCCAGGGGATAGCAGAGACTCAAGGGAGATTCACACAAGAATGGTCATGCCTACTCCAAGTTAGGCGTGGACCCTACGAAGCAAGTGGTCCCCATCCATCTATTGAAGACATGCTGATTGCTTTAATTTTTATTTTAAAATAGGAAAATATATTATTTTAGTTTTAGAAGATAAATTTTAAATTAATTAGAATTAGATATAAAAAGGGATTCTGATGAGAGGAACTTTTGCGTGGTCTAGAAATTTGCGGATAAATCCTCGTTGCAAGTATAGTTTCTAAACCTTCAAAAGTCCTTTCATACAAACGTTTTGGTTGTCACAAGTAACAAACCCCTTAAAAATTGATAGCCGAAGTATTCAACCTCGGGTCGTCTTCTCAAGGAACTGCAGGGAAGTATGTTCTTATTATTGGTTATGGAGATTGTAAATTTGGGGTTTCAAGAATGAGGAACAAATATGACAAATAATTTAAATGGCAATTAAATAAATACTGTAAAGCAAACTTTTGGCAAGGTATGAGAAATTGGAAGTCCGAGTTAATTATCCTTATCAATAGTAATGAAAGTTGAATCTTAATTCCACTTAGTTAACCTTTACTAAAGGAAAGGAAAGTCAAGGGACTAATCATTTTGATCTTCGAATCCTATTTATTTCCTAAGAAAAGGTTGGGATTATTGAAGTTCAATTCAATTAGCAAAGATAACAGTTATCAATTATATTGAGCTAAGATAACTCTTGAGTTACTGATTTCTTAACCAAGACCAAAAGGGGAAAAGTAAATCTATTGGAATAAAGATGTCTTCAGATTGAAATCAATGGTGACATAAATAAAAGAAATCAATAATAAATTGAAATAGCTCAAATAGCATTAATTCAAATAATCTGGAACATAGAAGAATTCATAAATTAAATGGCAAAAGTAAATAATCAACTGAAGTAATGGAATGAATAAAAGTGAAAGGGGAGCTTAAAGTAAAAGAACATTAAACTTGGGATTGAGAGTCACTCCTAAAACTAAGAGAAATCCTAAATCCTAAGAGAGAGAGGAGAGAACCTCTCTCAAAACTAATCTAAATCATGAGAAGTAACTAAATTGGCGAGCTCTCTTTGAATGGATGCATTTCCACACTTTATAACCTCTGGTCTATGCCTTTTGGACTTGGATTTGGGCCAAAAAGGGCTTCAGAAATCGCTAGGAGCATTTTCTGCAATTTCTGGTGCGTGGCCTCTGTCACGCGTCCGCGTGGGTCACACGGTCGCGTCATTCGGAGCTTTTCTTGTCACACGGTCGCGTCAGTCATGCGGCCGTGTCATATGTGTTTTGCTTAAGGCGCACGGTCGCGTCAGTCATGCGACCGCGTCGTTGTTGATTCGCGCTTGGCATGCGTTTGCGTCGCCCATGCGATCGCGTGGATGCCAGTTTCTTTAGAAACTCCGTTTTATACTTTCCTTCCATTTTTTGTATGTTTCCTTTCCATCCTTTGAGTCATTCCTGTCTTAGAAGATCTGAAACTACTCAACACACTAATCACGGTATCAAATTGAAATAAAGGTAATTAAAATAATTAATTTTAAAGCATAGGAAACATGTTTTTCACATACATCACATAATAAGGAAGGGAAAGTAAAACCATGCAATTAATATGAATAAGTGGGTGAAGGATTGAATAAATCACTCAAACTAATTACAAAATATATCATAAAATATGGGTTTATCAGATTCCAACAGAGGGATTCCAACATAACATTATTCCACTCAAACTACAAAAATACATTTTATCAGAATCCTTATTCTCTTTGCCATGAGCAACTAAACCTCCACTGTTAAGGTTAGGAGCTCTGTCTATTGTATGGATTGATTTTATTATTTTTCTATTTTAATTCATGTCTTGATTTATATTTAAGAATTGTTTTCGTTCTTTATTTTATGAATTTCGGTGGAACGGAAGTATGACCTTCTTTCTAATTGAGTTCATGTATAACTTGGAAAAGCTCTTTACTTGAACAACAGCTTGAAAACAACTTCTCTTAAATTTCTAGTTTATCTTAATTTAGCGGGATACGTGACATATAATCCTTTTATATTTGGTTAATTAGGATATCTGTGGCATATAACTAGAATTGAACTTCACCCCCCTAATTGGAATTAATTGACCAAGGAATTGGCTGTTGATGAATTTTAGAGGAGACTTGGAAGGTCTAAGGAGTTAGGGTCTAGTCACATATAGTTTGCAATGAATTAAATCTTACATGATTAAAATAAATTAAGAAGAAAAGTCAATCTGGAAAATAGACAATTCTGAAGCCTTAACAGTTTCTCCATACTTTATTCCCAATGTATTTACTTACCTTTCTTCAATATTCTTTATATTGTTTAATGTCTTTAAACTCTCAAGTAGTACTTTCTGTTTGCCTAACTAAGTAAATTAATCAACCATTGTTGCTTAGTCCTTCAATCCTCTTAGGATCGACCCTCACTCACCTGAGGTATTACTTGGTACGAGCCGGTGCACTTGCCGGTTAGTTTGTGGGTTAAAAATACCGTACCAAGTTTTTGGCGCCATTGCCGGGGGATTGATAGTGATTAACAACTATCAGTTGTTTGATTGCTTAGATTAGGCATTTTAGTTTTAATTTTATTTAAATTTTGCTTATTCATTTCGAAAAAAAAAGTTTAAATAAAGTTTGGTGTCACCTAGTTAATAATATTTTTCCTTAATTTCTGAAATTAAGTTTGGTGTCACCTAGTTAATTTTATTTTAATTGTCTTGTTTATTTTTCCTGTTAATTTTTGAAAAATTCTGTTTAATTTTAGTTACCATTTTTGAAATTTATTTATTTATTTTATTTAGCATTTTTTTATTATTTTACACAGGATATCTCACTGGGACTTCTCTACACTCTGACGTAGAGATTCCCACCTTTTCTTATTTTCTATGTGTTTATGCGCAAGAACAGAGACAAGGAACCTCTGTTATACTTTGATCCAGAACCTGAAAGGACTTGTAGGCGACGTTTACAACAAGCAAGACTTTGCAAGCTTGCAGAATCCACTATGGATCACAATAATGCTATTAATGCCAATGTGGCAACTCTGAATGGGGATGATCAACAAAAGAGAGTGCTTGACTCTTACTCTGCTCCTACTGCAGATCTTTATGGAAAAAGTATTGTAGTGCCTCCTATAACCACAAACAACTTTGAGTTGAAGCCACAATTGGTCACCCTGGTGCAACAAAACTGCCAGTATCATGGTCTTCCCCACGAAGACCCAAATTAATTTATTTCTAATTTTCTGCAGATTTGTGATACTGTAAAGACAAATGGAGTGAACCCAAAGGTGTACAAACTCATGCTCTTCCCATTTGCTCTGAGGGATGGAGCAAAGCTATGGCTAGATTCCCAACCCAAGGAGAGTTTGAATACTTGGGACAAGGTTGTTACTGAGTTTCTTACTAAATTTTTCCCACCAAAGAAGCTGACTAAGCTTAGGGTGGAGGTTCAGACCTTCAGCAGAAGGATGGTGAAACCCTTTATGAAGTTTGGGAGAGGTACAAGCTACTGATTAGGCAATGCCCTCCGGACATGTTCTCTAAATGGACCCAACTAGATATCTTTTATGAAGGCTTGGGTGAAATGTCTAAGATGTGCTTAGATAATTCTGCGGGTGGTTCATTGCACAAGAAGAAGACACCGGAGGAGACTATTGAGCTGATTGAATTGGTTGCTAGTTACCAATATTTATACTCATCTAACAGGAATCCTGTGAACTCTGAGGGTCCTCAGAAGAAGGGTGTTATGGAAGTGGAAGCTCTTAATGCTCTTCTTGCTCAGAATAAGCTTATGTCTCAGCAAATAAGTCTACTTACTCAACAGATGGGTGGCATGCAAGTCTCAGCTATCAACACCCAAAATCCAACTCAAGAAGTCTCTTATGACATGACAGGTAATTTTGTGCAAAATGATAATTATGACTATGCCCAATGCTCTTCTGAACAGGTCAGTTACATGAGGAGTGGTCCTAGAAATCCCAACAATGACCCATATTCCAAGACATACAATCAGGGGTGGAGGAATCACCCAAATTTTGGGTGGAGGGACCAACCTCAGAGACCTCATAATTTCAACAATAATTCTCAGGGTGGCTTCTAACAGAACAATCACAATAATCGCCAATTTCAGTCTCATCAATAACAACCACCTCAGCAGGGAAATTCTAAATCCCAAGAAGATTCTAATTGGGAGATGATGAGGAGTTTTATGCAGGAAACCAGAGCCTCCATTAGAAACTTAGAGGGGCAAATGGGCCAACTGAGCAAGCAAATACCTGAGAAGTCTGCAAGTACATTTTCAGGTGATACAGTGGTAAACCCAAGAGAAGATTGCAAGGTTATTCAATTGAGAATTGGTAAAATAGCTGGCTCTGAGACAAGGGCCAATGAAGAGCTAGTTGAAAAGAAAGCTCCAGAGGAGAAGAAGGAAGAATTGGAGCACGCCCCTCCAAAGCATACAAACAACCCATTCCCTAACTCTCTTGACATGTATCCTACATTGCCAAAGGCTCCTGAATACAAGCCAAAAATGCCATATCCTCAGAGACTTCAGAAGGCTTCCAAAGAACAGCAGTTCTCTAAATTTTTAGATGTCTTCAAGAAGCTACAGATCAACATTCTTTTTGCAGAGGCTCTTGAGCAAATGCCTCTCTATGCTAAATTTATGAAAGAATTGTTGACTAACAAGAGAAATTGGAAGGAGCAAGAAACCATGGTGTTAACCAAGGAATGGAGTTCTATTATTCAACATAAACTTCCTGAGAAAATGCAGGATCCAGGGAGCTTTGTGATTCCTTGCACCATTGGAGATGTCACCATTCAGAGAGCTTTATGTGATCTTGGAGCTAGCATCAATCTCATGCCACTTTCAGTGATGAAAAAGCTTCAAATTGAGGAGGTAAAACCCACTCGTATTTCTCTTCAACGTGCTGATCTTTCTATTAAATTACCTGTGGGTGTTGTTGAAGATTTACTTGTGAAAGTGGGACCATTTATTTTTCCTGTTGATTTTGTTATATTAGACATAGAAGAGGATGTAAAATCCTCTATTATTCTTGGTTGACCCTTTTTAACTACAGGTAGAGCTCTGATTGATGTGCAAAAGGGTGAATTGACCCTGAGGGTCAATAAAGAACAGGTGGTCCTTAATGTTTTTGAAGCTCTCAAGCACCCTAATGATTCTGAAGGGTGTATGAGAATTGATGTTGTTGAACCACTAAGAAGTACTGGAAGCTGAGGTACTTGATGACATTCTGGATCCTATTTCTGAGTATAAATTAGTTGAAGTTAACGATTCACCACCCTAGAAGGCTATGGTTCACACGCCTAAAGCAGAGGAGGAAGCCCTCAAGCTTGAGCTCAAACCTTTACCTCTTTCTCTGAAATATGTGTTCTTGGGTGAAAATGATTCCTATTCAGTGATTATTAGCTCTTCCCTGAAGCCTGAAGATGAAGAGGCGCTTATTTCAGTGCTCAGAAGCCATAAAATAGCTCTTGGGTGGACCATTAATGACTTGAAGGGGATTAGTCCAACCAAGTGCATGCACAAGATCCTCCTTAAAGATGATGCTAAACCAGTTGTGCAACCACAAAGGAGACTCAATCCAACTATGAAAGAGGTGGTCCAAAAAGAGGTAATAAAACTATGGAAAGCAGGTATTATTTACCCTATTTCTGACAGTCCTTGGGTAAGTCCTGTGCAGGTAGTTCCCAAGAAAGGAGGGATGACAGTGATCAAGAATGAAGAGAATGAGCTTATTCCTACAAGAACAATCACAGGATGGAGAATGTGTATAGACTACAGGAGGCTCAATACTGCTACAAGGAAGGATCACTTCCCCCTGCCTTTCATTGATCAGATGCTTGAGAGGTTAGCTGGTCATGCATTTTATTGCTTTCTAGATGGCTATTTTGGATATAACCAAATTGTAGTGGACTCTCAAGATCAAGAGAAGACAGCATTCACATGCCCCTTTGGAGTATTTTCCTACAGAAGAATACCTTTTGGACTTTGCAATGCTCCAGAAACTTTTCAGAGGTGTATGCTTTCAATTTTTTCTAATATGGTTGAAAAGTTTATTGAGGTATTTATGGATGACTTTTCTGTCATTGGTAATTCTTTTGAATCCTACCTTAAGCATTTATCTCTTGTCTTGAAACGGTGTCAAGAATCAAACCTTGTTTTAAATTGGGAAAAATGTCATTTTATGGTTATAGAAGGTATTGTTCTTGGACACCAGATTTCGAGTAAAGGAATTGAGGTTGATAGAGCAAAGGTGGAGGTAATTGAAAAATTACCACCACCAACTAATGTTAAGGAAACAAGGAGTTTCTTGGGTCATGCAGGATTTTATAGAAGATTTATAAAGGATTTTTCTAAAATTGCTAAACCTTTAAGCAACCTGTTAATTGTTGATGTTCTTTTTATCTTTGATTAAAGCAAACCTTACCTCTGCTCCCATTATAGCTCCCCCTGACTGGGATTTACCATTTGAGTTGATGTGTGATGCCAGTGACTTTGCTATAGGAGCTGTTTTAGGACAGAGGCATGGTAAGCTTGTACATGTCATTTACTATACCAGTCGTGTGTTAAATGATGCCCAAAAGAATTACACAACAACAGAAAAGGAATTATTAGCTATTGTGTATGCTGTTGATAAGTTTGGGTCCTATTTACTTGGTTCTAAGGTTATTGTTTACACTTACCATATTGCTTTGAAGTACCTTCTAACTAAGCAGGATTCTAAACCAAGATTAATCAGATGGGTGTTGCTCCTTCAGGAGTTTGATATTGAGATAAAAGACAGGAAATGGTCAGAAAATCAAGTAGCTGACCATCTCTCCAGAATTGAGAATGAAGCAGGAGTACAACCACCCACAGCTGTGACTGAGACGTTTATGGATGAGCAATTGTTCCTCATTCAGCAGGCTCCATGGTTTGCAGACATTGCAAATTATAAGGCCATGAATTTTATCCCAATGGAGTACAGTAGGTGGTGCGGTATTTATAACCCACAAACTAACCGGCAAGTGTTGTACCAAGTAATACCTCAGGTGAGTGAGGGTCGATCCCACGAGGATTGAAGGACTAAGCAACAGTGATTGATTAATTTACTTAGTTAGGCAAATAGAAAGTAGTACTTGAGAGTTTAAAGACATTAAACAATATAAAGAATATTGAAGAAAGGCAAGTAAATACGTTGGGAATAAAGTATGGAGAAACAGTTAAGGCTTCAGAGTTATCTATTTTCCGGATTGACTTTTCTTATTAATTTATTTTAATCATGTAAGATTTAATTCATGGCGAACTATATGTGACTAGACCCTAATTTCTTAGACCTTCCTAGTCCCCTCTAAAATTCATCCACAGCCAATTCCTTGGTCAATTAATTCTAATTAGGGGGTGAAGTTCAATTCTAGTTATATGCCACAGAAATCATAATTATCCAAATATAAAAGGATTATATGTCACGTATCCCGCTAAATTCAGATAAATTTAAGAGAAGTTGTTTTCAAGCTATTGTTCAAGTAAAGAGCTTTTCCAAGTTATACAAGAACTCAATTAGAAAGAGGGCCATACTTCCATTCCACCCAAATTCATAAAATATAGAACAAAAACAATTCTTAAATATAAATCAAGACATGAATTAAAATAGAAAAATAATAAAATCAATCATACAATAGACAGAGATCCTAACCTTAACAGTGGAGGTTTAGTTGCTCATGGCAAAGAGAATAAGGATTCTGATAAAATGTATTTTTGTAGTTTGAGTGGAATAATGTTGTGTTGGAATCCCCTGTTGGAATCTCTTTTTATATCTAATCCTAATTAATTTAAAATCTATCTTCTAAAACTAAAATAATATCTTTTCCTATTTTAAAAATTAAAGTTTTAATCAGAATTAATTAAAGCAATCAGCATGTCTTCAATTGACGGATGGGGACTACTTGCTTCGTAGGGTCCACGCCTAACTTGGAGTGGGCATAACCATTCTTCTGTGAATCTCCCTTGAGTCTCTGCTATCCCTTGGCTCTAGTCTGTGTTTCTGGACCGAAAACTGGGTCGAAACTCGGCCTGAAATTGCCCCCAGCATTTTCTATGTTTTCTGCATGTCGCGCATGTCACGTGTACGCGTCAGTCACGCATACGCGTCGATGGTCTTCTTCGTGTGTCATGCATACGTGTCAGGTACGCGCATGCGTCGCTGAGCAACTTCACTTTTCACGCGTATGCGTCAAGTACGCACACGCGTCACCATGGACAGCTCCGAATCATGTGTACGCGTCAGGCACGCATACGCGTCGCTCCTCACTGGTCAACTCCTTGGTTTCTTCTCTTTCTCTGTAGAAACTCCATCAAATCCATCCGAATGCTACCTAAAATAAACAGAAGTGCACAAGACTCAAAGTAGCATCTATAGTGGCTAAAAGATAATAAATTCTTGATTAAAGTCAACAAATTACATGCAAATTTACTAGGAAAATATAAAAAAGATGCTCATGCATCACAACACCAAACTTGAATTGTTGCTTGTCCTCAAGCAACCAAACTAATATAGGCTTAGAATGTGAATTTGCATGAGAATGAGAGTTTGATTAAGCTCATGTCTCTTCTTATAGTGGGGTTTACAACTGTAATCCAAAATAGTTTTGGCATCTCACTCTCCTTTGAATCAGAAGAATGTTACTGTCATTCAAAATTAGAATCCGGATAATATTATGAATTCTCTGATCTTTTGTAACTCAATTTAACCCTTGAAGATAGCAATTTTTCTTTTCTTTGGTGATTTGGACCTTGAGCCCATCCATGACTTTAAATGTTTTGTCTCAAGTTTTACTTGACACAAAAACACCACAAGCACTTAACTGGGGAACTCTCTTTAAGTTCTGATTTTCCTTTCAGTTACTCCCAGACAGTGGTGCTCAAAGCCTTTGGCATACTCTGCTAATTGCAATTGATCTTGACTCTAAATGTTTTGTCTCAAGGATTACTTGACACAAGAACACCACAAGCAAATAACGAGGGAAACAACTCTTTGAGCTTTTAATCATGTCTGACCTCCCGAGTCATTGATGCTCAGAGCCTTGGACCTTGCTTTTATATCTCTTTTTTTTATATCAATGCTGTTTCTTTTGCTTCAATGATTAAATTTTTGTTTATTTTAGAGAAGTCATAATAATTCTCTAAATTCCTGTTTCTTGTACATCAACATTCTTTGATTCAAATTTAAATATGTACTGTTCACGTCATGCATTCTGAATCATAGAAAATACCACCACATTTGAATAAATGAGACTTTTCTAGAAATTACACTTAAATTCTCATGCAATATATCACTTATTTTTCTTTTTCTTTTTAGATTCAAGTTCAGTGAGCGGTACATGAGACAAATAACAGAATGAAACTAATTCTAAGAACTAAAAGTACTAATGATCATGCAGGAAAAACAATAAAAAACAGAAAACAACAAAATAAGAATGGAAGAGAAATAGAATAAACGGAACTCAACCACCTTAGTTATGCTGGTGGCCATCTCATTCCTCCATGAAGAACATTCATCTTCCTTTGGTGCTATGAAAATAAATAGAGAAGCCATAAGCGTAGTGACAACACCAAACTTAAAGGTTTGCTTGTCCTCAAGTAAAGAAGAACTGAAAATAAAAACAAATAGTAAGATAAAAGAGGAATAAAAGGATACAAGAACGAGAGAGAATTAGGATTAGGGGTGGATGATTTGAATTCAGGCGTTGAGGGGTTTAATTTGGGCGTCGCATGCGACGCGTACACGTAAGGAACGCGAACGCGTGGATCGCGCTAATTTCAAGCTACGCATACGTGTCTGGGACGTGTATGCGTGGATGGCCAGGATTGGAAAATGACGCGCACGCGTTAGGGATGCGTACGCGTGATGATGTTTGTGCACCCAGCACAATTCCAGCCCCACACCATCATAACTCTCTGGCCAAACACCTTTTACGCCAATTTTTCAGGGTCACGCGTACGCGTCTGGGACGCGTACACATGATGCGGCTTGTGCTTCCAGCATAGTTCCAGCGCTACTCCCACTCAACTCTGTTAAATTTTATTTTTCACGCACACACCTATGACACGTATGCGTCAGTGACGCTTGCGCGTCGTGTGTTCGTTTTTTTTTTTTGTCGCCTGAAGTGTTTGGTTCCTGTTATAAAATAGCTGCATGATCAGAAAAATAGTAAAAACTCAATAAAAATCAAATAAGTAAGAAAACTACTACTAAAAAAAATAAATAAGGATACGAGATTATCGGGTTGCCTCCCGACAAGTACTTCTTTACCATCACTAGCTTGACAGGCAGCTCCTCTAAGGAGGAGGATCATAGGGGCTCAGCTCTTCACCCCTTACTTTGAAGTTCTTTCCTGTGTCTCCATAAATTAGCTCAATATGCTCTAGAGAGAGGATTCTGTTTACTGTAAAAATTCATACTGGATTCCAAATCAACACCACCTTTAGTGGGGATCTTTTTGTTTCTCCATCCCTGGGTATTTTCTTCTTTTTGGGAACCTCCTCCTTGGTGGATGATGCATTCCCGACACCAAACTTAGGTTTGGTATTAGGAGGAATTTTATTGATTGTCACCAAAGGAGGTTTGAGCTGCAGATTCTGCTGTCCGTCATTAGGGGGTTCTTGAAGGTTTGGTTCAATAAGCTCAGTCTGCATGCACCTCTCTTCTTTACCTGCTGAATGTATATCTTTGAAGACATGAAAGACTAGTTGCTCATTATGTACTCTGAGCACTAATTCACCCACTTCTACATCAATTAGAGCTCTCCCAGTGGCTAGGAAAGGTCTTCCTAGGATTATAGAGGCATTCTCATCCTCTCCTGTGTCAAGAATCACAAAATCTGCTGGGAGGAAGAACTTACCCACTTTGACCAAAATATTCTCCACTAATCCGTATGCAGGCTTTATAGATTTGTCTGCCATCTGTAATGCTATCCCTGTGGGTTGTGCCTCTTGGATTTGCAACTTCTTCATCACAGACAAGGGCATTAAATTGATGCTTGCTCCCAGATCACATAATGCTTTCTCAAAGGTTGTGCTCCCAATGGTGCATGGAATTTGGAAGCTCCCTGGATCCGGCATCTTCCTTGGCAAGTTATTCTAAATGATAGCACTGCATTCCTTAGTCAGGACCACTGTCTCATCTCCTTTTAAAGGCTTCTTCTTTGACAACAATTCCTTCATGAACTTGACATAGAGAGGCATTTGCTCCAAAACCTCAGCAAAAGGAATATTGATTTGCAATTTTCTGAAGACTTCCAAGAACTTTGAAAACTGCTTGTCCTTGGTCTCCATTTGAAGTCTCTGAGGATATGGCATTTTAGGCTTGTACTCAGGAGCTTTTGGCAATGTTTGATAAGTGTAAAGAGAGTCTGGGAATGGGTTATCCGCACGCTTTGGAGGGACGTGCTCCACTTCTTCCTTCTTCTCATCTGAAGCTTCTTTTTCAACTAACTCTCCATTGACCTTGGTCTCAGAGCCAGCTACTTTACCACTTCTCAATTGAATAACCTTGCAATCTTCATTTTCAACTGGCTCCTCATTAACTTGTGCTTCTGTACTTGCCACTTGTCCACTTATCAAGGTGATAGCCTTGCATTCCTTTCTTGGATTTAGAATTATATTACCAGGAAGGCTATTAGTGGTCCTCTGATCAATTTCATTAACTTTTGTGGCTAGTTGACCCATCAGAATCTCCAAGTTCTTGATTGATGCTCTGGTTTCCTGTCTAAAACTTGTCAATATTGCTTCTAAATCATTGTTCTGTTGGGGTTGAGAAGTTGCTTGCTGAGATGACTGAAACTGGCGGTTATTAAAATTTTTCTGTTGAAAACCACCCTGAGAATTATTATTAAAATTCTGTGGCCTCTGAGGTTGCTCTCTCCACCCAAAATTTGGGTGATTTCTCCACCCCTGATTGTAGGTCTGAGAATAAGGATCATTATTGGGGTTTCTAGGAGCACTCCCTATGTAATTGACCTGTTCAGAAGAGCATTGAGCATATTCATAATTATCATTTTGCACAAAATTACCTGTCATGTCATAAGAGATCTCTTGAGATGGGTTTTGGGTGTTGATAGCTGAGACTTGCATTCCACCCATCTGTCGAGTAAGCAGACTTATTTGCTGAGACATAAGCTTATTCTGAGCAAGAAGAGCATTAAGAGCTTCTACTTCCATAACACCCTTCTTCTGAGGACACTCAGAGTTTATAGGATTCCTGTTAGATGAGTATGAATATTGGTTGCTAGCAACCAATTCAATCAGCTCAATAGTCTCCTCCGGTGTCTTCTTCTTGTGCAATGAACCACCTGTAGAATTATCTAAGTACATCTTGGATATTTCACCCAAGCCTTCATAAAAGATATCTAGTTGGGTCCATTTGGAGAACATATCCAGAGGGCATTACCTAGTCAGTAGCTTGTACCTCTCCCAAGCTTCATAAATAATTTCATCATCCTTCTGCCTGAAGGTCTGAACCTCCACCCTAAGCTTAGTTAGCTTCTTTGGTGGGAAAAATTTAGTAAGAAACTCAGTAACAACCTTGTCCCAAGTATCCAAACTCTCCTTAGGTCAGGAATCTAGCCATAGCTTTGCTCCATCCCTCAGAGCAAACAGGAAGAGCATGAGTTTGTACACCTCTGGGTTCACTTCATTTGTCTTCACAATATCTCAAATCTGCAAAAAATTAGAAATAAATTAATTTGAATCTTCATGGGGAAGACCATGATACTAGCAGTTTTATTGCACCAGGGTGACCAATTGTGGCTTCAACTCAAAGTTGTTCGCAGCTATATGAGGCACCAGAATGCTTTTTCCATAAAGATCTGTAGTAGGAGCAGAGTAAGAGCCAAGCACTTTTCTTTGTTGATCATCCCCATTCGGATTTGCCACATTGGCATTAACAACATTATTGTGATCCATAGTAGATTCTGTAGCCTTGTAAAGTCTTGCTTGTTGCAAACGTCGCCTACAAGTCCTTTCAAGTTCAGGATCAAAGTCTAAAAGAGGTTCCTTGTCTTTGTTCCTGCGCATAAACAGACAGAAAATAAGAAAAGATGGGATTCTCTACGTCAGAGTGTAGAGAACTCCCCGTGAGGTAACCTGTGTAAAATAATAAATAAAAATACTAAATAAAATAAATAAATAAATTTCAAAAATGATGACTGAAATTAGACAGAAAATTTCGAAAATTAATAGGGAAAATAAACAAGAAAATTAAAATAAAATTAACTAGGTGACACCAAACTTAATTTTATAAATTAAGGAAAAATATTAGTGCTATTTATTTATTTAAAAAAATTTTTCGAAAATACTAAGTAAAAATAAAAAAATTAAAACTAAAATGCCTAATCTAAGCAATCAAACAACTAATAGTTGTTAATTACCATCAATCCCCGGGAACGGCGGCAAAAACTTGGTACGGTATTTATAACCCACAAACTAACCGGCAAGTGCACCGGGTCGTACCAAGTAATACCTTAGGTGAGTAAGGGTCGATCCCACGAGGATTTAAGGACTAAGCAACAGTTGTTGATTAATTTACTTAGTTAGGCAAACAAAAAGTAGTACTTGAGAGTTTAAAGACATTAAACAATATAAAGAATATTGAACAAAGGCAAGTAAATACGTTGGGAATAAAGTATAGAGAAACAGTTAAGGCTTCAGAGTTATCTATTTTCCAGATTGACTTTTCTTATTAATTTATTTTAATCATGTAAGATTTAATTCAAGGCGAACAATATGTGACTAGACCCTAGTCTCCTCTAAAATTCATCAACAGCCAATTCATTGGTCAATTAATTCCAATTAGGGGGTTGATGAGCGGATAATTTATACGCTTTTTTGCATTGTTTTCAGTATGTTTTTAGCAGAATCTAGTTACTTTTAGGGATGTTTTCATTACTTTTTATGTTAAATTCACATTTCTGGACTTTACTATGAGTTTGTGTGTTTTTCTGTGATTTCAGGTATTTTCTGGCTGAAATTGAGGGACTTGAGCAAAAATCAGATTCAGAGGTTGAAGAAGGACTGCTGATGCTGTTGGATTCTGACCTCCCTGCACTCAAAGTTGATTTTCTGGAGCTACAGAACTCAAAATGGCGCGCTTCTAATTGCGTTGGAAAGTAGACATCCAGGGCTTTCTATCAATATATAATAGTCCATACTTTGGCCAAGTTTAGACGACGTAAAAGGGCGTTGAACGCCAGTTCTACGCTGCTATCTGGAGTTAAACGCCAGAAATACGTTACAAGCCAGAGTTGAACGCCAGAAATACGTTACAAACTGGCGTTCAACTCCAAGAATGACCTCTACACGTGGAAAGCTAAAGCTCAGCCCAAGCACACACCAAGTGGGCCCCGGAAGGGGATTTATGCATCAATTACTTACTTCTGTAAACCCTAGTAACTAGTTTAATATAAATAGGACTTTTTACTATTGTATTTGACATCTTTGGACGCCTGGTTCTTAGATCATGGGGGCTGGTCTCTCGGCCATGCCTGGACCTTTCACTTATGTATTTTCAAACGGTAGAGTTTCTGCACTCCATAGATTAAGGTGTGGAGCTCTGCTGTTCCTCATGAATTAATGCAAAGTACTACTATTTTTCTATTCAATTCAACTTATTCCGCTTCTAAGATATTCATTTGCACTTCAACATGAATGTGATGAACGTGACAATCATCATCATTCCCCCACGAACGTGTGCCTGACAACCACTTCCGTTCAACCTTAGATTGGATGATTATCTCTTGGATCTCTTAATCAGAATCTTCGTGGTATAAGCTAGATTGATGGCGGCATTCATGAGAATCCGGAAAGTCTAAACCTTGTATGTGGTATTCCGAGTAGGATTCTGGGATTGAATGACTGTGACGAACTTCAAACTCGCGAGTGCTGGGCGTAGTGACAGACGCAAAAGGAGGGTGAATCCTATTCCAGTATGATCGAGAACCTCAGATGATTAGCCGTGCTGTGACAGAGCATTTTGACCATTTTCACAAGAGGATAGGATGCAGCCATTGACCATGGTGATGCCTCCAGACGATTAGCCATGCAGTGACAGCGCATCGGACCATTTTCCAGAGAGGATTAAAAGTAGCCATTGACAATGGTGATGTCCTTACATAAAGCCAGCCATAGAAAGGAGTAAGATTGATTGGATGAAGACAGCAGGAAAGCAGAGGTTCAGAGGAACGAAAGCATCTCTATGCGTTTATCTGAAATTCTCACCAATGATTTACATAAGTATTTCTATCCTTATTTTATTATTTATTTTCGAAAACTCCATGACTATTTTATATCCGCCTGACTGAGATTTACAAGATGACCATAGCTTGCTTCATACCGACAATCTCCGTGGGATTGACCCTTACTCACGTAAGGTTTATTACTTGGACGACCCAGTGCACTTACTGGTTAGTTGTATCGACGTTGTGAATGAAAAACAATTTATTAAGACGTGCGCACAGAGTTTTTGGCGCCATTTCCTGAGATCACAATTTCGTGCACCAAGTTTTTGGCGCTGTTGCCAGGGATTGTTCGAGTTTGGACAACTGACGGTTCATCTTGTTGCTCAGATTAGGTACTTTCTTCTTATTTTGTTTTCAAAAAGTTTTCAAAAATATTTCAAAAAACAGGATCCTGGAAAGTTCCTAATACTTTGTACCATAGGCACCATGATCTTTGAAAAGGCTCTGTGTGACCTTGGTTCAGGGATAAACCTCATGCCCCTCTCTGTAATAGAGAAACTGGGAATCTTTGGGGTGCAAGCTACTAAAATCTCATTAGAGATGGTAGACAATTCAAGAAAATAGGCTTATGGACAAGTAGAGGACGTGTTAGTAAAGGTTGGAGGCCTTTACATCCCTACTGATTTCATAGTCCTAGATACTGGGAAGGATGAGGATGAATCCATCATCCTTGGAAGACCCTTCCTAGCCACAGCAAGAGCTATGATTGATGTTGACAGAGGTGAACTAGTCCTTCAATTGAATGAGGACTCCCTTGTGTTTAAAACTCGAGGTCATCCTTCTATAAACATGGAGAGGAAGCATAAAAAGCTTCTCTGAAAACAGAGTCAACCAGAGCCCCCACAGTCAAACTCTAAGTTTGGTGTTGGGAGCCCACAACCAAACTCTAAGTTTGGTATTGAACTCCCATATCCAAACTCTAAGTTTGGTGTTGGGAAGTCTCAACAATGCTCTGAACATCTGTGAGGCTCCATGAGAGCCCACTGTCAAGCTATTGACATTAAAGAAGCGCTTGTTGGGAGGCAACCCAATTTTTATTTATCTAATTTTATTATTGTTTCATGTTTTATTAGGTTCATGATCATGTGGAGTCACAAAATAAATATAAAAATTGAAAATGAAATCAAAAACAGCAGAAGAAAAATCACACCCTGGAGGAGGATCTCACTGGCGTTTAAACGCCAGTAAGAAGCATCTAGCTGGCATTCAACGCCAGAACAGAGCATGGTTCTGGCGCTGAACGCCCAAAATGGGCAGCATCTGGGCGTTTGAATGCCAAAATTGCACCCTGGAGAAGAGCTGGCGCTGAACGCCCAAAACAAGCATGGTTCTGGCGTTCAACGCCAGAAATGGGCAACAAATGGGCGTTCAACGCCCAGAACAAGCACCAATCTGGCGCTGAACGCCCAGAGTTGTGTGCAAGGGTATATTGCATGCCTAATTTGGTACAAGGTTGCAAATCCTTGAACACCTCAGGATCTGTGGACCCCACAGGATCACCTCAGGATCTGTGGACCCCATAGGATTCCCACCTACCTCCACTCACTTCTTCTCACCCCTCTTTCACACAATCACATAAACACTCTTCCCCAAAACTCATCACCAATCACCTCAATCCCTCTTCCCTATCACCACTTCACCACTCACATCCATCCACTCTTCCCCATAAACCTACCTCATAAACTCCACCTACCTTCAAAATTCAAAATCAATTTCCCACCCAAACCCACCCTATATGGCCGAATACACCCCTCCCCCCTCTCCTCCATATTTTCTTCTTCTTCTTCATCTATTCTTTCTTCTCTTGCTCAAGGGCAAGCAATATTCTAAGTTTGGTGTGGTAAAAGCATAAGCTTTTTGTTTTTCCATTACCATTGATGGCACCTAAGACCGGAGAATCCTCTAGAAAAGGGAAAAGGAAGACAATTGCTTCCACCTCTGAGCCATGGGAGATAGAAAGATTCATCTCACAAGCCCATCACTAAGAAAAGGATGGAGCAAAGAAGAGAGCACATTCATGGATCTCAACAGGCACATGAAGAAGCTCATCATCAAGAAACCCCTGAGATACCTCAAGGGATGCACTTTCCTCCACAGAATTTTTGGGAGCAAATCAACACCTCCCTAGGAGAATTAATCTCCAACATGGGACAACTAAGGGTGGAACATCAAGAGCACTCCATCATCCTTCATGAAATTAGAAAAGATCAAAAAGCAATGAAGGAGGAGCAATAAAGACAAGGAAGAGACATAGAAGAGCTCAAGGACATCATTGGTTCCTCAAGAAGGAAACGCCACCATCACTAAGGTGGATTCATTCCTTGTTCTTACATTCTCTGTTTTTCGTTTTCTTTATGTTAAGTGCTTATCTATGTTTGTGTCTTTATTACATGATCATTAGTGTCTAAGTGTCTATGCCTTAAAGTAGTGAATATGAATCCATCACCTCTCTTAAATGAAAAATGTTTTTAATTCAAAAGAACAAGAAGTACATGAGTTTCGAATTTATCCTTGAACATAGTTTAATTATATTGATGTGGTGACAATACTTTTTGTTTTCTGAATGAATGCTTGAACAGTGCATATATCTTTTGAAGTTGTTGTTTAAGAATGTTAAATATGTTGGCTCTTGAAAGAATGATGATAAGGAGACATGTTATTTGATAATCTAAAAAATCGTAAAAATGATTCTTGAAGCAAGAAAAAGTAGCAAAGAACAAAGCTTGCAGAAAAAAAAAAGAGAAAAGAAAGAAAAATAGCGAAAAAAAAAACAGAAAAAAAAAGAGAGAGAAAAAGCAAGTAGAAAAAGCCAAAAGCTCTTAAAACCAAAAGGCAAGAGCAAAAAGCCAATAACGCTTAAAACCAAAAGGCAAGGGTAATAAAAAGGATCCCAAGGCTTTGAGCATCAGTGGATAGGAGGGCCTAAAGGAATAAAATCCTGGCCTAAGCGGCTAAACCAAGCTGTCCCTAACCATGTGCTTGTAGCGTGAAGGTGTCAAGTGAAAACTTGAGACTGAGCAGTTAAAGTCAAGGTCCAAAGCAAAAAAAAAAAAGAGGGTGCTTAAGAACCCTGGACACCTCTAATTGGGAACTTTAGCAAAGCTGAGTCACAATCTGAAAAGGTTCACCCAATTATGTGTCTGTGGCATTTATGTATCCGGTGGTAATACTGGAAAACAAAGTGCTTAGGGCCACGGCCAAGACTCATAAAGTAGCTGTGTTCAAGAATCAACATACTGAACTAGGAGAATCAATAACACTATCTGAACTCTGAAATTCCTATAGATGCCAATCATTCTGAACCTCAATGGATAAAGTGAGATGCCAAAACTATTCAAGAGGCAAAAAGCCACAAGTCCCGCTCATCTGATTGAAGCTATGTTTCATTGATAATTTGGAATTTATATGACCATAGCTTGCTTCATACCGACAATCTCCGTGGGATCGACCCTTACTCACGTAAGGTTTATTACTTGGACGACCCAGTGCACTTGCTGGTTAGTTGTATCGAAGTTGTGAATGAAAAACAATTTATTAAGACGTGCGCACAGAGTTTTTGGCGCCGTTGCCTGAGATCACAATTTCGTGCACCAGGGGTGAAGTTCAATTCTAGTTATATGCCACAGAATTCTTAATTACCCAAATATAAAAGGATTATATGTCACGTATCCCACTAAATTCAGATAAACTAGAAATTTAAGAGAAGTTATTTTTAAGCTGTTGTTCAATTAAAGAGCTTTTCCAAGTTATACAAGAACTCAATTAGAAAGAAGGTCATACTTCTGTTCCACCCAAATTCATAAAATAAAGAACGAAAACAATTCTTAAATATAAATCAGGACATGAATTAAAATAGAAAAATAATAAAATCAATCCATACAATAGACAGAGCTCCTAACCTTAATAATGGAGGTTTAGTTGCTCACGGCAAAAAGAATAAGGATTCTGATAAAATGTATATTTGTAGTTTGAGTGGAATAAGGTTGTGTTGGAATCCCCCTATTGGAATCCCTTTTTATATCTAATCCTAATTAATTTAAAATCTATCTTCTAAAACTAAAATAATATCTTTTCCTATTTTAAAATAAAAATTAAAGTTTTAATCAGAATTAATTAAAGCAATCAACATGTCTTCAATTGATGGATGGGGACTGATGGTGTGCAGAAATTGGCAAATTAAAATTTGTTAAAACATTTACGTTGTAAGTATAGTTCTTAACTTGCCAGAAATCTGCTCCTCAATTTAGAAAGGTGTCACAGAAAATTGAATTTAAAATACTGGGAGTATGAATCCCAGGTCGTCTCCCAACGAGTCGCAGAAAAGTGTGCTATTTTATTAATCAGAGGTTTTCAAAAAAGGTTTGAATTGGGCAAACAGGAAATTAAATTGGTAAATTTGAATAATGTAAATAAAAGCCTTGACTGGGAATTGATTAGTTAGAATCCCTATTATTGTTGGAATGAATTTCAGGATTAATTGACAATTAAAGGTTATCTTGTTTAGTTATCCTTCGCTAGGTGAAGGAAAGTCAAACAAGTTGGAATGAACTCAAGGGTTCCTTTCAATCAATTCCCCATCAAGTTAGGGAACTACTCGCTCATTGTGAATGTAAAATTCATAGCATATAAAAAGGAATTAAAGAAAGACATTGTAAATAAAGTTAAAATAGTCAATTAAAAATAAAAGTGATCCTTGTATTAAATAATCCTAAGAATATTCCAATGGTAAAATTAAACAAAGCAAGGAACATGGAAGATTAAACCAAGTAAAGAAAACGAACTAGAATGACGAAGTCTTGATGAGGTAATAACTCTTCTCAGTGTCCCAATGCCAAAAAGTAAGAGAAAACTAAAATCCTAAGAACTATGAATGTGTAGAGAAAAAACCTAGAGGAGGAGCAAAACAAGATCTAAAACAAAAAAACTGTGTAGAATGAATGTTGTCTTTGGTTTCTGCATGTTCTCTGGCTCTAGTCTGCTGTTCCGGGCCAAAAACTGGGTCAAAATAGGGCCCGAAATCGCCCCCAGCGAATCTGTAAATTATGCAGATCGCGCAGGTCACGCGATCGCGTCACTCATGCGGACGCGTCACTCGTACTTTTCCATTTCGCGCGGTTGCGTCATCCATGCGGCTGCGTCACTGCGATTTGATCTTCTCTGCGCGATCGCGTCGCCCATGCGGCCGCGTCGCTTCTCGCTGGTCATCTCCTCAATTTCTTGTGTTCCTTCCATTTTTGCTAGCTTCCTTTCCAATCTCCAACTCATTCTTGCCCTATAAAGCCTGAAACGCTTAACACACAGATCACGGCATCGAATGGAATAAAGGAGAAGTAAAATGTACAATTAAAAGTCTCTAGGAAGCAGTTTTCACTCATGTAATAATTTCAGGAAGGAAATATAATTGCATGCTATTTTAATGAATAAGTGGGTCAGGATCATGATAAAACCACACAATTAAACACAATATAAACCATAAAATAGTGGTTTATCAACCTCCCCACACTTAAACATTAGCATGTCCTCATGCTTAATTGAAGGAGATAAAGTAAACAAGTATGAACATGCAGAAACTCATGCAATGCAATGCAATCCTATATATATATATATATATATATATGAATGCAACTATATTATTCTTGTCCACTTGATCAAAAGTAAATAAGTTCTTCAAAATAATTATAATTCAAATTCCACTAATTCAATTCTTATAAAGTAAGAGCAGATAAAAATGCAAGAGGATAGCTCATGAAAGTAGGGAACATAGAAATTCAAGCATGGAACCCTCACTGATGATGTATGTACACTCTAGTCTCTCTAGTGTATAGGGTAATCACTCTATCCTTCTCTAATCATGCTCTCTAACTTTTGTTTTTCTCCTAATCAATCAACAACAGTTAACATACCAATGCGAACATCATGAGGTCTTTTCAAGGTTGTAATGGGGCTAAGGTAAAGGTAGGGATACATATATGGTCAAGTGAGCTTATAAATTGAATCTTTAATTAACCCAAACTTCAACCCAACCTATATATTTTACATGACTTTAGAATTTATGCCTAGCTACCCAGAGTTCCCCTTTTACATTCCATACTCATGTATCAACTTTTTATTTTAATTTTTATCATATGTGCATTGATCCTTAAATTCTTAATTTAGCATTGGGGTAATTTTGTCCCCTTATTTATTTATTGCTTTTTTTTAACATAAAAATAAACATAGCTTATCAATGCACATAGATTTTTAATTCTTATAGTTTCACATAAGAAGGTATCCAAATTCCCATTGTATTATCATGACATATTCCCTTAATAACTTTTGTTCCCACAATTTTCCATACTTAACTAGCACACACAATTCTATCTTAAGCTAACCAAAGATTCAATTTGGGATATACAAATGTTTTTCCGCTTAAGGCTAGTAATGTGGTGAAATATAGAACAAATGGGATTTAAAGGCTCAAACTGGTTAACAAAGGTAATTAAAAGGGTAGGCTTAATTTGGATAAGTAAGCTAAACAAATAATGGCCTCAATCATATGCAAGCATACAAATATAATAAATATTGGACATATAAGATAAAACAAAATATAGATTACACTCATAGAGAAGTAAACACACAAGAATAAAATAATTATGGTTAAATAATGTAACCATTCATAAAGGCTCAAATCTCACGGGTTGTGTGTTCTTTAGCTCAAACATCATGTTCCAAATATAACTTCAAGCAAATTTATCATAAAAATTTTGAAAATTAGTGAAATTTTGTTCCAAAGATAGAGTCTTAGAAGAAACTTATTGTCTTTTCAATCAAGTAGAACATGCATGCAACTAACCTATTACTATGCAATTTATCCTATTCTATAAAAGAAAGAAAATCTAACTAAATATCCTAATTTATTGGTACTAGGGAAGAGAAATTACCTCCGGAAGTCAGGTACTGACCGACCTCCCCACACTTAAGGCTTTGCACCGTCCTCGGTGCCATCTGTCAGGAACAGGGGTGGGCTGATAGCAGTATCTCCACAGTCGGGACTATCATGGCTCCCTGTGCTGGTAAAGAAAGTGGAGTCCAGGGTGTCTGAGTCCTTGAATTTTCCCTTGAGTAGCTCCTTGAGGTGTTTGAATCGGCGCTCGTTATGGCGCTCTCTTAACTTCGCTTTCTCGTCTTGCTGATCCAACCTTTGGATTATCTGCTGGAGCAGTTCATCTGTTGTAGGTGCTTGTGGTGGTGAAGAAGGGATATCTTCAACCGGAGCAGTGGGAAGGCTTGTAGTGGCTGCTGAAAGTCTGAGGATTTCCCATTAGGGACATACTGATCATCCCGTGGGAGCATGGCTTTGGTGTCTCCAGCTCTGTAGGAAACTCCGGCTGCTGAGACAAGATCTGAGACCAAGGCGGGAAAAGGTAAATTGCCCACAATTTGTACGTGTCCCATGGCATTCCGAATATGTCTTGGTAGATTCAGAGGCTGGTCTGTAAGGATGCACCATAGTAGAACGGCCATGTCCGCAGTGAAGGAGGACTCGTGAGTGCTCAGAAAGACGTAATGGGACATGATTTGTGCCCATACACGAGCCTCCAAGGTAAGTGTTGAAGCCAATATACCCTTAGGGCGAGTACGATGGTATCCGTAGATCCAACGGCTGCCAGGTAGTGCGATAACTCTGAGAACAGCTTCCCAGTCAAAGTGGTACATCTGGCGCTTAAGTGCGGCTTCTTGAAAGGCGTCCATTCCTTCTGGAATAGGGGGAAGACTCAAAGCTTGTTGGATAGCCTCTTCTGTAATGGGGACTTGCTTCTGACGTACATAGACAGATTGCAGAGTAGGCAGGTAGAAGTTAGAGTAGAACTCGACTACCCAAGAAAGATTGACCTGCTTCTGTTGTCTCTGTAGGAAACCCCATTGTCTTCGTGCAATTTGCGGCTCAACAAAAGTAGCAATATTGGGCGGGAGGATAAGAAGGTGTTCGTTGTTGTAACTCCTTTCAGCTAGAATAGGGAACATCTGCTCACAATAGCGATTGGAAAATCGCGCAGTGTCCTTCGCTGGAAAGGCTTTCTCCTTTTCATCAACCTTTATGATCCTCTTAACTCTTTTTATTGAGGGCTTGACTGCAGTTGAAGAAGGCTCTGTCACTAGTGCTCTTTTAGTTTCTCTTCTTGCTGGAGGTTTGGGAGTAGCTTTCTCTTTTCCTCTCTTGGTGGCCATCCTGAAAAAGGGAAGAGAAAGTAAATTAAATTCAAAGAGATATATAGCAATGAAGAGAACGAAAAAGAGATGGTTGTAAATGCACATTAAAAGGTAAATGATGTCAACACATGCTCATAGCAACATTGAGGAAGAAGGAAACTAAGTTGAGAAAGCAAACTGAGCTTCACAAAGACAAATGGGAGAAAGTAAGGCACCAAGCTAAGTTCAAATAGTTAACTGAGCACTAAAGAAAGCAAGGAAATGGCATGAAGCTCAGTTCACTAAGTGAGCTTTATCGGGAGCTCTCAAAAATTAATTCCAAGCAAAAATCCCATAAATGAAGCCACCAAGATTTGAACCAAGGACCAAGGGGAGGCAAGGAACGTTCCTCACAAAGGAAAATCATGAAGAATTAGCCAAAATGCTTCCTCTAGGATTCGAACTTGGGAATCCTTTGAAACAAAAGGGAGGAGCGCCACTTAGCTTACAAGAAAATTAGCCAAAATGCTTCCTCTAGGATTTGAACTTGGGAATCCCTTGAAACACAAGGGAGGAGCGCCACTTAGCTTACAAGAAAATGAGCCAAGATGCATTCAGGAGGGTTCGAACCAAGGAGCTTCATGAAGAGGCAAGGAGGAGTGCCCACTCTTCCAAAGGAAAATTACTTCAGACTTCTTCCACCAGGATTTGAACTTGGGACCTTGAAGTCCAAAGCAAGGCGCTACTCCCCCTTCATCCCCCACACTTTGACACGGCCAAGCAACCATTTGGCGCAACAAAATGCTCACCAAGGAGGAAGCCTTGTGCGCATCATGACACAGCCAAGACATAGAGCTCAGTTCAAAATTCCAACTGAGTTCTAGTGTCAAGCAACACGGACAGGGAGGCTGACGCACCAAATCACACAAGCAAGGCAACATTTGGGCGCTCAGTTTGGTTTTCCAACTGAACTTGCCCCTGGGAGGTGCACTTGGGCCAAAATTCACTAAAAATCCAATTTAATTCATTTCTTCACCAAATTTGAAAGTCCATCCAAATTCTAAAATCTAAGAATAGTTTTACTCTTCTGTTTGAGATCCATTCCAATTTAATTCATCTTTTACTTTGCTGTTTGATGCAATTTAATTCTGCTTGTTTAAATTCTGCAATCTCAATCCCCAATTCCTTTTGTGATTCAAGCAATTTACATTTCTTGCACTTTAAGCTTCAGTTATTTACATTTCTTGCAATCTAAGTTTTTGTAATTTACCTTACGTGTTCTTTAAGATTCATCACTTTTACTTTCTTGCTCTTAATTTACTGCAATTCTTCCCTCTCCCTTTACATTTCAAGCAATTTAGTTTCTGCAATCACAAATCACTCAACCAATACTTGATTTGCTCGACTAAATCAACCACTAAACTAAAATTGCTTAATCCTTCAATCCCTGTGGGATCGACCTCACTCATGTGAGTTATTATTACTTGATGCGACCCGGTACACTTGCAAGTGAGTTTTGTGTTGGATCATTTTCCACACATCAAGTTTTTTGGGCCGTTGTCGGGGATTGAATTAGATTAACAATGATTAAGTGAAGTGGAGATCTAGATCAAACACTTTTTATTTTCTGTTTCTTTAATTTTGACTAACACACTAACTATTTGAATTTTTGCTTAAGCCAACTAACATTTCACTTCAGCAATGGATTGAAGTGTTATTGCCTTTCTGGTGTTGTGTGATTCTTATGCTTTGGTTGTATGTCAGGTACAAGGAGAATTATACCCACTTTTTGTGAACAAGACGAAAGAACCCTCAGAAGATTAAGAAGAGCTGAAAGAGGGAAAAACATTGTTGGAGAAGAGGAGTCAGAAGAAGAATTCCAAGATATGGAGGAACACTTAACAAATCCACCAAATCCACCAGAAGGAGCAGCCAATAACAACAATAATCCACCACAGAGAAGAGTTTTGGCTTCCTACACATGTGCAGATCCTAGACATTATGGGAGTAGCATTCTCACCCCAAATGTTTACGCAAATAACTTTGAACTAAAGCCACAACTCATCACCTTGGTTCAAAACAATTGCTCTTATGGAGGAGGACCACTTGAAGATCCAAACCAACACTTGTCTACTTTCTTGAGGATTTGTGACACTGTCAAAACCAATAGTGTGCACCCTGACAGTTACAAGCTACTGCTATTTCCATTTTCTCTCAGAGACAAAGCCACTCAATGGTTGGAATCCTTCCCAAGAGACAGCATCAACAATTGGGATGATCTAGTAACCAAGTTCCTTGCCAAGTTTTACCCACCTCAAAGAGTTATTAGATTGAAGACTAAAGTGCAAACATTCACACAAATGGATGCTGAACCCTTGTACGAGGCATGGGAACGATACAAAGCTCTAATCAAGAAGTGTCCACCGGGAATGTTCAGTGAGTGGGATAGATTGCAGAATTTCTATGAAGGCTTGACACTGAAATCTCAAGAGGCTTTGGATTATTCAGCAGAAGGCTCTTTACAACTAATGAAAACTGCAGAGGAAACCCAAAATCTCATTGATATGGTGGCCAACAACAAGTATTTCTTTGCTCACCAAAGGCAACGCCAACCATCACAAAGGAAAGGAGTGATGGAATTGGAAGGAGTGGACTCAATCCTAGCTCAAAACAAAATGATGCAGCAGCAAATTCAACAACAATTTGAGCAAATGGCCAAGAGGATTGATAGCCTCCAAGTTACAGCAGTTAACACTAGCCAACCATCAACCACATGGGGGCAAAATGAGCAAATGGCCAAGAGGATTGATAGCCTCCAAGTTACAGCAGTTAACACTAGCCAACCATCAACCACATGGGGGCAAAATGAAGAAACTCAAGAGGAGCAGTAGCAAGAACAAGTCCAGTACATGCACAACCAAAATTCTGGGCCAAATGAAGTCTATGGTGATACTTACAACCCTTCATGGAAGAACCATCCCAACCTCAGATGGGGAGACAACCATAATCAAACTCAACAGCCATGGCAGAGAAACTCAAACCAAAACAATTGGAAAAAACACAAACCAAAACAACCAACAGAACAATAGCCAAGCCACATACAAAAAACCACAAAACACGTACCCCAATTCTAACCATCATCCATCTAATAACCAAGCCTCAAACCAAAACACTTACCCTCAACCTCAACACCCCACAATCAACCTATCTCACAAGACTCTTAGAGGATTAACAACTTGGATCTCTTAATGGAAAAGATGATGAAACACCAAGCGATGACATTAAGGAACCAGGAAGCCTCCATGAAAAATATGGAAAGGCAAATTGGACAACTCTCCAAGCAAATTACCATTGAAAGGCCATCAAGCTCACTACCAAGTGACACCATTCCTAATCCAAAAGAGGAGTGCAAGGCAATATAACTAAGGAGTGGAAAGATCCTGGTGAAAAATAAAGAAGCAACTAAGAAGCCAAAAGAAAGTGACAAGAAACAAGCTGAAGAAGAGGCAACCAATGACAAGGGGGAGACAGCAAGCAAGCAGACCTCAGAGGAGCTCAAAGAAAGGGAAGATCAGCCACAAAAATCAAGGAAAGAAAAGGAAGCAATGAGAGAGCCAACCAAGGAACAAAGGCAGGGAGTGAACTTCACACCACCTTTGCCATATCCTCAAAGGTTCAACAAGGAGACTAAGGACCAACAATTCCCAAAATTTCTTGAAGTCTTCAAGAAGTTGGAGATCAATATTCCCTTAGCTGAAGCACTTAAGCAAATGCCCCTGTATGCTAAGTTCTTGAAAGAACTTATCAACAAGAAGAGGAGTTGGCAAGTTAACGAAACTATACTGCTTACTGAGGAATGCAGAACACTAATCCAGAAGGGACTTCCTCCTAAACTCGATGACCCTGGAAGTTTCTTTCTACCCTGTGCCATTGGTAGTATGAACATCAACAAGGCAATGTGTGACTTAGGAGCTAGTATCAATCTAATGCCTTCCTCTCTAGTGAAAAAGCTAAGCATAAAAGAGGTGAAACCAGTACAAATGTGTCTAGAATTGGTGGACAAGTCAGTGATATGCCCCAGGGGTATGATTGAGAACCTTCTAGTCAAGGTAGACAGATTCATCTTCCCTGCAGATTTTGTGATCTTAGATTCAGATCAGGATGAGGGTGACTCCATTATACTGGGAAGACCGTTCTTGGCCACTGCTAGGGCCATCATAGACATAGAGCAAGGAGAATTAACCCTCAGGATGCATGATGAGAGTGTCACTCTGAGTGTACTGCCAGAAACACAGATCAGTAATGGAAAAAAGGATGGTACGGAAACAGACAAAGAGAATCTGCAGTGGAAGGAGGGAATCAACAAGACAAACAACAACTGCCCTCCCAAGCAAGAGATAGATGATACAGCAGGTCAAAAAGAGAAAGAGACTGTGCAAAATAATGATGAAGCTCAAGAGGACATTGTAGTATTGGCAACTAAGAAAAGAAATCTCAAGAGGAAGCCTGTTGTCAAAGAAGAAGGGTCAACAAAAGGAGGGAAGAAAGACAAAAACAGAATCAAAAAGGGTTGGAAGAACAAAAAAATTCCAACAGAAGGGCTTTCCAAAGGTGACAAAGTGCAATTGGTCTATCAACAACTGGGAGCAAGCCAACAGACTGATGATTACTATACTGTGAGCAAAATACTCTCACCAGAGCATGCTGAAATAGAGCACCAAGGAACAAAGAAGAAGCTCACAATCAGAGGGGACAAGTTGAGGCACTACAGTCATCAACCACCATAAAAGAGGGGGTCAATGTCAAGCTAATGACAATAAAAGAGCACTCCATGGGAGGCAACCCATGATTTATGATTCCTGCTTGCTTTTGAATTCAATAAAGTGTTATCACTTTAGCATGATTTTGAATTTTTCTAGACATCCTTGACAGATGCATGCACTGTTTTGAAATACATGCCAGACTTCTAAGTTTGGTGTGCTTGACAGCACACAAAAGTTAACATTTCAAGCATTCTTAGATCATATGCTTAGTCATTTTGGTGAAGTATATGACCAAACATTAAGTTTGGTGTCTGCATGTGTACGAATTTTGAGAAAAAAATCAACTTTTGTTCAGAAAATCAAAATCATGCAGAGATGGATCATGCATTGTTTTGTTTTAGAAATTTATGCTAAGAGATAAATTGGCACTTATGATGAAAGTATCAATTGTGACAAGTGTATATTTTAATCACTGAGCAAGAAACAAGTTTGGTGTTCACCAAAACCTTGGTTCAGGGACACAATTGATCTTTCACAACTAAGGACCATAATATAAAATGAAAGCATTCACCACTTGACCACCGTACTTTAAATAAGTTCTGAAGCATTTTATTTTGATTTAATTAGAAAAGAAGGTTTGAGAAAAAGACAAGAGGAAGGAACGGTTATGACAAGTCAAGAGAAGGATCACATGTGCCTAGAGAGGTGTGCCAATCTTGGAAAGCAAAATCTACATGCATGCACCATTGGACACCAAAAAAGCATGCAGCCAATAGGAAGAGAATCCTCCTCAAGCTTCAACAATACATGCAGGCCATTCATTTCATGAGTTTCTATACTATTCAACTCAATCCTCACCCTTCATCATCATAACCGAATTCACTCCTCTCTTATGATCTTGTTGGGAAACTTGGAAACCTTGTCCATAAATAGCCTCCAACACATCATAAAGAACATTTTCATACAGGCCACTCTCACTCAAAGCACACAATTTCTTTCTTCTCTTCACAATAAAACCGAACATCACTCCAAACACAACCCCACTTTTCTCTTATTTACACACATATTCAATGGCTCCTTCAAGTTCAAGAAGAAGACCAGGAAAGGAACCAATGGTGACAGAACCTCCATCCTATGACACAAAGAGGTTCAAATCCCAATTTCATGAAGCAAGATACAATAGACTCATGAAAACAAAGATTGTCATCCCTGAAATGGGATTCGAACTGAGGGAGGGAGAATACACCATTATGCGACAAATTACCAAGGAAAGAAGATGGGATCTTCTGTGCCGTCCTCTCACTGATATTAGTGCTGTGATGATAAGGGAGTTTTATGCCAATGCGGTTAAGGAGAACGAAGACAGCCCATCATACAAAAGTTATGTCAGAGGTGTTGAAGTGGACTTTAGCCCACCATCAATCACAAGAGCTCTAAAGTTGAGAACCATAACTTACGATGAGCTTAGCTATGAAGACAGACTGCGTGGTGATAATGACCCTGATAAAATATTGGAAAGGTTATGTATTGAAGGAAGAGACTGGGAAAGAGACTCATCAATGAGGCTAATATTCCTAAGTACTTTTGGGCGGATGCGGTTAGTACCGCGTGTTATGTTATGAATAGGATTATCATTCGACCTATTCTTAAGAAAACACCGTATGAATTGTACAAAGGAAGAAAGCCAAATATTTCCCACCTTCACGTCTTTGGCTGTAAATGCTTTATTCTAAATAATGGAAAAGATAACTTAGGCAAATTTGATGCTAAGGCTGATGAAGGAATCTTCTTAGGCTACTCTTTAACTAGCAAACCTTTCAGAGTATATAATAAACGCATCATGACTATGGAAGAAAGTATTCATGTCGCTTTTGATGAAACTAACCGTTGTTGTGCTAGAAAAGATTTTGATGAAAATGTAGAAAACCTTGATTCACTAAATTTGAATGGTGAAGACAAAGAAAAAGATTTAAATGAAGCCTCTACAACAAAGGATAGTGTTCAAGTTGAAGAAATTGAACCATCACAAGCACAAATAAATGCACTTCCAAAGGACTGGCGTACTTCAAAGGATCATCCTCTAGACAACATCATTGGTAATGTTTCGAAAGGGGTAACAACTCGATCTACTTTTAGAAATTTATTTACATATAGTGCTTTTGTTTCTCAAATTGAACCATCTACCATTGAGTCCGCAATTGATGATGAACATTGGGCTATGGGAATGCAAGAGGAGCTTAACCAATTCAAACGAAATGACGTTTGGGAATTGGTGCCTAAACCAAGTAATCAAACAACTGTAGGAACAAAATGGGTTTTTAGAAAATTTAGTTAGGACCTCTAGACTTTACTTTGAATTTTTCTTTTAGCTTTCATTTTTCATTTTGAGCTTTTACTTTTGAATTGGGATCGTAGAGAATTGGGAAGGAGAATTGATCTCTCTTCTTCCTTGTTCTTGCTTGAGCACTCTTTTATTTTCTTGCTTTGGATCTTGGGTGGAGAATTGAAGAACTTCTGTTTCAATCTCACCTTGAGATCTTGTTTAA
>NC_029785.2:91504589-91511501 GCF_000816755.2 Arachis ipaensis
TGCACACTCATCTTGCATCGATGCAAAGCATGCAACGACTTTTTGCATCGATGCAAAGATGTTTGCATCGATGCAACCTAGCTGAAAATTTAAATTTCAGCTTCAAAGACACATTTGCATCGATGCAAAGTGTTATGCATCGATGCAAATGATTCAAAAACATAAAAAACGGCTAGTTTTAACAAAACGGCTCCATCCCATTAACTCCCAAACGTTTCTAAGGTTTGGGAAGTCTATAAATAGATGGATTAAAGCCTTATTTCAAATATGTGAGTATTTGCAAACTATCTTGTTTATATTCTTTCATTCTACACATTTTTAAGGTGTTATAATTCACAATTTGAGAGAGCAATATCAATTGGTTCAATAGTGCTAAACTTGTAATCATTCACTCTTCTAGAGAGTACTCATTTCGTCTCAACAATTCTTTGAGAATTGTTTTTCTTGTTACACTTTGTAAATTGGGGTGTGATCTCCAAGGTTGAGTCAAGAGTTATAAACACTATAGTCGGTGAGGATACCAAAGAAGTATACTAAGTACTCAAGGCAAATCTTAGAGAAGGTATCTTTAAGTGGAGTGGGTTAGTATACGAGTGGTGATCATATATCGTGAGGTGTTAGAAACTAAGGACTCGGATTGTAAAAGGTTTTGTGCGAGCACCTTGAAGCTTGGCAATAGTGGAACTTCTCAATAGCGATTGAGAAAGAAAGTGGACGTAGGACAAGGATTGTGCCGAACCACTCTAAATAGCGTTTGCATCTCTCCAAACTCATCTCTTCAATATTATTGTCTTTTACCTTTGAGCAAATAAATTGTGATCGAAAAGTAGCTTCGTAAGTACTTAAGAAATAGCTTAAGTCCGATTGGTGAAAAGCTTGATCAATTTATTTGAGTTGGTGTCTATTGGAAAGTAAAAGCTCCTTATAAATGCTTAGCAATTGAGTTAAGCTCTTGGAAAAATACTAGTACAATAACACTTTTGTATATTGTCTTTAACTTTCGCAAAAAGATTCATTGTTGTTGCAATACTCAATTCACCCCCCCTCTTGAGTAATTGTGCATAGGTTCTACAAAAGGGAATCCTAAGTTGTCTAAAGAGATTTGATCTCAGACCTGAGGCAAAGGGGTGGTATGAGGTGGTAAGGGGATCAATACTCCCCATGGCGAATGCCTCATCAGTCATTATCAAGAGAGCTCTCCTGACATACTGCATCCTACATGGGGGGAAATCGACCTTGCCCAACTCATAGCAGACAGTATCCAGGAGATCGCTGAAGATACATACAAATCGGGTAGGCTTGGGAACCCAAGCACGATCCTGAGATTGTGTAACAAAGCTGGAGTGCTCTTCGAAGCTGAAGATACAGAGAAGGTGAAAGGAACCAGATGAATTACAAAGAGAAAAATGGAAGGTCTTAATGAAGAAGAGGAGGAAGATCAAGAGGAAGAAAGAACTCACAGAAGAAGAAGGTCACACAGGAGGGACGAACAAGCTCCGGGTATCATAGATATGAGTCAATTGCAGAAAGTTCTTGAGGGAATATCACAACAAAATGTGAGAGCACAAGAACAATATTCAAGGCAACAGGAGCTGTATTTGCAACAACAAGAGCAATATCTAGTCACCAAAAGCAGAATGAAGCTTGGCAGCACAGAATGGAAGAAAGACAAGAGAGTTGGCAGGAACAAATGACGACCCAACAACAAGAATTCCAAGCCAATATTCTTGAAGGGCAGAAGGAACAAACAGCAAATCTTAAGGAATCATATGACAAAATGTTTCTAACTCAAGCCAAGTATGGGGAATATACTCACAACTTGTACCAGTGGAAGAATATTCATCACATCATTGGAGAGGTTAGATATGTGCAACAAACAGAGAGTAATGAGGATATGCAAGCAAGGTTGGAGTACTTAACCCGCAGTCTGCCAACACTAAATTCACAAATCATACCATTTGAGCAATGCCAAGAACTTAGAGATCGCCAGGGAGCAAAGTCTCACCGCTTCACCCAGGTAACACTTCGAAGATTAGAGGAAGTTGGGCTCTCTGGTCTCACAGATCCTGTCTGGGATAGAAGATGTCCCCGTGAAGAAGCTGAAGATTTTACAAAGAAGAGGAAAAAAGAAGAAGGGAGAATCCAGCAAATCCAACAGAATGGAAATGCCTGACAAATAAAGGTGGTGAAGTTCTTTCATAATTTCAATAAGGAAGATGCATGTCTGAAACATGACATGCCTCCAATTGCGTTATATTCTATAGTTTCGTTTATTTACATCAGTAGTTAAAAAAAATAAAAAAATAAACCATCTGCATAACAATTGTCATCACTCATTAACTTGAAAATTTTGTTTTGTTTCCCTTGCTGTTTGAATAAAAGAGAGATGTTTGATTTAGAAAAGTAATTGTTCAATGTTGCAAAAGTTAGAATGAAAGTTAGTGGTGGTATGTGTTTGATTCAACTATTAGCTCATAAAATAAATGCTGCAGAATGACTTGTTTCTTGAAGCTTAAGCTAGTTTGCTGCTATGATCCTTCAATTAATGAAAGCCCCTTGAAAATAAACCAAAACAAAAAGAAAAAGAAAGAAGAAAAGCCAAAAGTTGGTAAAGAAACAAACAATAAGGCTAGACACCAATAGCTTGGACCCTAGGACATATGCCTGTGGTGTTTGTGTACTGGGATATGCTTGGACAAGTAAGTTCTAAGGAGTATTTTAAAACTTGGCAACTTAGATCAACTGATTTGGGATTGCCAACTGAAAGTCCACAATAAAGAGCAACCTAGTTACAAAACATTTAGTGATCCAAAGAGATGCTGGGCATCAATGATCCTAGGAAGAAAAAGGTGAGCCATGTGTCTGTGGTGAAGAAATGTTGAGTGAAATTTAGCCAAAGGCGATTACAACATTTGCCACCAAGCCTTCAATAAGAAATAAGCTCTGAAATGCACAAGAAAAAAGAAAAAGCTAACAAGGGAAATAAGCAAAAAGGTAAGGAATTATAGCAGCAATCTTGGTGAACCCTTAAGGAAACATGGTTTGTTTTGACAGCAAGTAATAAATGAGCTACTTTTGACCTGCATAAAACCCCATAAACCAAATTCAACTACATGCCTAATAAGGACATGCATACATGGTGATACTTTGATTGGTTGTTTTGATTACTTGTAGGTGAAGAAAGAAGAAAAGAAGAAAAGCGTGGCATAAGAAACGTGTCCAAAGGAAGCAAAAAGCGTGGCAACATTGAGGAAGAAGGAAACTAAGTTGAGAAAGCAAACTGAGCTTCACAAAGACAAATGGGAGAAAGTAAGGCACCAAGTTAAGTTCAAATAGTTAACTGAGCACTAAAGAAAGCAAGGAAATGGCATGAAGCTCAGTTCACTAAGTGAGCTTTATCGGGGGCTCTCAAAAATTAATTCCAAGCGAAAATCCCATAAATGAAGCCACCAAGATTTGAACCAAGGACCAAGGGGAGGCAAGGAACGTTCCTCACAAAGGAAAATCATGAAGAATTAGCCAAAATGCTTCCTCTAGGATTCGAACTTGGGAATCCTTTGAAACAAAAGGGAGGAGCGCCACTTAGCTTACAAGAAAATTAGCCAAAATGCTTCCTCTAGGATTCGAACTTGGGAATCCCTTGAAACACAATGGAGGAGCGCCACTTAGCTTACAAAAAAATGAGCCAAGATGCATTCAGGAGGGTTCGAACTAAGGAGCTTCATGAAGAGGCAAGGAGGAGTGCCCACTCTTCCAAAGGAAAATTACTTCAGACTTCTTCCACCAGGATTTGAACTTGGGACCTTGAAGTCCAAAGCAAGGCGCTACTCCCCCTTCATCCCCCACACTTTGACACGGCCAAGCAACCATTTGGCGCAACAAAATGCTCACCAAGGAGGAAGCCTTGTGCGCATCATGACACAGCCAAGACATAGAGCTCAGTTCAAAATTCCAACTGAGTTCTAGTGTCAAGCAACACTGACAGGGAGGCTGACGCACCAAATCACATAAGCAAGGCAACATTTGGGCGCTCAGTTTGGTTTTCCAACTGAACTTGCCCCTGGGAGGTGCACTTGGGCCAAAATTCACTAAAAATCCAATTTAATTCATTTCTTCACCAAATTTGAAAGTCCATCCAAATTCTAAAATCTAAGAATAGAAAGTGTATAAATAGAAGCTAGTTTGATTTAGTTAGGACCTCTAGACTTTACTTTGAATTTTTCTTTTAGCTTTCATTTTTCATTTTGAGCTTTTACTTTTGAATTGGGATCGTAGAGAATTGGGAAGGAGAATTGATCTCTCTTCTTCCTTGTTCTTGCTTGAGCACTCTTTTATTTTCTTGCTTTGGATCTTGGGTGGAGAATTGAAGAACTTCTGTTTCAATCTCACCTTGAGATCTTGTTTAATCTTTTGCATAATTTAATTTCCATTTCTGTTTACTTTACTGCTTCATCTTCTCTTTAATTCTGCAATTTACTTTTCTTTATTTCTTTTGCAATTGATCTTGTTGGATCAAGGACGGATTTGAGATCTAGACTTGTTTTCTAGTCTCTTCTACTCCTGAGATCTTCAACCTCTTTTAAATTGCTGCAAATTAAGCACAAGTCCTTCTCTGTTAACTTCTCCAAGCATTTTACTCTTCTGTTTGAGATCCATTCCAATTCAATTCATCTTTTGCTTTACTGTTTGATGCAATTTAATTCTGCTTGTTTAAATTCTGCAATCTCAATCCCCAATTCCTTTTGTGATTCAAGCAATTTACATTTCTTGCACTTTAAGCTTTAGTTATTTACATTTCTTGCAATCTAAGTTTTTGTAATTTACCTTACGTGTTCTTTAAGATTCAGCACTTTTACTTTCTTGCTCTTTAATTTACTGCAATTCTTCCCTCTCTCTTTACATTTCAAGCAATTTAGTTTCTGCAATCACAAATCACTCAACCAATACTTGATTTGCTCGACTAAATCAACCACTAAACTAAAATTGCTCAATCCTTCAATCCCTGTGGGATCGACCTCACTCATGTGAGTTATTATTACTTGATGCGACCCGGTACACTTGCCGGTGAGTTTTGTGTTGGATCGTTTTCCACACATCACAAGCGACGCGATCACATGGGGCAAGCGGTCGCGCGACTTGCGCTTAAGGTGGTTGACGCGGTCGCGTTAGCCACGCGGTCGCGTGACCCAATTTGTGCCAGTGGCGCGAGGGTTGCCTCGCACTCGCACAACTCTCTATTCAAATTCATTAAATGCCAAATTCTAGGTGACGCGATCGCGTGGGGCATGCGATCGCGTGAGTGGGCTTCAGAAGGGAACGATGCGGCCGCGTGGGGCACGCGGTCGCGTGAAGCGGATTGCGCGTCCAGCGCCAGTCCAACACCACTCTAGCACAACTTTCAGCTGTGCACCCTTTTTACGTCGAAAATCAGGGCACGCGGTCACGTGGGGCACACGGTCGCGTGGGAGGTCAGTGTGCCCATATGATGCAATCGTGTCAGCGATGCGGTCGTGTGGGACGATTTGTGCCATTGGCACGCCTCCAGCCACGCTCCAGCGTGACTCTCTGTTCGTTTTTATTTTTCTCCCCTCTCCATGCGATGCGGATGCGTCGCTGATGCGGTCGCGTCGCGTGGCAAATTTTTTTCTTTTTAATAAATATGCAGATACAGATGCACGAAAGTACTGATAAAGAGAAGAGTTATTGAATATGAGAAACTAAAAATAAAGAAAAGAACGATCATACCATGGTGGGTTGTCTCCCACCTAGCACTTTGCTTTAACGTCCGTAAGTTGGACGCTCCACTAGCTCAATCTTCTGCTATGTGGGGGTCTTCCAAGAGGAAGATCTCAAGCTCTTTATTCTTCTGTATCTTCTCGCCATGGTATAGCTTCAAACAATGTCCATTAACTTTGATAAGTTCAGAGTGTGAAGGGTGGCTTAGGTGATAAACTCCGTACGGTTCGGCCTTTTCTACTATGTATGGACCTTCCCATCTTGACCTCAATTTGCCTGGCATGAGCCTCAGTCGAGATTTGTAAAGGAGGACTAAATCCCCAGGTTGGAACTCCTTTTTTCTTGATGTTCTGATCATTTACAGCCTTCATCTTTTCCTTGTATAGTTTTGAGTTCTCATAAGCTTCTAGGCGAAGGCTCTCCTGTTCTTGCAGTTGCAACTTCCTTTCAGCTCCGGCTTTCCCAATTTCCATGTTGCACTCCTTGACTGCCCAAAAGGCTTTGTGCTCCACTTCAACTGGAAGATGACAAGCTTTTCCATAAACTAAGCGGAAAGGACTCGTCCCAATGGGTGTTTTATATGCTGTTCTATATGCCCAGAGTGCATCTTGTAGCTTGGTGCTCCAGTCTTTTCTATGGGGTTTGACTATCTTCTGCAAGATACGCTTTATTTCTTTGTTTGACACCTCGGCTTGCCCATTGGTCTGAGGGTGGTATGCTGTTGCAACCTTATGAATTATCCCATGCTTCTTCATTAGTCCTGTTAGTCTCCTGTTACAAAAATGGGTGCCTTGATCGCTTACGATTGCTCGTGGTGATCCAAAGCAACAAATAATGTGGTTTCTCACAAAGGAAATAACAGTGTTAGCATCATCAGTGCGGGTAGGAATTGCTTCCACCCACTTGGAAACGTAATCCACAGCTAACAATATATAAAAAAATCGATTAGAATTTGGAAATGGACCCATGAAGTCAATGCCCCAAACATCAAAGATTTCACAGAAAAGCATAATTTGTTGAGGCATCTCATCCCTCTTGGATATATTACCAAATTTTTGGCATGGGGGGCAAGATTTACAAAACTCAGCAGCGTCTCTAAAAAGAGTAGGCCATCAGAATCCATAGTCTAAGATTTTTCTAGCTGTTCTTTGAGGGCCAAAATGTCCTCCACTCTCA
>NC_029785.2:91511518-91529666 GCF_000816755.2 Arachis ipaensis
TAAAATCATCCATAAAAACCTCCATACAGTCCTCAATAAGATCAGAGAAAAGACTCATCATGCACCTTTGGAAAGTAGCTGATGCATTGCACAAGCCAAAGGGCATTCGTTTGTAAGCATAAGTCCCAAAAGGAGATGTAAAAGTGGTCTTTTCTTGATCCTCAGGAGCTATATGAATCTGGAAATAACCTGTGTAACCATCTAAAAAGCAATAATGTGATTTACCTGACAGGCGATCCAACATTTGATCAATAAATGGAATTGGGTAGCGATCCTTACGGGTTGCTTGGTTGAGATGCCTGTAATCAATGCAGACTCTCCAAGCATTCTGAACTCTAGTTGCTATGAGCTCTCCATGCTCATTCTTCACTGTAGTGACTCCAGACTTCTTGGGCACCACTTGTATTGGGATAACCCATTCACTGTCTGAAATGGGATAGATGATACCTACTTCCAATAGTCTAGTCACTTCCTTTTTGACAACTTCCAAGATAATGGGATTCAATCTCCTTTGGGGTTGACGGACAGGTCTTGCTCCCTCTTCTAAAAATATTCTATGCTCGCATACTTGAGGGTTGATGCCTACTATGTCTGCCAAACTCCACCCAATTGCCTTCTTGTGCTTCCTCAGTATATCAAGTAACTACTCTTCTTGTTGAGAAGTAAGTTCCCTTGCAATGATAACCGGAAACTTCTGCTCATCTTCAAGATAAGCATATTTAAGATGTGGAGGGAGGGGTTTCAACTCTAACTTCTGATCATGGGAAGGCTCTGGATTATCTGGAGCTTGTGAAAATGGTGAAGTGCCCTTATTGTCAGTTAAGAGGGTCTCCACACTTGGACCTTGTCCAATGTGCCTCTCTTCTAATTCTTCCTTGTGAACTGCAGCTACAGTTTCATCTATGACATCACACTGGAAGATAGAATGATCTTCTGGAGGGTTGTTTATGACTCCATTCAGATTGAAGATTACTGTGCGGCTATCTATTTCAAAAGAGTATGTTCCTGAAAAAGCATCCAATTTGAATTTTGATGTCTTCAGGAATGGTCTTCCAAGTAGGATTGATAATGGCTTATCTGAGTCATTATGGGGCATCTCCAAGATATAAAAATTAGTGCGAAATGTAAGCCCTTTAATATTCACTAAAACATCTTCAGCAACTCCAGCCACTGTAATAATGCTTTTATCTGCTAACACAAAACGAGCTGCCGACCTTTTTAAGGGAGGGAGCCTCAAAATATCATATATGGACAAAGGCATTATACTGACACATGCTCCTAAATCACACATGCAATCATAAATTACTACTCCACCAATAGTACAACTAACTATACAAGGACCTGGGTCACTACACTTTTCAGGTAATCCTCCCATTAAAGCAGATATGGAACTACCTAAAGGAATAGTTTCTAATCATTAATTTTGTCTTTATGTATACATAAATCTTTTAGAAACTTTGCATATTTAGGTACTTGTTGAATAACATCAAAAAGAGGAACGGTTACCTCAACCTTTTTGAATATTTCTACCATTTTGGGATCAGGTTCCAGCTGCTTCCTGGGCTTCCTTGTAAGTTGTGGAAATGGAATAGGAGTAGTGTTTTCTGCAGTGTCTGCGCCTCTCAGTGCTTCCTCTTGTGGTTGGACTTCTTCTTTTTCAGCTGTGTCCTGTATGTCTTCTTCCTCTTCAACATCTTCTATTTCTACTACCTCTTCAGCTGAGGCGTGTTCTGGTGAGCTTGGCTCCTCCTGATTCCTCTCCTGCAGTGTGGTTCCGGACCTCAGGGTGATGGCATTAATGCCTCCCTTTGGATTGGGTAATGGTTGAGAGGGGATTCCAGTGGAGCTTGAAGGTTGGTTACTGGAATTTTGAATTGATCCAATCTGTGAAACAAAAGCTTGCAAAGTAGAGGTCAGACCATTCAGACTGGCATTAATGTTATTCATAATGTTATTTTCCATGATCTGTTACCTTCGCTCAAAAGATTGTAGTAACTCTTCATTAGGAGATAAAGAAGAATGAGTAAATTGAGAGGTCTGCTGTTGGGTATTCTGTGGCCCTTGGGATTGCCTCAGGTGAGGTGCTCTATAAGGTTGGTTCTGCTGCCTGTTGTTATTATTATTCCACCTCTGATTTCCCTGATTATCTCTGCCTCCTCTGTTATTGTTGTCCCTCCAATTTTGGTTAGAATTGTCCTGCCATCCATGGCTGTAGTTGCCACCTTGATTGTACCCTTGGTTGGGGCGGTCGTAGAAATTATGAGTGGCTGCCACGGTGTTATCTTCCTGCTGGAGCTGCGGACACTCATCAGTATAATGGCTATAATCTGCACAGATTCTGCAGACTCTCTATGGGACTAACTGTTGGCCTTGCTGTGGTGAAGGAGGTTGAGCTTGCTGAACTTGTTGTTGATTTAATTGCATTTGCTTCAGCAAGTTGGTCATTTCACAGATACTATGAGTTAGAGCAGCAGTCTCTCTGCTAGAGGATACTTCTGCAACGGCTTTTGAATGGCCTTGCTTCTTTCTATGGTTCCTAGTAGATTTAGCTAAGTTGCTGATCAATTGCCATGCCTCATCAGTGGTCTTGTACTTCTTTATAGACCCATTGCTAGCACTTTCCAATATGGTCTTATCTTGGGGCCGCATACCCTGTGTGATGTAGCTGAGCAACACTATCTTGTCAATCATGTGGTGGGGGCATACTTCCAGAAGATTATTGAAGCGCTCCCAATATTCAAAGAGAGTCTCGTTGTCATCTTGAACAATTGTGGAAATGTCTTTCCTCAGTTTATCAGTAACTTCAGATGGAAAGAATTTCTCCAAAAACTCTTTTTTGAGCGTATCCCAGTTGGATATATTTGCTAGGGGTTGAGTGTAGTACCACTCTCTTGCCTTTCCCTCAAGAGAAAACGGGAAAGCTTTCAGCAAAATTGAAGTTTCATCTGTACCATCTCACCTGACAGTAGAACAGGCTGCCTGGAAATCTCTCAGGTGCTTGTTGGGCTCTTGAGCAGGTAAGCCATGAAACTTGGGCATCAAATTGAGCAGTGCGGTCTTTATTTCAAAATCTGTAGCCACCGCTGGGTGATGTGCTTGAAATGGTTGCATTGTAAAATCAGGGGCTCCTTCCTCCTGGATGGTAACTCTCCTAGCTGCCATCTCGTCTGCACGTGAATCAACCGAATCAGTAGAACGGGAGTTGGTTTCTTCCTCAAGTTCACTTTCAGATCCACCCTCAGAGAGGACTAACCGACGCCGAGCTCGCCTTATTCGTAAAATAGTCCTTTCAATTTCAGGATCGAATATTAGCAAGCGCGGATTAGGAAGTGAACGCGTCATTTGACGAAAGAAACAGGCAGCTCATAGTAGCAAAATAAAATAAAATGCAAATAAATAAATTCTAATTAATAACTTTAGCACTCTATTGCAACTCTCTTTCAATCAATCCCCCATCAAGTTAGGGAACTACTCGCTCATTGTGAATGTAAAATTCATAGCATATAAAAAGGAATTAAAGAAAGACATTGTAAATAAAGTTAAAATAGTCAATTAAAAATAAAAGTGATCCTTGTATTAAATAATCCTAAGAATATTCCAATAGTAAAATTAAACAAAGCAAGGAACATGGAAGATTAAACCAAGTAAAGAAAACGAACTAGAATGACGAAGTCTTGATGAGGTAATAACTCTTCTCAGTGTCCCAATGCCAAAAAAGTAAGAGAAAACTAAAATCCTAAGAACTATGAATGTGTAGAGAGAAAACCTAGAGGAGGAGCAAAACTAGATCTAAAACTAAATACTGTGTAGAATGAATGTTGTCTTTGGTTTCTGCATGATCTCTGGCTCTAGTCTGCTGTTCCGGGCCAAAAACTGTGTCAAAATAGGGCCCAAAATCGCGCCCAGCGAATCTGTAAATTATGAAGATCGCGCAGGTCACGCGATCACGTCGCTCATGCGGACGCGTCATTCGCGTTTCTGCTTTGCCACGCGGACGCGTCGTCTACGCCTCCGTGTCGCTCGTACTTTTCCATTTCGCGCGGTTGCGTCATCTATGCAGCCGCGTCACTGCGATTTGATCTTCTCCGCGCGGTTGCGTCGCCCATGCGGCCGCGTCGCTTCTCGCTGGTCATCTCCTCAATTTCTTGTGTTCCTTCTATTTTTGCTAGCTTCCTTTCCAATCTCCAACTCATTCTTACCCTATAAAGCCTGAAATGCTTAACACACAGATCACGGCATCGAATGGAATAAAGGAGAAGTAAAATGTACAATTAAAAGTCTCTAGGAAGCAGTTTTCACTCATGTAATAATTTCAGAAAAGAAATATAATTGCATGCTATTTTAATGAATAAGTGGGTCAGGATCATGATAAAACCACACAATTAAACACAATATAAACCATAAAATAGTGGTTTATCAGGGACCACTTGCTTCGTAGGGTCTACCTCTAACTTGGAGTGGGCATAACCATTTTTGTGTGAATCTCCCTTGAGTCTCTGCTATCCCCTGGCTCTAGTCTGTGTTTCTGGGCGGAAAAATGGGTCGAAACTCGGCCTGAAATCGCCCCAAGCATTTTCTGTGTTTTCTGCATGTCGCGCATGTCAGGCGTACGCGTCAGTCACGCGTACGCGTCGATGGTCTTCTTCGCGTGTCACGCATACGCATCAGGTACGCGCTCGCGTCGCCATGGACAGCTCAGAATCACGCGTACGTGACAGGCACGCATACGCGTCGCTCCTCGCTGGTCAGCTCCTTGGTTTCTTCTCTTTCTCTGCAGAAACTCCATCAAATCCATCCGAATGTTACCTAAAATAAACAAAAATACACAAGACTCAAAGTAGCATCCATAGTGGCTAAAAGATAATGAATTCATGATTAAACTCAACAAATTACATGCAAATTTACTAGGAAAAGATAGAAAAGATGCTCACGCATCAGTAGGCAACAAGTGAAGATGCTATTAACTGATGCAAAGTTCTACATTTGGGAGGAACCATACCTTTTTAAGAGGTATTCCGATGGTATCATCCAGAGATGTGTCCCAGATGAAGAAAAATAGCAGATTCTTTGGCACTGTCATGGTTCTGAATATGGAGGCCACTTTGGTGGTAAAAAGACAGCTACAAAGGTCCTTCAGAGCGGGTTTTACTGGCCGAATCTCTTCAGAGACTCAAGAGCATCTGTGAAGCACTGTGACAGATGTGAAAAAGTCACAAATCTCCCTGCCAACCATGAAATGCCACAGAAGGGAATTCTTGAGGTTGAGTTATTTGGTGTGTGGGGTATTGATTTCATGGGACCTTTCCCACCCTCACATTCAAACAACTATATTCTAGTGGTAGTAGACTATGTGTCCAAATGGGTGGAAGTTGTGGCTCTGCCTACTAATGATGCCAAGGTGGTAATGAGTTTTCTTCAGAGATATATCTTTAGCCGGTTTGGTGTCCCAAGGACACTCATTAGTGACGGTGGAAGCCACTTCTGTAACAGACAGCTGGACTCTCTTCTGCAGAGATATGGAGTCCATCATAAAGTGGTAACCCCCTATCACCCTCAGACAAGTGGACAGGTTGAAGTTTCCAACAGGAAACTCAAGCGGATTCTAGAGAAGACCGTCAGTGTTTCAAAAAAGGACAGGTCTAGGAAGCTTGATGATGCTCTCTGGGCATACCGGACAGCTTACAAGACTCCTATTGGCATGTCCCCTTGTCAATTGGTCTATGGCAAAGTCTGTCACTTGCCAGTTGAGTTAGAGCATAAAGCTTACTGGGCAATCCGATATCTGAATCTTGATTCAGAAGCTATAGGAATCAAGCGAATGCTTCAGTTGAATGAGCTTGATGAATTCAGATATTCAGCTTATGAGAATGCCAAGCTCTATAAGGAGAGAACCAAGTTACTGCATGACAAGAAGATTGCCATCAGAGTCTTTGAGCCAGGACAGAGAGTGCTTCTGTATAATTAAAGGCTCAAACTCTTTCCCGGGAAGCTGAAATCCCAGTGGTCAAGACCGTTTGTGGTTACTAGAGCTTCACCATATGGTTATGTAGAAATACAGGAAGAGAATTCTGACAGGAAATTTACAGTAAATGGCCAGAGGTTGAAGCACTATCTTGGAGGTGAGATCGATCGCCAGAGGTCCGCTCATCTACTGAATTAGCAGAACTGACCGTCAAACTATTGATGTTAAAGAAGCACTTGTCGGGAGGCAACCCGATAATTTCGTATCCTTAGTTATTTTTTGTAGTAGTAGTTTTCTTACTTGTTTGATTTTTATGGAGTTTTTACTATTTTTCTGATCATGCAGCTATTTCATAACAGGAACCGAACACTTCAGGCGACACACACATAATTCAAAAAAAACGAGCACACGACGCGCAAGAGTCACTGACCCGTACGCGTCATACGTGTGTGCATGAAAAATAAACTTGGCCAGAGAGTTGAGCAGGAGTGGGGCTAGAACTATGCTGGGCGCATAAGCTGCATCACGCATGCGCGACGTTTGCGCAAATGGTCACCCACGCGTGTGCGTCCTTGACACGTACGCGTGACCCTGAAAATCGGCGTCAATGAGTGTTTGGGCAGAGAGTTGTGATGGCTTAGGGCTGGAAGTGTGCTAGACGCACAAAGTTGATCACGCGTACGCGTCCCTGACGCGTGCGCGTCCTTTCCCCAAATGGCCATCCACGCGTGCGCGTACATGACGCGCACGCGTCATTTGAAAATGTTGATTTCTAACCCATGCGAGCAGAGAGTTATGGGTGCGCGTGGCCACCTTTGCGCGATTCGCACAAACCAAATCCACGCATACGCATGCCAGACGCGTACGTGTCACTTGAAATCCGCGCGATCCACGCGTACGCGTGCCTTACGCGTACGCGTCGCATGCGACGCCTAAATTAAACCCCTCAGCACCTGATTTCAAATCATCCACCCCCCAATCCTAATTCTCTCTTATTCTTTTATCCTTTTATTCTTCTTTCCTCATAATATTTGTTTTTGTTTTCAGTTCTTCTTTGCTTGAGGACAAGCAAACCTTTAAGTTTGGTGTTGTCGCTACACTTATGGCTTCTCTATTTATTTTAATAGCACCAAAGGAAGATGAATGTTCTTCATGGAGGAATGAGATGGCCACCAGCATAACTAAGGTGGTTGAGTTCCTTTCATTCTACTTCTCTTCCATTCTTTTTTTGTTGTTTTCAATTTTCTGTTGTTTTTCCTGCATGATCATTAGTACTTTCAGTTCTTAGAATTAGTTTTATTCTGTTATTTGTCTCATGTATCGTTCACTGAACTTGAATCTAAAAAGAAAAAGAAAAAGAAGTGATATATTGCATGAGAATTTAAGTGTAATTTCTAGAAAAGTCTCATTTATTCAAATGTGGTGGTATTTTCTGTGATTCGGAATGCATCAAATGAACAGTGCATATTTAAATTTGAATCAAAGAATGTTGATGTACAAGGAACAGGGATCTAGAGAATTATTATGACTTCTCTGAAATAAGTAAAAGTTTAATCCTTGAAGCAAAAGAAACAGCATTGAAAAAAAAAACCAGGTCCAAGGCTCTGAGCATCAATGACTAGGGAGGTCAGACATGATTAAAAGCTCAAAGAGTTGTTTCCCTAGTTACATGCTTGTGGTGTTCTTGTGTCAAGTAATCCTTGAGACAAAACATTTAGAGTCAAGATCAATTGCAATCAACAAGAGTATGCCAAAGGCTTTGAGCACCACTGTCTGGAAGTAAGTGAAAGAAAAATTAGAACTTCAAAAGAGTTCCCCAGTTAAGTGCTTGTGGTGTTTCTGTGTCAAGTAAAACTTGAGACAAAACATTTAAAGTCACGGCTAGGCTCAAGGTGAAAAGCAACAAAGAAAAGAAAAATTGCTGTGTTCAAGGATTAAATTGAGGTACAAAAGATTAGAGAATTCATAATATTATCCGGATTCTAATTCCGAATGACAGTAACATTCTTCTTATTCAAAGGAGAGTGAGATGCCAAAACTATTCAAGATTGCAGTTGTAAACCCCACTATAAGAAGAGACATGAGCTTAATCGAACTCTCATTTTCATGCAAATTCACATTCTAAGCTTATATTAGTTTAGTTGCTTGAGGACAAGCAACAATTCAAGTTTGGTGTTGTGATGCGTGAGCATCTTTCCTATCTTTTCCTAGTGAATTTGCATTTAATTTGTTAAGTTTTATCAAGAATTAATTATCTTTTAGCCACTATGGATGCTACTTTGAGTATTGTGCATTTCTGTTTATTTAAGGTAGCATTCGGATGGATTTGATGGAGTTTCTGCAGAGAAAGAGAAGAAACCAAGGAGCTGACCAGCGAGGAGCAACGCGTGCGCGTGCCTAACACGTATGCATGATTTGGAGATCTCCATGGCAACGCGTGCGCATACCTGACTTGTACGTGTGAAAAGCGAAATTGCTCAGCGACACGTGCCCATACCAGACACATACGTGTGACACGCGAAGAAGACCATCGACGCGTACGCGTGACTGACGCGTACGCGTGACTGACGCGTACGCGTGACATGCGTGACATGCAGAATTCACAGAAAATGCTGAGGGCGATTTCAAGCCAAGTTTCGACCCAGTTTTTGGCCCAAAAACACAGACTAGAGCCAGGGAATAGCAGAGACTCAAGGTGGATTCACACAAGAGTGGTTATGCCCACTCCAAGTTAGGCGTGGACTCTACGAAGCAAGTGGGCCCCATCCATCAATTGAAGACATGCTGATTGCTTTAATTAATTCTGATTAAAACTTTAATTTTAAAATAGGAAAAGATATTATTTTAGTTTTAGAAGATAGATTTTAAATTAATTAGGATTAGATATAAAAATGGATTCCAACAGGGGATTCCAACACAACATTATTCCACTCAAACTACAAATATACATTTTATCAGAATCCTTATTCTCTTTGCCATGAGCAACTAATCCTCCACTGTTAAGGTTAGGAGCTCTTTCTATTGTATGGATTGATTTTATTATTTTTCTATTTTAATTCATGTATTGATTTATATTTAAGAATTATTTTCGTTCTTTATTTTATGAATTTGGGTGGAACGGAAGTATGACCCTCTTTCTAATTGAGTTCTTGTATAACTTGGAAAAGCTCTTTACTTGAACAACAGCTTGAAAACAACTTCTCTTAAATTTCTAGTTTATCTGAATGTAGTGGGATACGTGGCATATAATCCTTTTATATTTGGGTAATTAGGATTTCTGTGGCATATAACTAGAATTGAACTTCACCCCCTAATTGGAATTAATTGACCAAGGAATTGACTGTTGATGAATTTTAGAGGAGACTAGGAAGGTCTAAAGAATTAGGGTCTAGTCACATATAGTTTGCCATGAATTAAATCTTACATGATTAAAATAAATTAATAAGAAAAGTCAATCCGGAAAATAGATAACTCTGAAGCCTTAACTGTTTCTCCATACTTTATTCCCAATGTATTTACTTGCCTTTCTTTAATATTCTTTATATTGTTTAATGTCTTTAAACTCTCAAGTACTACTTTCTGTTTGCCTAAATAAGTAAATTAATCAACCACTGTTGCTTAGTCCTTCAATCCTCGTGGGATCGACCCTCACTCACCTGAGGTATTACTTGGTACGACCCGGTGCACTTGCCGGTTAGTTTGTGGGTTATAAATACTGCACCATTAGTTTCTTTAATCTTTTGTTCTTTGATTGCAAAACCCCTTTTGCCCCTTTTAACAACCGAAAGCGTAACATTTCATTTGCATTCCTAGGGAGAACGACCCGGGAGCTAAATACTCTCGATTATAATTTGTTTTGTATTATGATAACATTTGATTGATGGTTAATTTGTTGGGATAGGGCTATACTCACAACGCCACTACTATTTTGATGGAAAATTCCTAACCTATGCAATTTGGCTCTCGTCAGGCATTAAACGGAAAACCGCTGTGAGAAACAACAGCTATCTCTTTCTCTTTACGATTCCATAACCTACACCAAATACAGGGCAAAAATGTCATATATTTAGTTCTAGTCTACCTATAGCTAAAGATCCACTTTTTTTGGTCTAAACTACTAGTATACATCTGAGAGTATTGACAATTATTACAGTAAGTGCAAAATGGTAAACATTTGGTGATCCAACCAATTATAAAACGTTCAGCTTAATGCACAAACATAGTAATATGAAGCTTCTAATGTAGTTTTGCGTTCCCTAATTTTGTATATAGAGATTCTTCTTTTGGTCATATATGTTGACATGGAACATTGATTACTTAATAGCACTCACCATTCAAAAAACTTCAGTCCCCTGGCAACAACTTCTTCATTCGTCTCTCTAATGTCAGGTTTCCACAAAATGTCCTCATCACTTTCTATCTAAATTACCAAACATGAATTTCAGTCAACTAATCAAATTTCAACCAACATATTGCAAGAAGTGTCTCCTAACAAAATTTAGTACACGCTAGTCCATAACATCAGCCAAACAAAATAAATCACCTAACAGTGAAAAATCAATAGCTGAAAACATATTCCGATACTCAGTGATGCTTCTTCTCTTATCACAAGGATGAACTCCCTGAGTTACAAGAATGAAGCACAGAAGCGTTACACAAAAACTACATGAAATTAAAGAAGGGGAGGTAAAAGTATATTGCAGGTTCAATGTGTAATAAATGTCCTCTCATTACATACCAAATGTCTCGACACTGCTCTATTGCTATAAATGGTGGGCAATTCAGACTAGAAATTGCAGGACGACCACTATCTCCAACATTATCATTCATCAGAGGAGGCGCAGTAATCCCATCAGTATATGCTTTACCACCAAAACCCCCAATTGTTGTTTGCATGGTCCTGCAAATATCACTTTGTACTTGAGGTATACCCTCACTAAGGAAAGAAAGAGAAAAAGACTCTGGTTTGTTTACTAATATGCAAAGCATTTTTTCTGTGGAACAATCAGAACAACTCTAAGAAAATACTTGTCTACAATATATACTGCATGCTAAAAGGACATAATCCAAATTAAAGAACATTACTTAGTATCAATATATAGGTAGGAATTACCTGTTCACAAAATACCATTTGATGGTTTTCTAATGATTCTCCCATTTTCAACCTTATTTATAGAACATTATCAAATTTTAACAAAAACTTGACAGTTGCAACATTTTTGTACAATAGCTAAAATTGTAGATTTGAAAAAAGATCCAGTTGCTGTTTTGTAGTGGACTTCCCATATACTTATATCAAATCACATCTTTGCTCAACTAATATTGGTAGCAATCAAATTATCTTGTATTGTTCAGTTAATCTTTAAGACCTCGCTCACGCATAACATAAAATTTTAATGGGATGAGGTAACAGATCTTGACACAATGAGATTAGTTCAATCCTGAAGTGAATTCTAAATTAAATAGAAGATATACCTTAACAAGGGGAAACAATGACTAGTTCAATTCCATTAGAAACATCGCTTGTCTTAACATGCTTTCGCAGGTTGTCAACCTATCACATAACCAAAAATATTCTGCTATGATATTTAAAGAACAACCAGTTAAACTGGGTAAAGAACTAGCCACTAGCCAGAGAGAGATCTATGCTAATTTACATAGTCAGTGTCACTTTACTTCAATACCACGGTAGAAAACAAAGACTAGTCTCTTATCTCTAGTCAAAGTCCACTCTTATAGATAACCAATTACAGTGGCAATCTCAGCATCACTTTTAAAATGCTCTAACAATCTGGTGTATACAACAATCTTACCATCAGGTAGCCAAAAGGCATTGACATTTGACTCATTGACAACAAGCACCTCCCAATTCAGTCCATCGAGATGCGAGGTAGCTGGCTCTTTCTTTCTACTTTTCTGAACCCAACCGTCATCAAGTATTTCATCTTCCTTGTGCCAACCACTCTCTGCCTTACAATAAGCACTAGAATTAGTCAAAGATTTCAAGTCCTTGGATCCCATCACTGCTCGAGAATCCCTGATATATCCCATGAACAAATTTGAGCCCTGGTACGAGAAGAAACTGAGAAAACCATAATGGAATCAGAAACCATAGCTAGATTCTCTTTTTATTTCTTTTTCCAATGTGTTACCTTCTTCACTATAGTGACAGCCGTGCTCCCACTACAAAAGCTGTCCAAATTCAGAGCTCTTTGTCCATAGACTTATATGCCTTCATGAAAGCCTTTCTCCATGTTGAATTCAGTTTATCCTCGGCTGATAAATTAATATGGACCAAGAAACAAGCTGAGCAGCACTCAGCAACAACAAACCAAGAAAAATTAATGAAACAGTAACACTTTCACAGCATCTATTTTGGACAATGAAAAAATACAATAAACAGCAATCATAAGTCCAGAATTTAACACCAAAACAGCACAATAAACAAAACCAGGCAGCCCTAAATCAGGCAGCTCAGACTATACACTCAACATTAAGAAAGATAAGAACAACCCAAAATCAGGCAGCTCAGAAAATTCTAACCATAACCACAACCAGCCCTTCTCACGTATCACATATGTACAAGTACAATTTACAACTTCAAGCAGATGAACACGAAGAGTGAGATTCCCACAAAATTTAAAACGATCACAGCAAAATAATACTTAAAATCTCAATTTAAGAAACATAATAAAAATAGTAACAAGTTATCATGGAAATGCTCTAACCTTACTTTCAGCTTTGACATCCATATTCGACGTAGCGGGGCTCCCCAACTGGACCATTTCACCACAAAGAAATCACTCATTTAAATTTTTGAAGACTAAAAAAATGCAAATACTCATTGAAACCAAACTGTACCATCACTCCAATTGTTCACAATAGGTGATTCAACAGCTAGGGTTCCTAAATTCGACCCCTTCAGAGGTTTATCTGAACTCTTCATCATGCCGTGCTGTGACTCAGTTTCGTAAGGCGATTCGCTAGCTCGTTCTTCTACCTCTGATGCCTTCCCTTGTTGTCCTTGTTCGTTTCCACCTTCGCCGCCTTCTGAATCCTTCTCTTTCAGGAGAAGCTCCGGCGCTCCCTCCGTGACAGCTCCGGCACTCCCTCCGTGACAGACGGTGAGCGCCAAGGGAGTCACCATCAAATCCTCAAAATGGCACAGCGAGGGTGGAGATCTGAGCTCTTCTCCTCAAATCCTCAAAATGGCGCAGCGAGGGGAGATTGCCATAAATCGATGAGAGTGACGGTGTAAGAGTTGAGAGTGAGAGAGTCTCGATGAGGGGTGAAAATCTGTTGGCAAAGTTTTAGGTTACTGGATTTGGGGCGGGTTATTAGGGTTTTTTTTTTAAATCTTTTGGCCACGCTTTTAAAGCGTGCCAAAAGAGCATCAGAATATGGCCACGCTTTAAAAGCGTGGCAAAAGAACACCAGGATATGGCCACGCTTTATAAATGCTACTGTAGTGAAACCCTATTGCCACGCTTTCAAAACGTCTCTGTTTTTGTCTATGGCCACGCTTTTGAAGCGTGGCAGAAAAAAACGTGGCCGTATCTCTATTCAACTGCCACCCTTACAAAAGCGTGGCCATTGACCCTTTTCGCCACGCTTTTGAAGCGTGGCAAAAAAAACGAGGCTGAAAGGCTGAATCTATATTCAATTGCCACCCTCACAAAAGCATGGCAAAAAAAAAGCATGGCCATAGGCCTTTTTTCTTGTAGTGACTAGAAGCAAACTCTACTCTTATATATACTAATAACCTTGAGACATTAGAAAGCTGAGTACGTACCACAAAGAACTAGGAGGCTGAATACGTATCACACTACACACAAACACAGTTCTTATCAACTGAAATAACTAACGCCAACTAAATATAGTAACCAATTACAATAAGCCTAAGTTATATCCTTTTCAAATATTATAATAATTACAACTTTATTATCGTTCTCTTTTAATAAGGGTAAACTACCATTTCTACCCACGAAAGTTGAAAACGCTGACATATCTACCCATAGAAAAAGGAAATTACCATTTGTACCCATGAAATATGGGTTCCGCACAACAAAATTATCCAAACACTAAAAAATTACCTAAATTTTTTAAATTACCCTTATCATCATCTGCATCATCTACCCCTCATTCTCTCCTTCCCTGTCTCGCTCTCGCCTGAGCCAAACTCTGAGTTCAAAGGCACCACCACCTCATTTCCTTCATCACTACCATCACCACCACCACCATTATACCTCCATGATCATCTTCTTCACATAAAGCAACAACAGCAACAACAATAGAAAAGAGAACCAGAACATCTCCTTTCTTCTTTCAACCCTAAGAAAGATGAAGGCGGAATGTCAGCAGAGTCAAGAAAGGATAGAAGAGAAATTGAATGTCTTTCTTTTGTCCCATAAGCTATAAGCTACTCGACTACCAGGAGTGGAGAGAAAGAGATCACATTCTATCCTAGGGCTAGGGAGAGAGAGATTCCAGCCTTCTTCCGCAACAAACAATCGAGCAAAAGGCCTGGCTGTGCGCGAAGAAGGACTTCGGCCATTAGTGAAACTGCTTTCACGAGTTGTTATGGACTCAATCAATAGCGGCGACAGACGCGACGGAGGCGGCAGCTGCAAGACGCGACGGCGGCAACAGCTCCCCCTTCCTTGGTTTTGGCTTGCATCTCCTCTTCGAGCTCCCTCAACAACGGCAATGATGATGCGATAGCGGCGGCGAGGCGAATCCCCACATTGCCAGTGTGGTCTCCCTCCCTCTCCTCTTCTCTTCTTCTTCTTCGGGTGGGGGTGTGTGTAATGTCTTCTTGTGAGAGTTTTAGAGGGAAAGGAGGTGGTGGCTAGGTGAAGAAGGTTAGGGTTAGAAAGGTGGTTGGGTAAAGGGGGTGGTGGTGGGATTTGAGATTAGAGAGATGGTGCACGAAATTGTGATCCCCAACAACGGTGCAAGAAACTCTGTACGCACGTCTTAATAAATCGTTTTTCATTCACAACTTCGATACAACTAACCAGCAAGTGCACTGGGTCGTCCAAGTAATAAACCTTACGTGAGTAAGGGTCGATCCCACGGAGATTGTCGGCTTGAAGCAAGCTATGGTCACCTTGTAAATCTCAGTCAGGCGGATATCAAATGGTTATGGAGTTTTTGAAAATAAACAATAAATAACTAAATAGAAAATAAAGATAAAGATACTTATGTATATCATTGGTGAGAATTTCAGATTAGTGTATAGAGATGCTTTCGTTCCTCTGAACCTCTGCTTTCCCACTGTCTTCATCCAACCAGTCTTACTCCTTTCCATGGCAAGCTTTCTGTAAGGGTAATTGAATAGAAAACAGTAGTACTTTGTATAAATCTTCGAGGAACAGCAGAGCTCCACACCTTAATCTATGGAGTGTAGAAACTCTACCGTTGAAAATACATAGGTGAAAGGTCCAGGCATGGCCGAATGGTCAGCCCCTCAGATCTAAGAACCAGGCGTCCAAAGATGTCTAATACAATAGTAAAAAGTCCTATTTATACTAAACTAGCTACTAGGGTTTACAGAAGTAAATAATTGATGTATAAATCCACTTCCGGGGCCCACTTGGTGTGTGCTTGGGCTGAGCTTGAATGTTACACGTGCAGAGGCTCTTTCTGGAGTTGAACACCAGATTGTAACGTATTTCTGGCGTTCAACTCTGGTTTGTGATGTGTTTCTGGCGTTTAACTCCAGACAGCAGCATAGAACTGGCGTTCAACGCCCTTTTACGTCATCTAAACTCGGCCAAAGTATGGACTATTATATATTTCTGGAAAGCCCTGGATGTCTACTTTTCAACGCAATTAGAAGCGCGCCATTTAGAGTTCTGTAGCTCCAGAAAATCCACTTTGAGTGCAGGAAGGTCAGAATCCAACAGCATCAGCAGTCCTTCTTCAACCTCTGAATCTGATTTTTGCTCAAGTCCCTCAATTTCAGCCAGAAAATACCTGAAATCACAGAAAAACACACAAACTCATAGTAAAGTCCAGAAATGTGAATTTAACATAAAAACTAATGAAAACATCCCTAAAAGTAACCAGATTCTACTAAAAACACACTAAAAACAATGCCAAAAAGCGTATAAATTATCCGCTCATCAAGAGACAAAAGGGATGGTGGCTAGGTGAAGAGGGTGGTGGTGGGATTGGAAATTAGAAAAGTAACGGTGAAGATAAGTGTAATTTAGGGATTTTAGGTGATTTTTTAGCGTTTGGATAATTTTGTTGTGCGGAGCTCATATTTCTTGGGTACAAATGGTAATTTTCTTTTTCTATAGGTAGATATGTCAGCGTTTTCAACTTTTGTGGGTAAAAATGCTAGTTTACTCTTTTAATAATAATGATATGTTATATATAGAATAGTTATAACATTAATATAATTAATATTCACAACTTAAAATGAGTAAAGTAATTATAAACGGTAGCACTAAAAATAATATTAACCAAATAAGTGAGTTTTAAATGAGAAAAAAAATAACAAACTTATATAGACAGAATAATTCAAATAATACAGAATGATTCAAATAATTAATGATATATTTTGCTCCTACTGTATAACCAGGTATAAATTTTTTATGAATAAAACTAGCACTAATCACTCAAAATTTTTTAAAAATAATACTCTTCAACTCTTGGGACCCTCAGCACTCTCCCTCTCTTCTCTTTTGAATGAAAAACACGCATTGAGAGAGCTCGCTTAAATCCAAATATAAAGACCCAAGCATGCGTCTCCTGTTCCGCATGCACGCATGCTGTCCCCTGCACGAAAAACTTGTCAAAGCTGGTCCAAGGCACTGGAATCACACATCCTGCGTGTTGTGTTAGGAACACCTGAAAATCTCTACATCTCTACAATGTTGCATATTATCATTAGGGGGTGTTTATGGGTCGGGTAAAATCAGGTTTGATGTGACTCAAACTCGATTCGAAATATATATCGGTCCTATTTGTTAGATCCAAATCCGGCCTTAAACCCAATGAAACCTACATACTTTCGAATCACGATTATACCGGATAAAAATTGGGTGAAAACCTATTAACATTACATTATTTTGATACTTTCTTATAAGCTAGCATGTGAAAATATCCAAATTTCTAAGACTCTAACCATTTTTTCGACATAGTGAAATTCACTTAGAAAAATATAACAAGAACCAACCATTTTCTAAAATTAAAGCATATCCACGAACACGATTAATACTAATATTGTCTAATAATACCAAATATTTAAATCAATACAAATAACACAATATTATATATTAGTCTAAAGTCTTATGCATTTTAAGCATAAAATATTAACTTATAGTCTTATAATGACTACTAATACAAAATATTAAGGTTTACAATACTTAAATTTTACATAAGAATAGTCATCATCTATGATTAATAACACAAAATATTAATTGTGTATGATGACCAGGTCACCGGACCAAGTTTGTGTGACCCCAGCTATGACCCGGATCCGACCCTAAATAATGACCGGGTCTAATTTTTGAGACTCTTACCCGACCCTAGACCAGATAAAATCATACCAAACTAGTCCATAAAATGTTCGAGATCAGACCGAATTTTTGAGTCAGACCGGATCTTCGAGTCGGGTCGGGCCATGCACACCCGTAATTACCACAAACGCCAATATTAAAAAGTAAAAACAAACACCAATTAGTTTTCTTTATAAAAAATAATTTCTGCCACTCTATTCATATTTTTTGTTTTTGGGATGGCACCTTTTTTATGGTACATGAGACCTGTTTTTTTATAGTACCTTTATCAATGAATATTTTCACGTTTTGGTAAGGCCAACTCAACATCACAACAAAGAAAAAGCCCATTACTATTGATGAGGTGTTAATTTAGCTTAAGAAAATTAAATTGTAAACTCGCAAAATTAAATTGTCTAAAATATTTAAGGAGTAGAATCTACCTGGCCCAATATAGACACAAAAATTAGAAAGATAAATAAAAAACCTTTAATTAAAACTGGTAGGTGCGCCAGGCCCTTGCGATAGCGCAAGGCTTAGACCATGCTTGACACGCCCAGTAGCAGGCTACTGAAGTTGTTCATCCTCTTTAAAAAATAATAAATAAATATATTTTTATTTTTAAAATTTATTAAAAAATTTTAAATTTTATCCCAAATATTTTTAATTTATTTAT
>NC_029785.2:91529775-91531157 GCF_000816755.2 Arachis ipaensis
TTTTGCTGTAAAAAATATATTTAATACAAATTAAAAATTTTAAAAATAAAATTTAAACAAAATAAAATTTAAAAATATTTTTAAAATTTTTGACAAATTTTAAAAATAAAAAATATATTTTATCCAAAATAAATTTAATATTGTATGGGCTATCATATATTAAACTGATAAAAACAGATACTGCATTTGATATTACTTTAAAAAAAAGAATAGATAGATCTTGGCCAAAAGGCCGAGAAAGGTATGTTTTGTATTCTCTTGAATGAACTACCAATTCGACCTCTATCTATTTTACAAAATGACAAAGCAACTCCTGATGAATAAAGCAATCAATCGTCGGCTCTGGAATCTTTGTAATCACAAGCCAGGAGGCCCGCACCGATGCCGGTCCCGTCATTGCTCTCGCCAATGCCATCTTTGGCTTCTCCATCCTCTACAACCCGATTTCGTAGTCGATGTCCCCATTGCTGGTGGCTCTTTCTCCTTCCTCCGCATCGAGCTTGGTGACTTCATTGCCTTCCTTTCCGCCAGAAACAATCTCCTCGAGGCTGTTGTAGGCGCTGCCGCCCTCGACCGTTCGTGGTCCTCTTATTTTGCCAGTATGATCAAGAGCGATCTGGCTCAGCTTCATTGCCACTACGCTTGTTATTGTGTTCATCATCGTAGTTGGATTTGTTCACAGTAAAGCCTCAAACCTGACGCTATTCTTCCCTATAGGGATGAAGGGAGTGTTCAATGCTGCTGCGGTTGTGTATTGGTCTTATGCAGGCTTCGACATGGTGGCAACTATGGCTGAGGATGGCGGAGGTTGGTTGGGGATGGCGGAGGTGGGCGGTGGTGGCGGTTCCTCCATTCCAGCATAGCAGTTGAGTGAAGATGGAAGAGGAAGGTCGTTTTGGTTGACGTGAATGGAGACAATTAACACCCTGACCATTTGAGGTGGATGGGGGACAATTAATCCCCTAACCATTTGAGGTGTCCACGTCTGCAGCATTCATCCACATCAGCAAGTTAACACACGCTCACCGTGACAGCTCAACATTTTCCGTTCGTAGTTACCGAAGATTCACCCACAGGGACCGCCTTGTATTAGAGAAGTATGGGACAGGGACCGAAATGGATTGCTTTATTCGTCAAAAGTTGCTTTGTCATTCTGTGAAATGGACAGGGATCGGGTTGGTAGTTCACTCTATTATCTTCAATTCTTTCTTTTATACTAAAGCCTTGCCACTTTAATTTGTAGTTTCAGCGAGTTAGGACGTAAAATGAGCCAACCCCTCAACATAGCTCGCTCCATTAGCTTTAATAGTCATGATTTCTTACTCTAGACAAATTTTAGCGGGAATCTTTTATATGGAAAAACAAAATTTTACACCAATATA
>NC_029785.2:91531181-91534019 GCF_000816755.2 Arachis ipaensis
ATATTCTATTATATCTATTATTATATATTCTATTATATATCTCTAATTTTACAACTAAAATGTGTCATAGGTCACTTTCTCATTGTAATTGGAATTAAATCTTTTCCTCCAAAATTAAAGAGTTTTTCCTTCCCCTCTCTTCCTTTCTCTATTTCTCTCATTCCTTCAATCACTCTATATATTTTATATATCATTATCAATATCAATGACTAATTACTATTTTAAAAATCAAAATGTGTAACATGACATTCTTTAATTACATTAAAAAGACTTAATTACTTTCCAAGTCCCTACAGTTTCACCGAATTTTCAATTAAGTCCTTATACTTTTTTTCTTTTTAATTGAGTCTTTATACATGATTTTATTTTTTAATTTAGTCCCTGTTAACGTTAAACATAAAAAAAATATTAGTGAATTGTGAAATTACTTGTATACCCCTGAAAAGAATAAATAATATACATGGATTAAATTGAAAAGAAAAAAAGTATAAGGACTTAATTGAAAATTCGATAAAACTATAAATATTCAATAAAAGATATTCCTATAACATTGATAAAATGAAACAGAAATAGTAGTAATAAGTATATATAAAATTCAGTTTTCATCATTCAAGTATTCACTATGATCACATAACATTTTACATTTGTGTGGATTCATGGAATATGGTTTGTGTCTTTATCATATCATGGTACACCATAGAAAACCACAAGGCTATGTAATTTGTGTTATTGAAATTTGAAATCTAAAAATAAAAACCATAGAAAATATAGTTTTAGTATAATACAGATAATTTGAAAATCAGTTCTTGTGTTGCAGCCTCCCACCCTCTAAACTAGCATAGGGATCAACAATAACATTGATAACGGCCGGTTTTCAAACCGAGAAAGATAAGAGTTGAGTTTATCAGATGTCCCAACAAGATAGCCCTTTCCACCAAAAGCTTCAATCAAAGCATGGTAATCTGCTTTTGGAACAAAGAAAGTTCATCTCTATGAGGTCTATTTATCTCTTTGGGGTTCTCCGGTCATCTCCATATATACCTCTATTGTTGAAAATAATCACTACCACATGTAACTGATTTGGATTGAAAAACAAATAAAAGATTAATCATCACACAATTGCAAGAGCAATTTATTGCATATAAAAACAAATATATGCAACTATATATGATCATATCAACATAATGAAAGAACTTGCATATGATATATGGTAACAAGAACTATTGATATAGTAATAACTAGAATTGTTTAAAAAAACTGATTTCTATATAGTTCTTCAAATAAGAGAACCAATTTGACTGACAAAAATTCAAAAGCAAGTATATATATTGAATGTATGAATTTTTTCTATGTTCATACTAGAACAAGCAATACATATTTTCTCAAGTATCAACAAAAGACAAGACATATAAGATAACAGTGCAGAATTTTTCCTACACATTCCTGGATTAACACTATGCCTTATGATATGTTATGCTGTTTTATACCAAACTTTTAATAAATTTTTTTTTTTTTACATATTTTATAGTCTTTCAAGTTTATAATTGATAAAAAAAATTCACAAAAACGTCTTGAAAATACATTGGTAAACTAAGAAGTAAACTAACTTACATTATGAGAATTAGCATCACTTCCTTCACTGTTACTTTCACTTGCTATAAATTCATTAGCATCTTTTAGAGCTAACAGTACCTGGAGAGAAGATAAACAAAAGCAATCAAATCTCAGAACCATTCAAAAATAACAAAATACATTTCTTATTTTGTTGATTCATACAATAGTTTCAATCAGAAGTACAATCTTAATCCACATCATTTAAAGAATCAGGTTGATGAATCATAATAGTGTCAGGGGTAACATCTTCTCCAGAAACAACAATGACATTACCAGCAGCAACTGGGTTGATTCTAGGAAGCCTATATTTTTCTTTGGATCCTTGAGTGCCATTGCTAACTTTCAAATTTCGCCGCTTATCCTGAATTATCACAAAAGAACAAAAATTAAAAATCCTAAACCCTTACTCAGTTTTCTCACACTCAAATTTCACCATTTATCCAGAAAACGGAATACATGAAGGGTAATTAGACACATTGCGGTAAAATTTAAAACCCTAAATTGAGATAAGACGCAAAATTGAAAAGACTAATTAGGAGAATTTTGCACCTTGAGGTTGATGTTAGAACGTGAAGTGAGAAGAGTGTGAATTGGGGATCTTTGAGAATTTTCTTCAATTCCGGCTTCTGATTACCCATCTTCGATTTCGTTCTTCTTTCTTGAATTCTTCAGCTCAATGAATTCAGTTTAAGAGAAATTGAAGAGTTTCCTCCAAAGCTATGGAGGTAACCAAGACTTTGATAGTGACGTTTGTGTTATGCAGTTGCTATTAATGGCGCAGAGCAGTGCAACATAGACTAAGGAGGGCGGACGCTCACGCTGCCAAAGACGACGATGCAGATGGATGACGACACCAACGAACAGAGGAGAAACGCCACTGACTTCAGAGAACAAGCGCTGGCCAGGGTTCTACAAAATGTTAAGTGTAGTTTTGGGATTTTGAAAATTTGGAGGTGGATTCAGTTTGCTATTTTTAATTGAAAAAAAAATTAATGTCTATGAATCCCATTGAAAAGAAAAAAAAATTATAAAGATCTAATTGAAAATTCGGTGAAACTATAGGGACCTGTAGAGTAATTAAACCTAAAATTAATCATAAAATTAATTATTTATATAAAATATATGTTAAAATATAAAATATACATTGAATATAAATTAAATAATATATATATTTATACATAAATATATGATGAGTAATTTAGTATAGTTAAGTTTTTTATATGT
>NC_029785.2:91534254-91542442 GCF_000816755.2 Arachis ipaensis
GATAAATTTTTATTATATAAAAGAGAGATACATATATTTTTTATATTAATCTATAATTGTATTTTTTTAATACAAATATAAAAGTTAATTATTTCTATTTGTACAACAGACTTAATAGTTAGCACCTGATTAAATGCAACAGACTTATTATTTGATTTTTTATCTACAGATACTTTGGTCTTTTTAGTCGAAAACTTTTATCAACCTACAATTTTTTTTTTTGTAAAAGTAGTTTAATTTTATAAATCTTTTGTGTCATGCATTATCTATACTGTCAGAACAAAGTGAAACATAATTTTAAAAAATTTATATTCTCGTAATATTATTACAAGTAAAAATACTAGTAGAAATTAAGTCCGAGTAATTTACATTAGGAACGTACTAAACATAGTAAGTTTTTAACACTCGTATTCAAAGTGTATAATTTGAAATAAAAGGCTTTAATTGCTCTAGATTTATGAAGTTGAATCATATGTCTAGGGAATGGATCCTCTTAATTGTTAAAAAAATTGAGAGTATAAAGTGTGATTTCTAACCCTTCATTGTTCTCTTTTTTATATTTATTTTTGGTCACACTTATAAAATTAATGATGAAAAATCACACTTTACTTTCTCAATTATTAAAAAAATTGAGAAGATGTATTTTCTGCTGACGTTGCTATGATTTTGGAAATAAAATGGGTGATTAAGTCCTAAAAATAAAATAAAATAAAATACACTATACAGAGCATAACCAGAAAAGAAAGGTAAACAAAAACATCAAATTCGGGTCATAACCTAGGAAGCTGTCAGCATTAGACATGGAAGTGATACATAGAAGCTTTCAATAAGCAGGCTCGTACTTACAAACACAGTCATATATGTTCCCTTGAACCAACTTTTCTGCCAATCTTTGGTTTTTCACCATTGCGAGCTGCCAAAAAATATAAGAAAATAATGTTTTTTGATGATTTAATCGAGTACAACACATAGGCAGACAAATACTTTGATACACAGAATCCCCCCTCCCAAGAAAACAAAAATATGTTAAGAAGGGGATAACTCATAAGGATTAAGGTTGGAAGAAACACTGAAGTGAGATAGATAATCCATTTGACGTATCATAATAAACTAAGGAATCCATGTAACAAAAAGCAAAGGTGTTCTTTAAACAAGGAAAAATCATGATATAAGCGAACAAGAGATCTTAGTGAAGTATTAACTTCAGTAAATTCTACACTGAAATCACAAGGATGAAAATGCAAGATCAAAATTCATCTGAGCAATCCACTTACCTTCAAAGCATCACACTTGAACTGTGCATAGAGGTTGGTATGAAGAGATCTACCCATCCCTTCTAAAATTATCTGTCCAATAAAGGAAGCTTTATAATTAGAACACTTTTTCCTTGACTTTCTTAATTTTGAAGTAGTCAAACAAATAGAAATTTCCCCCACCAAATCAGCATCCTTAGCAGCGGCAGCCAGCTCAGAGCTGACCTGTCTGAAGTCTATACATGGACTACCACACCCATTCTCAACAACCATCAGGGCTACGGAAGGCAATTTTTCTTTAGAACCGTCTAATGTGTTGGTCATTGCATCCACAAGCAAGCCTCCAGACTCGGCAGCTCGCCTAAGTATGTCACAGTGCTGTAGATAAGCTCAAAGAATTAGGTCCACTATTGTTGCCTTGAAATAAACAATCTCATAAATTCAAGCTGCAGATTATTTGTATTTTCAAAGTGGACAAAATTAAAGGGAAGGTTGTGGAAGCAAAGGAGGAAAAATAGTTAGAGTGACATGACAGGTACTGAAGTAAATTCATGAGAATAATTACAAACCTTGGCAGCCTCAGCAACTATGTCAGGAAGCTCCATTGCAGTCACATCATTTAAAGCAGGAAGGGAATTTCCAACCAAAACTACCTGCACTTGACCATTATTATCATGTTCACATCATATAACTCATACGCATAGGACCAAGTCATTGCATTATAGCAGTAAAACAAACACAGAATTCATAATTTACTCCATGATTTTCCTTGGTATACAAAGAATATAGCAATATTTTGTTAAATCATATTTTGTGGACTATTTCTTCCTAATTCATATCTTTCTTGTTTTTCTCTTAATTCACTTGAATAAAGAAAGTGAACTCACTTCAGTTCCACGACGAAGGAGCTCCCGTGCCAAGGGAAGCATCCCTAGAACGATATCTGCACCTGAATTGTCCACAAAAAGTAAAGCCCTTCCATGTGGGAGTGGTTTCTTGTCACCACTGCCCAGCATTCTCTCTTTAAATGCATCAAAATCATCCACCTAGTTGAAAAAAAAGTTGGAACAAATGTCAACCTTGAGAGAATTTAAAAAATCATGTGCCCTCACAATGAGTATGTCTACGTACCCTCCAAGGTCTCTGCATTTTGTTCCGACTCATTCGATAAATTTCTATAATAGTTCCCTTATGATAGAGATCCACACATGCACGAGATCCCCAGTCAAAAATGTTTGCAGCAAGAACACCTTCAATTAGAGTAAGTAGTCTTGTCTCCTGAAATAAATGAGGCTTCAAGCTTTCATATCTGTGATGAGATTGACTTTTCACTCAGCATGGAATCAAATGGAACTCTCCTTTTGTTCCCTTCACTCTTTACTTACACATCAAACATACTTTTGTTCAAAACGGAATAACATATCAATAGCATACACCAGTCTTTGTATTGCACAAAAATACTAATTTACCATTGACTTCTCAATGCAAAATTCAGATAATCAGAGCACTATAGTGATATTTAGGTATGTGTACCTCATCCAGACTGTCAAGCTCCATCAACAAGTCATGCAAAACCGCAAGTGATGCCTCATTTTCCCTGAGATATATTATATAAAATAAATTGCAAATTTAAGTTATCAACAATGGTAAAATACTTAGCAGAATAAGGTCTATAAACAACATGAGCTCACATTCACATTGACAGGCATGTTTACGTCTTTTATGTATCGCACTCAGGCAAATATCTGTTATATCTCATGTTCAAATTTCAATGCTGATAAAAAGTAGTTACCTCTGCTTTATACTTCTATAGGCATCGACGAATTGGAATTCTCTCAAGCACTCTTCCCTCATTTCCAATAGATTGGCCAAGCCTAACTTCCCATATGCAGCAGGCTCCTCCATCAACCTAGTCAATTGGTGGAGAATTTCATCAGTTCAATAACAATAAATAACTAATGCAATTGATTGACCATAAAGCACTTAAATAGTCTCAAATGGTTCAAATCATGACACCTTGCCAGGTGAGCTGAAAAAGCACGAGCAAAAGCATCGCCCCTACGTTTGGAATCATCAGTCCCACCTTCACTTGCTACAGCCTATCATGTTTTAATGAAGAACATCACAATTATATACTGCTTTAGGGGGAAAAAATTTAGTCTATCTTTTCCTAACCATTATGCTTTAGAGTTCAAAGAAGGTTGACAAGGCAGTAAATACTAAATAATAAACCAGATAAAGCGCATGTTATGTTCAATCACTGGGAAGCTCTATGTTGAACATACTTGTTTGCCCTGCCCTGGTTTAGCTTTTTATTTTTATCCTTTGTAATTATTATTCTTTGCTTTGCACCTTCCTTTCTTTCTTTAACTGTAATTTTTAATTTATTGCATTTAAAGGATATATGGACCTCTGTATCTTTCATGATTTAATGTGTATAACTTTATGGTGCTTGTAACATGCCATATTGTAAACATGATTACCTTATCAACAAGATCTGGCAAGTGCTCTGATAATATTGTCAACCAATATCTACATAACGTAATATACGAATTCTGTATTAGCCACGGAAGAAAAAAAACACTAGAAAATAGTGAAACCATAATTAACAATCAAGTTAAACCTTATTTGCAAGTGATAAATGAGTAACGTACTTACTCCAATTCACTATGATCTGAGAGATCAACAGTATTAGGCTCATACCTGTCCAAACAAAACTATACTTAAAATCTAAAATGCTGACAGATAACAACTATAAGTATATTATGAAATAAGTAACATGAAATGCTTCGTTGAATGAACAACATATCATGCAATAAAATATAAAGGCCATTTGTTTGTAGCTTTGCATTGCCATAGGAATTAAAATTACTAAATTATAATATTGAAAGAGAACCTCAAAGGAATTTTACTCTAAAAACTTGACAGTGTTGAGTAGTCAAGCATACATTTTCGGATCTACTAATAATGGGAACACCTCCAAAGTTGGTATTAGATGGAGAACACCAACATTTAGAGCACTGGCATCAGAACGTAGAGTACTTCCTTTTGACAAAGGAACTTCAAATCCCCCAAGTCCAGTAGTTCCAGGAGGGGTCATTGGCACCGGAGCAGTAATCTCGGTACCTTTTTGCAGAAACTTTTCCATCCATGAAATCTGCATTGGAAGCAGTAAAATCAGTGTGAATATAATAAACGTGTGTGTTACAGTATGTGACTAGTTAATTTATCTCAAGTAGTTCAGTAGCACACATTTTCAAGACTTGCCTTCTCATTCAAATTTCTAAGCGGCGGGCCATGAATCTTGCCTCCAGTATATGGAGCTCCCATTGGGAACCTTTCAACGAATTGATGCACCATAAGATCATCTAAGCCATGTTTTTCATAGCTCATAAATGCACCTAAAGCTCCTAGAAATCCTTCATGCCGCAAGAACATAGCTTGTGCCGTCCCTTTAGACCTAAATGAGAAATATATGAATCTTAACATGATAAGACTTAATTTAAGTAAAAGCATATATACAATATTCTTGCCATGTGAGATCATCAGACAATTTATGTACCAGAAATGAACTGCAAAAGAAATTGCATCCATGGTGTAGGCATGGCCCCTTATAAAAAATCCTCCAAAGAAGATACGCTTTAGCCCAAATCGCAGTGCATTCAAGTAAGATATCTACACAGAAGTGGTAAAAGAGAATTGGTTGGGTAATAATTGGAAGAATAAATTGTGGACAGCACATGATAACTACTGAAGGTAGAATGTAATGCCACAAAGCATGATCAACACAATTACTGTAACAGATCATCTTTATGTCGTTTTTCATAGGTAACATTTGGGTCCATGATATTCCTTAAAATATTTCTAGATGAAAACAATAAAATTCAAAATAACCGTCATCCTATTAATCTTTAGATCTTACTGAAAAAGGAAAGATTCACAATTCATATGCAGAATAATGTAGACTTTTTTGTGAAATTGAATAGCTAATGCGTAGAAAGGTTAATTCACTGAAGAAAGTTTAAACTTTAAATCACGAATGAATATAACAGTAGAATCGAACCAATATGAAAAGAGATCGATAAAATTACAACTTCCAGCTGACCTGGCCAATATTGTAAGAAATCATTCGTAGAAGAGATAGTGATATATCTTCAGGTCTGTACTCTTCAAGCTCCTTATTTTCTAATGTAGCCTTGCCAAAACTTGAAGCGATTGTTGAAGCCGATAGGCCAATCTATTCTCATATACAGTGAACAATACTAAGCTAAGTTGATTGATGAAAAAAATGCAAATAACTCATGTTGATAAATTCCATATACAAAGTTAATTAGGAGAATTTTTTGATGAATTTCTGTGGCAATTAGATCAGGTGCAAGCTTTACCTTAGGATAGTCTGTGCCATAAATATCCCCAACAAGCATGTCAGTGGTTCTATTATCTCCTTTCTGACTTAGCTCAAGCAACTCATCAAAGCTGGAATTAATTTTAACAAACCCTATGGCAATAGTTCACATATAAAGCAGTAGATAAAGGAGGGAAAAGTAATTAGAAAAATGACCTGCTACAATTTGTTAACAGTCTTCCCAGTCCCCAGTAAGTTCCACCGCCGACGTTTGTCCCGCTAACCCTCTCAAATTTACCGTCGCCATCAACCTATGTCAAAGCAGATCAAGAGTATATAGATAATCATCTGTGTCATAATGAAAGAAAACAAAGAAACAATGAGTAATGAGGAACAAAATAGGTATAAGGCATACCTTGATCATACTAACACCTGATCCAATGTTAACCAGAAGATAAGGAAATAGATCATTCGGGTCAATTTGAATAAACTCTTTTTGGCCTTCCATGTGTGTATAAGCCTCATGACGAATTGCCTACTAAGAAGACGTAGAAATATCGAATTATTGATAAGAGATGGAACTAACGGCCTAGAATATGCCTTCAAATATTCCGAAAGATAAGACATTATAATTGTTCATAATTTCGTATCACGTAAGAAAAAATGCAACGATTTTGAAACTTCTCAAGATGATTATAATAAATAGATGATTCTAAAAATTAGATCCACCTTAAGCAAGAAGTTTGCTCCTGCTACAAGACAATCCATTTCATCTTCTTTGTCAAGACTAATCCCAAGTCTTTCTTTGAAAAGGTCAGCAAACTTGAATGCCCCACCTCCAGTAGCCTTTGTCACAAAATGAATGCATTAATTAAGTAGGGAACTACAATCACCATAATCACAGTAACATATAAAACTGTTAATGGATTCAGCTAATTATCGTTTCACAATGCCTACTTCCTAATGTAAAAGGTAGAACACAGACTGTATCCTATCCGTCACACATCTAAATATACTAAAATACTGACAATAAGGATACTTTATCATACTAGCAAGGCAAGAGTAAATGCAACTTAGTACTGCAAAAGCAAAATTGTTTGAATCATATTTACCTTAATTACGGCATTCTGGTCATTTGTAGAATCAGAATGATGGGACTCCCATCCTAAGCCAGGGAAAAAAAGTTAGGAACTGAAAAAAGTAATGTGTAGATATGAGACTATCCAAACAAGTTAGTAAGTCAGTGAAGTGAAACTAACCACCACAGTGAAGCTTCTTTGAATAAATGAATTCTAAGCACTCATTAATCTTGTTTGTTTCGAATTTCACAAAGTGAAGCCTCCCACCAAGAATAGGATAACTTCTCCTGTTTCCATTGAGAATTCCAAGTTTATCCTTCAAAATTTTCATCCTTTTATCATTTGTTGATTGGTCTTCGTGTCTTGAAAAGTAAACCAACTTTATTAAAGATCCTGTCCATACAATTTAAATAACTAGTTTCAGGGATGTTATCCAGTGCCACACTGTTAGGGATTTAAGTAAGATATACACTCAAATATACTCTATGGGTTGAAAGAGGAAGTTCCCACAAAATCATTGCAATTATCTAATATCAAAGTAGTAAACAGCAAATAATTTCAACATCAAAAGATAAATTAAATGCTGAATCAAGAGTATGAATCAGAATCACTACACCTCCAATGTCAAGAGCAAGGTGAGATAGATCATCAGATTGATTCGGCAACAAAATAGTTGGATACTTCTCTTCCACATTCCCTTGAATCTCTGCTTTGCTTAGATCCAGCAGTGGCCGGGAACTTGACCTGTGAATCGAATTGCTACCTTTGGTTGCCATCTCTGATTTCTCTGCCACCGCTTTGGCCTTGAAGTTCTTGATCTTCGTTCTTTCTCTCACTCTCCTTGTAGTTTCAGTCAACTCCACCAACTACTTTGACCTTATCTGCCAAGCCGGTTAGTTATGCCTTCCCCAACTACCTCTTAACCCCGCCAAATTAAATCTATATCATTTACGAGTTTATGTGACATGATATGACTAATCAACGTTACAATACAAATACAATTGCTCTTTTTGTTTCTTAATCTTACCCCTTCCCTGTCTCTGGTAAACCATGTTATAAGACTTATTATTTCTAGTTAAACACTAAACTACAAATGAGGCAAGTGAAGACAAATATAAATTACTATGCTTCAACAGACCACTCAGAAGTCAGTGCACGAAACATGCATTTCAAAAGTTGAATTTGCCCTTACAAAAAATAGATCTTCTGTGTACTCAAATATTCAGTTGACGACTTGACGTACATTTTCTAAACATTAAATTTAGTGTGAGATTCACCTTGAAAATGTTGTATACTTCGTTAAATAATAAAATGATATAGTTAATAGGAACAAAATATAAATAAATAATATCTTAATTGATTGGAATCAATATTTCTGTATATAGTTACAATAGTTAATTTTTTTGAATATATTTTTATATTTTAAAATCTTTAAATTATATAAATAATAAATAAATAATTTTATTTTATAAATTTTTAACAATGATTATATTATAATAATTTCTGTATAT
>NC_029785.2:91542467-91593453 GCF_000816755.2 Arachis ipaensis
TTAACTAATATGTGTCTTTAGGGTACATGATAAACTTATTATTAGTAGGTTTTAATTTTTTTTTATAAATGCAAAATAAATACCTTGAGAACTTCAATTTTTTGTATTTTTTTTAAAAAAAAATTTTCATTTGTAATCTTAACATGTACTTATACGACACAAGACATAATTGTTAAAACCAAATCGGTTAGGCTACTGATTTATTCGTTAATTGGTTTAACTGGTGGATCACTAGTTATACCTGTTAGCTTAGTCCCACATAAATAAAAAATATAAAATAGTCCAAATCTTAAAATTAAAATTTGAAATACATATCTTCACTAATATTTTAAAAACAATCAAGTTTCAATAAATTATAACCAACAAGTTATAATCCAGTTATTATTAAATAATTATATTAAATTTATTAATATTTATATTTATATTAATAATTATACATAAAAATATAATTAATTTAAACATCAGTGAGTATAAAATTAAAATAATATCTAACAAAATTATTATTTATTTTACTATATAATTAATAATTATCATATAAAATAATAAAAAATGGCATAGCCTAGTAACAAAGGGAGCATGCAGTAATAAGGATGACTTGGGTTTGAACCTCATCTTCATAAATTTTGATATTTTCACCTGAATAGTTCAGTTGGACTGGTTTGCACCAGTTCTTATCGGTTCTTAATCTAAAACGATCTTGAGACTGGATTGGACCGATTGAGAGTTTGTTTCATCGGTTATTTTTGTTGAATTGGCGGTTCGATTCTATAGCACATCTTTGAATTCGCATTTTGGGTATGTGGTGTTGAGATTTTTGTGATTTTGATGCAGTAGAAAAGATCTAGTATGGATTGTAGCTAGATTCCACCTAAGTTTCGAATGGGATAAGGTAAGGTGACTTTTTTCTTCTTTAAACCCTTATTTTATATGAGCCCTAGGTTGAGATTTTGGTGAAATAGAATTTAATAGAGTTGATTGAGTACTTGGCTTTAGATTGAAGGAGGAAAAAGATTAAGGGCTTGGATTGTTGCAAAATTGGAGCTTGACTTGCTTAAAGAGCACTAGGTTGAGGTTTGGTTCCATCCGGAGAGGAAAATCATAGAGATGGAAAACCACCGTCATTAAGGTACGGATTTTGGTTTTGGGTATATATTATATAAGTTTATATAAAAACCTAGATTAAAGGCCCTAGGATAGTGTTGAATGATGATTGTTGTTGATGTGAATGACATTGATAGTTTAGTGTGAATGATTATTGTGAAATGATGGTTAAATGAATGAATTGTATGTTGGCATGTTTTGACGTAGGTGATAAATGTATATATGAATAAAATTGAATATGAAATTGTGGGTTGATTGCCTATTATAGCGATTGGTATGAAAATTAGACCAGAAGCTATGATAGGGTAAGGTATCCCCTAGTTGGTTAGTCATGATAAGTTGGTGGCCTTGCCATGTTGTGATGTGTATATGTGTGATTGAATTGATGGATATTGTGTTTGATTGCCTATGAAGGGCTGTGATATAAGAATTTGGGACGGAGGTCGTGATTGGGTGAAGTGCACCCTTATGGTAAGTTATGAGCCTCATTTGAGGTGTTGGAAAGGTAAAATTGTGATTATGGAATTGTGTGGATTGGTTGGATTATGATTTTGCTATGAATTGGTATGTGAAATGTTGGTTGATGTTGTTGTTGATTAATGAGAGGGTTAATTGAGTTGGAATTGGTAGTTTGGGTCTTGAATGGCTAGGATGTGATTTGAAATTGAGGATTGAATGTAGAGGAGGTCTAAGAATTGGTCTATGATTGGTTTTAAATGAAGTAGATTTGAGAATTTGCAAAATTAAATGATGCAGAAAAATTAATAATTTAGTGATTTTGACCAATTTTGACGGGTCATAACTTGACTCTCGGAGTTTGGAATTGAGTGAAACATGTCTTAAATAAAAAACGATGATGAAAGCTTTAAAATCGTCCAAGAATGAAGAAAAATGGATAATTTTACAAAATGTTATGAACGTTTGAAATTGGGGTTTAAAACTAAAAATAGCAGATCTTGTAGAGTTTGGAGCAGAGGGAGGTGACGGAGGAAAAATGTCGGTAAAAATTTTCACAAAAATTATCGTGTTGCAAGCATAGTTTTAAACCGACAATTAAACCTCAATCAATATTTAAATTGTTTGTCACTTAAGCAAACCCAATAAAATTAACTGAAGTATTTAAACCTCAGGCCATCTCTCAAGGAATTGCAGGAAAGTGTAGTTTATTATTGGTTATGGAAAACTATCTTTTTGGATTTTGAGTTTAATAAGCAAGGAATGTAAATAACAAGAAATTAACTAACAACTAAGAAAAGTCCTAGAAAGGGTTAAGAATCAGAATTCCTATCCTTATTATCATTATCAATTGTGATGGTAATTGCAAATTGCTCTCACTTAGTTAACCTCTAACAATTGAAGGCAAGTCAAGTGAGCAAATCAACTTGAGTTCACAAGTTCTAATCAAAGACTAGAGTTAGTGAAGCTCAAGCCAACTAGCAACTTTCAATCACCAACCAACAAGAGACTTTGACAATTCAAGTGTCTCCAAATTACTCAATCCAAACTAAGAATACAAAAATCTAATTTAAAATCCAACCAAGCATTTTATCAAACACTTGGAAGGCAAAAAATAAAAGCATAGAAAAGTATTAAGAGAATGTAAAATCTAAGACCAACAATTGCAAGAAATCAATAATAACAAATGAAGAAAGAAGCAATAAACATAAAATACCTCAAATTGCATTAAATAGGAAATTGAATCTAACATGAAGAATTTATAAACTAAATTGGAAAAATAAAGAAATTAACTAGAGAAGATAAACGAAGATGCTAGAATAATAGAATGTAGAAGAGAAACTAAATTAAAGCAAGATGGAAATCTGAATTGAAGAAGAAATAAAACTAAAAACCCTAAACCTAGAGAGATGAGAGAGCCTTTCTCTCAAGAAAACTACATCTAAAACCTAATAATTGTGGATGAATGAGAAGTGAATCATTCCCCTTCCAGCTCTACTCTGCAGCCTCTAATAAGTGTTTCTGGGCCTAAAATTGGGTCAAAAGTAGCCCAGAAATCACCCCCTGCATTTTCTGTAAATTGCAGAACGTGACGCTCTGTCACGCGTACGCATCGCCCACGCGTACACGTCTCTGGACTTTTCACTGGCCACGTTTAGGCGTCAGCCACGCATGCGCGTCATTTGGACATTGGTTCAGTCACACGTACGCATCGTCTATGCGTGCGCGTCGACACCATATTCTCAAAACTTCCATTTCTTGTGTTCCTTCCACTTTTGCATGCTTCTTTTCCATCCTCTAAGTCATTCCTGTACTATAAACCCTGAAAACACTTAACAAACGTATCATGGCATCGAATGGTAATAAGAGAAGATTAAAATTAGCAAATTTAAGGCCAAAGAATCATGTGTTCAATCACATCACAAAATTCAGAAGGAAAATGTAAAACATGCGAATTCTATGAATAAGTGTGAGAATAATGGATAAAATCCACTCAATTCAGCCTAAAATGTACCATGAAATAGTGGTGTATTGATGATTGGATTTTTTGATGGTATAGAATTCACAATAAATTCTCGTTGCAAGTATAGTTTCTAAACCAACAAATAATCCTTTCATACAAAAGATTGTTTGTCACTAAAACAAACCCCTAATTTTATAAATCGAAGTATTTAAACCTCGGGTCATTCTCCCTAGGAATTGCGATAAAGTGTCTTGTTATTGGCTATGGAGTATGTTTTGGGATTTTTGGGATAAGAAATAAGAAATATAAATGGCAATGAAGATAAACTAACAACTAAAAAGGTCTTGGCAATGTTTGGTGGTCAAGGATCTCTATCCCTATTACTAACCACAACATGAGAATTGGCAAGGATCAATCCGACTAAGTCATCCTCTAACTAGTAGTAAAGGAAAGTCAAGTGAGCTATATCAATCTAAGTCCATAAGTCCTAGTTCTCCACCAATTCAATTAGTGAGATCTAGAGTTAATGGCTCCCAATCATCAATCACTTGGACATTAGTAACTCAAGAGTTCCTAAGTTACCTTCCCAAGCCAAGAGCATAAAATTCTACTCTAAAATCCAACTAAACATTTCATCAAACACTTAGAAGGCATAAAAGGAAAGTAAAATGAACTAAGCAATTCAACAATAAAAGAACATGAATCATAAATTGCATTGAAATAAAAATAGAAGAAACAAAAGTGCATCAATATAAAAGTAGAGAATTACATGAATTAAATGTAAAACTAGAGATAGGAAAGGTAAAAGAAGAAAAATTACAAAAAGAAAAGTAAATCAAAGCATGAAATTAACCTAGATCTAAGAAATTCTAAGCTAGATCTAACCTAATCCTAATCCTAGAGAGAAGTGAGAGCTTCTCTCTCTAAAACTAACTTTTCCTCCAAAAACTATACTAAAACTAAAATATGAAGTATTGTGTAAAAGTCTCCTTGATTCGTCTTCATTCCTTGGGTTAAATAGCATCAGAAGTGAGTTGGATTTGGGCTTGGGAAGCCCAGAATTCACCCCCCGCGGATTCACTTTAAGTGGGTCACGTGCGGACATCGGCACGTACGTGTACAGTGCGCGTGCGCGTCGATTCACAATTTTCCATCCACGCATACGCGCCATGTGCGCGTACGCGTCACCATACGACCTCACAATCCAAGCGTGCGCGTCGTTGATCTTATCCCAAATCCTTCCTTTTCCATGATTTCTCCATTTTGCATGCTTTCCTCTCCAATCCTTTGATCCATTCCTAGCCTTTTCAACCTGAAATCACTTACAAATAAATCAAGGAATCTAGTAGAATCAAAGGTGAATTAAAATTAACAATTAAGAACCTAAAAAGCATGTTTTCACACTTAAGCACAAATTAGGAGACAATCATGAAACCATGCTATTTCATTGAATAAATGTGGGTAAAAGGTGATAAAATCCCCTAAGATCAATACAAGATAAACCCTAAATATGGGGTTTATCAACCTCCTCATACTTAAATCAAGCATGTCCTCATGCTTAAACCAAGAAGGAAACAAAGGGTATCAATATTTATTCAATGAAATCTAACTAAATGCAATCTACATATATACACCTATCTACATGAATGCAATTGCTTGGTCAAAATAAATCAATTCCCAAGAAGCATATATGCACAAGGGCTAAGGACTAGCAAGTCTAATCCACAATTGAAGTGAGTTATTAAATATTTTTTTTAACAAACTTGCAAGAAAAGTGATGATTGTAGGTGAAAACATGTAATTGAGCAATCGAACCCTCACCGGTAGTGTTTGCACTCTATTCGCTCAAGTGTTTAGGGTTGATTCACTCAATTCTCCCCTAATCATGCTTTCTAAGATTTGTTCTTCTTCTAACAATCAACATTTATTTCATGCATGCATACAAGTATCATGAGGTCTTTTCATAGGTTGTAATGGGGTTAGGGTCAAGGTAGGATGCATATTTGGTCAAGTGAGCTTGAAATTTAAATCTTTGATAAGCTTAAACTTCCCACCTAACCTATGACATCCTATACAATTCAAAACTAACCTAACTACCCATTTTTCACTTCTTAACATACTCATGCATTTCATTTTCATTTTATTACAACCCATATACATCGACCTTTATTGAACTTTACTTTGCTTTGGGGCATTTTGTCCCATTTTTTATTTCTTTCTTTTTCTTCTTTTTTTTTCTTTCTTTTCTTTTTCTATTTTTTCTTTTCTTTTCTTTATTTTTCTTTTTTTTTCAAGCTATGTGCAAGGACATCAATGCATAAGGTCTATACATTTAATCAATACATGAGTGTGCACCCAATTCCCAATATTTACAACAAAAATACAAAACTACCCTTTTTTATTCACCCAATGTCCCAAGATTTCCCACACTTAAATGACACACACACTAGCCTAAGCTAATCAAAGATCCAAATAAGGACTTTTATTATTTTTTTCTTGAAGGCTTGTAATGTGCTAAATTAAGAACAAGTGGGTTAAGCATAGGCTCAAATTGGCTAACAATGGAAGATAAAAGGTAAGGCTTTTTGGGCAAGTGAGCTAAATGAAATGATGGCCTCAATCATATAAGTGCATGAATACACAAAATAATGGACATAAAGAATCAAACAAATCAAAGATTATAATCATAGAAAGAGAATAATGCACACAAGAAGGAAAATAAGTGGTTATAAGATGTAACCACACCATTAAGCTCAAATCTCACTAGGTTGTGTGTTCTTAGCTCAAAAACATGTTCCAAAATATATATAATTCAAGCAAGTTCTATGGAAAGTTTTCACTCAAATCAATTGGTGCCCTATAGATAGAAATCTTGGAAAGTTTCATCATTTTGACTAAGCTTATTATGTATACGTATGCAAAAATAAGAAAATGCAAGTAAAAATCCTAAAAGACCTAAAATAAAATACAAAAGTATTGAGATTAGAAATTTGTCACCCAAAATCACCGATCGGTCGGACGACCTCCCCACACTTAAAAGTTTGCACCGTCCTCGGTGCATTCAAAGATGAGCAAGGGGGGTACGACGACTTTTCGGATTGCTACCTTCAGCTGGTAGGTCAACTGGTGCTGCATGTTCTTTGTTCTGCTTCCGGTTTTGCTTGTGGTGCATCAATCATGAAAAATAGAAAATAACACCATAAGATGAGAATATACAAAAGCAAGGAAGCATACATTGTTGGAGTGAGGTGCTAATCACTAGAATTGAGTGAGTGAATTAGTGTGACATTTTATGACAAATAGGTGTGTGAATTCTAAATTGCACGGTTTAGAACACACATTAACATAAAAAGCGATGTCACAAAAGAAGCATGCACTTTACTCGTTCTAGTGTGCTTGAAATGCTTTAAGTAAACTTGTAAGGTAAAATAAGCATTAAAAAGGCATGAGAGCATTCAAGCCAAAAATATATGGACGTTTATGATCATGAAACACAATGCATTAAGATAAATGCACAACATCCATCAAGAAATTGCCTAATCGAGGAAAAAGATTCCAATTACATGTTGGCTAGCTACGACATGCAATTTAAGAAGAGTTACAAGCTCGAAGGCGATTCTCATCACTTGGTATTCTCAAGAGGTAAGCATGAAAAATTTAAAACCAAGTAGCAAAATACAACCTCAACAATAGAATCCAACAACGAGTAACAAAATGATTATGCTAAAATAGCATTCAATTAGTAATAAGCAGCAATATACGGTAAACAAAGTCCATAATCCAATACTTATAACGAAAAAGAGAAAACAAAATGAAAGCTAAACTAAGTAACTAATCAACAAACTAACCAACTAAAATAAATGGTTAGCAATGGTGTTTGGAAGTGTTGGATGAGGGGTAGAAGAAGGGAAGAAGAAAGGAAAAGGAAAGAGATGGAAAGAGAAGAAGAAAAGAAGTGTATTGAAAGAAGGACATCCGCGCGTACGCGTGTGTGATGCGCGCGTGCGGATGGTGGTGCAATGGAAGAGACGCAAACGCGTACATGGCGCGTCCGCATCGATGGCTTATTTCGAGAGTGACGCGTACGCGTTAGGTGCGCGTACGCGTGAGTTGGTTTGTGCCTCGGGCACAGTGCTGGCACAGTTTTCGCACAACTCTCGGGTTAATGTATGGAGGAATGAAAATTTGGTATCCACGCGTACGCGTGCATGGCACGCGCGCATGGATAGGCGAAGATGCTTGATGCACGCGTACGCATGCAGTGCGCGTACGCGTGGATGGTGCTCTGTTTTTCAAAATTTTTCTATGTTTTTGCACCAATCCAAGCATTCCAAACCTCCAAACAACTACCAAAACACCATAAAACCTTATTTAACATACTAGACTACCAAATAAACTCAACAAATCAATCAAAACATGAATTTAAACTAATTACCAATATTTACAAAAGAGAAAAATGAAAAGATTTTACCATGGTGGGGTGTCTCCCACCTAGCACTTTTGTTTATTGTCCTTAAGTTGGAATTATGGGGAGCTCCTCTCAAGGTGGCTTGTGCTTGAAGCTATCTTTGAACATCCACCAATGCTTGGTCCTCCATTGTGCCCCAAGATTTCTCATTTGTTGCACCAAGTGTTGATGGAGTTCTTCATAAGGTTAGGGCTTGCAAAATTGATTCTCTTTGTGCGATCCAGGATCCCACACTTTATTTTCACACCCGTCTTGAAGTTGATCATTATTAGTCCATCCGGGTGGCATGACTTTAGAATTCTCATTTAAGCGACCAAACATTCTCCTAGACCTAAGCAATCTAGCTCTATACCAACCCTTGCTATTAAGCTTTGAACATGTCATCATAATGAACCCTGATTTACAATGCCAACCACTAACCATCTCCCTTTTGCTCTTAAAGCCACAAATATTTTTAAGTTGCCCATTCGTCTTAAGCAAACCATATTCAAGGGGAATAATAAAACTCAAGTATAAGGAATTTACCCACTTGAATGAAAGAATGGATGGTGATGGCTTGGGGAGGGGTACCTCCAATGTCCTTGCAAGCTCTACTCCCTTATATCCTTCCTTGACTACCTCCACCTCTTCACAAACTTCTTCACTTTCAATCCTTTGTTCATCAATTTCATCTAACTCTTCTCCATCACTCAAGTCATACATGGGAGGATGAGAGAAATCTACCTCCACATCGCTTTCTATCTCATTAGGAAAAGGTTCTTCAAACTCAAAGGATTCACCACTAAGAGGATTAGATGCATGATCTTCATCGCCAAGGGAACTCAATTCTTGTTTCATTCCCTCCAAGTCTTCATTCAAAAGTTTTTTTGGAGGTTGTGCACTCTCCTCTTCAACATCAAATTCAATCTTCTTGGATGGGTTTTCTATGATTTTAGCTTCCCATGGAGGTTCCGCATCTCCTAGGTCTTCAACCACTTCTTCCTTTTCTTCAATGATCATAGGTTCCTCCAATTATTCTAACACAATATAGCATTCCTCCTTCTCCACCGGAGTTTCCAATCTCTCCTTCATACTTTGATCTTCAATTGATTCTCTACATGTGACCATGGCAGTGCCTTGAGTGCTCAAGCATTGGGAGGCTAAAGTTCTTACTACCTTGGTCAAGGTAGCCACAAATTCTAGTGTCTCCCTTTGCATTTCTCCTTGCCCTTGAAGTATAAGGCTAAGGATTTCATCCATTGGGGATCGGAGTGGATAAGAGGGTTCATTGTCTTGGAAAAAGGGTTCATAATAGGAAGGTGGTTCTTCTTGGTAAAAGGTATGATGGTGTGTATTGAGGTGGTTCTTGGGGGTATGGATATTAGAATGGTGGTTCCATGTATGGCTCATATAGTTCAAAAGGTGGTTGGTATGATGGATATGGATTAGGGTCATATGGAGGTGCTTGGTGGTAGGGGGCTTGTGAGTATGGTTGAGGTTCATGTTGAGGATATGACTCGTAGGCATATGGTGGTGGTTCTTGAAAGTCACAAGGAGATTCACCATAACCATTGGATTGGTATGCATCATAGAATGTCTCTTGTTCATAGTCTATTGGTTGAGGTTGTTGCCATGAAGATTGTTCATGTGCATATGGCTCCTCACACCTTTGATTGTCCCATCCTTGATACACATCCTCATTATAGTCCTCATTTCCTACAACATGTTGATAACCAAACTCATAGCAAAGGTGAGAATTCATGATGAAAAGAGAAAATAAGAAACAAAAGATAATAAGAAGTAATGAAACAAAGTCCTAAAACTAACAAAACCTAACAAGCAATCCAAAAAATCAAGCTATTCACAATATTCACATATATACAATAACCAATAACATAACACCATTGCAATTCCCCGGAAACGGCGCCATTTTGATGATTGGATTTTTTGATGGTATAGAATTCACAATAAATTCTCGTTGCAAGTTTAGTTTCTAAACCAACAAATAATCCTTTCATACAAAAGATTATTTGTCACTAAAACAAACCCCTAATTTTATAAACCGAAGTATTTAAACCTCGGGTTGTTCTCCCTAGGAATTGCGATAAAGTATCTTCTTATTGGTTATGGAGTATGTTTTGGGGTTTTTGGGATAAGAAACAAGAAATGTAAAGGGCAATGAAGATAAACTAACAACTAAAAAGGTCTTGGCAAGGTTTGGTGGTCAAGGATCTCTATCCCTATCACTAACCACAACATGAGAATTGGCAAGGATCAATCCCACTAAGTCATCCTCTAACTAGTAGTAAAGGAAAGTCAAGCGAGCTATATCAATCCAAGTCCATAAGTCCTAGTTCTCCACCAATTCAATTAGCAAGATATAGAGTTAATGGCTCCCAATCATCAATCACTTGGACATTAGTAACTCAATAGTTCCTAAGTTACCTTTCCAAGCCAAGAGCATAAAATTCTACTCTAAAATCTAACTAAGCATTTCATCAAACACTTAGAAGGCATAAAAAGAAAGTAAAATGAACTAAGCAATTCAACAATAAAAGAACATGAATCATAAATTGCACTGAAATGAAAATAGAAGAAACAAAAGTGCATCAATATAAAAGTAGAAAATTACATGAATTAAATACAAAACTAGAGAGAAGAAAGGTAAAAGAAGAAGAATTACAAAAAGAAAAGTAAATTAAAGCATGAAATTAACCTAGATCTAAGAAATTCTAAGCTAGATCTAACCTAATCCTAATCCTAGAGAGAAGTGAGAGCTTCTCACTCTAAAACTAACTTTCCCTCCAAAAACTAGACTAAAACTAAAATATGAAGTTTTGTGTAAAAGTTTCCTTGATTCCTCTTCATTCCTTGGGTTAAATAGCATCAGAAGTGAGTTGGATTTGGGCCTGGGAAGCCCAGAATTCGCCCCCAGCGGATTCACTTTAAGTGGGTCACGTGCGGACATCAGCGCGTACGTGCACAGTGTGCGTGCGCGTCGATTGACAATTTTCCATCCACGCGTACGCGTCATGTGCGCGTACGCGTCACCATGCGACCTCACAATCCACGCGTGCGCGTCTGCTGCACGTGCGCATCGTTGATCTTATCCCAAATCCTTGCTTTTCCATGATTACTCCATTTTTCATGCTTTCCTCTCCAATCCTTTGATCCATTCCTAACCTTTTTAACCTGAAATCACTTACAAACAAATCAAGGCATCTAGTGGAATCAAAGGTGAATTAAAATTAACAATTAAGAGCCTAAAAAGCATGTTTTCACACTTAAGGTCAAATTAAGAGACAATCATGAAACCATGCTATTTCATTGAATAAATGTGGGTAAAAGGTGATAAAATCCCCTAAGATCAATACAAGATAAACCCTAAATATGGGGTTAAAAAGGATCAACATTGGGTTGCAAGGGATAATGAAAGGGTAAGGCCATATGGGTATGTGAGCTATAGTGAAACAAAGGCCTCAATCACGTAATTGTATGCATACATCAAACAATGGAAATATAGAATCAAGTAAGACAAAGATCATAATTTTAGAGAGATCAACACACACCAAAATAAAGTATTGGTTGATAAAATGCAACCAATCAAATAGGTTCAAAATCTCACTGGTTTTGTATGTTCGAGCTCTAAACCATGTTCCAAAATAAATTTCTTCAAGAAAGTTTAACAAAAGTTTTAATTCAAATTAGTGAAATGCTCTAAAACAATTTCTTGGAAAAGAAATTTTTACTTCAACCAAGTAGTACATACGTGTAGGCAACTAACTACACATGCAATCTATTATGCAATGCAACAACTAATTAACAAAGAAAATCAAACATTGGTGTTGAGAAAAGGAATTGTTACCCACGGAAGTCGGTCTCGACCTCACAAAACTTAAAGATTGCATCGTCCTCAGTGCATGCAAAGACGTGCAAGTGGACAGGGCACTACAACTGATGCGCTTTCTACAAAGATTGTGTGGAGAAACTTGTTTATTGTCCCAATTAGAAACTTTTCCTTTACCCTCATAGTGGCCATTCTGAAAGAAGAGAAAATAGAAGAAGAATAACCCACAGACAAAGATATCAAAACAAGTAAAATATGGGTGGGCTAATGCCAAATAATAATGAGGTTCTCAACTACATAGTAGCTATAACATGTAAGTGAGAAGACAATAGAAGAAAAGGGCATGTCAACTAAATAGCAAACAAGTTAAGAAGCACCCAAAATAATGCAAGAAATATGCAACAGTTGAGTAAGAACATTCAACAACAATAGTATAGTATAAAACTTAAAAATGAAAATAAGAAAATGTGGCAAAGTTAAAATACAATAAATGAAAGTATGAAAATGCAATAAATGAGGGAGAATAAAGATGAGAAGGGAATGGAATGAAGAAGAAGAAAGGTAGAAAGAAAGAAGAACGAGAGAAGAAAGAAGCAGAAAGGAGAGAAGAAAGATGAAGAAAGTAAAAGAAGAAGCGACGCGATGCGTAAGCTTCGCCCACGCGTACGCGTGGGTTGCAGAATAAGGAAGTGACGCATAGGCGTCAGTCACGCGTACGCATGGAGGTGAATTGTGCTCCTCGCACAACATTCGCACAGTGGCAGCCCAACTCTCTGTTTTAAGTAATGGAGTAGCATTTACGTACGACGCGTGCGCGTCGGTCACGCCCACGCGTGGAATGCCAGAAATGAAAATGACGCGTACGCATCGGCGATGCGTGTAACACCCCAATTACCTTAAGCCTTACCTCTAGTCGTAAGGCAAAGGTTAATCAAAGGTTACGACATTCTAAGGCTTATAATATTTATATAGAAGGAAATAATATATTCTAGAAGCCCGATGAAGGATTAAGCTCAAAAACAGGATTACAAAAACGCAAAACGTTCACACGAAGCTAACGCACAAGACACATGGTATATATGTAAAAGAATGGAACATATATATAGATATAAAAGTACAATAATCATAGGGAACTAGCCGCAGCTTGCGGAGTTTAAGCCGAATAGTATATATAGACATACAGAGTTTTGGAATTAAAAACAGCTTATACAAATATTCTCTCAAATAAGCCTCTAAGGCCATACAAATAAATATACAAAAGATATGAGAGTAACTACCACAAGAAAATAGAAATAAACCAAGGAGGAACCATACTCCGCCCTGTCACCATACCCGCAATGTTACTGAGGTGGATTTGCAACCTGCGTCTGAAAAACAACAACAACATATAGTATGAGAACCGGAGGTTCTCAGTATGGTAACAGTGCCCAATAATGTAAGATGTAAGGCTCCAGGACGCCGAAGGCAATCCTAGAACTTCACACCAAACCGATAATAAAGCTTAGAACAATTATAATTAACGTAAACCATAAACAATAAACAGGGTTTTCTAAACTTATAGGATTTCTAACTAGTACTAGTCACACCGCTGTATCCCACAGCCTTTGCCAACCTAACCTCTGTGCGATCCCATCGCCACCACCTACCTAACCTCCTCAGCACCAGACAAACATAATTTAATCCAAGCAAGTAAAACACAGATAGTTTTCATATACAGCAAGTAATTCAAGAAGCAAGTAGGCATGTTATACAACTAGGCAAACTCAAGTAATCAAAGCAAACAAGCACATAAGAGATGCATATGATGAACGTCTATCCTATTAGCTCGTGATATCACTTGTCGGTCTATGTATGCCAACCTGACACATCATTTCAGATGTCACCTTTATGCCACTTCCGAGGATATAGCGCTTGGCACGCTATTGTTCCAAGGATATAGTGCCTGGCACACTATCGTTCGGAGGATATAGTGCCTGGCACACTTGCATGCTCAATCCGAGGATATAGTGCCTGACACACTCTTGCGGCAGAAAAGAAAAACAAAAACAATATATAATTCATCACAAATCATTCCAAGGATATAGTACCTAGCACACTCTAAACATTCATCACGATCATCATTCCATTAACATTCTTAAACATTCATATTTCTCAAACTCATCATAAGCAATTCCATTCTGAACTCATCAGTTCACCAATTTCTCACTTCGTTGTCAGTAATCACCAAGTTTACTACTCTTTCCTCTCTGTCAACCAAACTCATCCTCAATACACCAAAAACCTAAATCTCTGTTTGCTAACTTTTCAAAGATAAACCCAAATTAAGTCTCCTAGGACCTTTTCCATGTTTGATGCCCGAAAACAAGTCCAAGAATCTTAAAAAGGTGTCACAGAAGCTTACAAGCTTGTTGGGAAGGTAAAATAGTTGAATAAAATAAAAAGGAAAACCATTTCACTTGCAAAAACTGATTTTAAGTTTGAAATCTCTGCACCAAGACAGCAAGCTACCCTGTTCTTAAAAAATCCACCAAAAATCATATTTTCATTTGATGTATCTGAAATTTTCCAAAAATAAACTAGACTCATAGAGTTTTAAATCAGAAAAAGTCTCATAGAAAAATCATTTTTCTGGAGAGAGTTATACTGATTACAAGTTTACTTTCAAAAACTAGTTTTGCTGTCAAAATAGCTAAGAGCTCTATTTTTAAAATGAGAACAACTCCTTCTACAAAATTTATAATAGTCTAAAATTTTGACACAAACAAGAAAACAGTCCAAGTCATAATGTCCTTTTGTTTCCACTCAAAATTATGGTTAGGATTGGGAGATATAGTCTTGGAAAGTTGCTGGTTTGATTATGTAGCAGCAGAAAATCAGTTTTAAAGTAACAAACTTCAAAAATTTATATCTCCTAATCCAACCGCTAAACTTTAACCAAATGTTTCAGGATTTTTCTACACATCACAAAGATTCTAGAAAAATTAATCCCATACAATTGTGATGATTAGATCGTTCCCAAAAAGCGTCCGAAGCTGCTGCCAGAAAATAGATTATGCAGAATTTCGCCAAACCTCAACTTTCAAAATATTTCAACCAAAAATCAAACCAAAACCATACCAACTCCAATTTACCTCATAACTCACCCTTTGTGTCACAATCTACCATTCATACCAAATTTTTCATTCACCCTTCAATATCCTCAACCTCAATATCAAATATATAACACTATAATCATTCCTCCACCAACCACATTCACCAATCATCATTCTTTCACTATCCATCTTCATCAACAACCTCATTCATGCTTTATACCAATAATCAACAATATACATTCACTCAAATTCAATATACATCATACCTCAACATCATTATTTAACAACATTTACAAAATCAATTCGTCAAGCATCATCAACCAACCAACATCAACAACCACTACAAATCCTCATCAATTCCAACAATTTATCACCAAACAATAACTAACATTAACCAACATCATAAAACTTCATTAGCACCAATAATCCTCAACAATTACCATCATCATACATATACCACAAACAACCACATATCCAATTCAATCCTATCCTATGGGCCACTAGCCTAAGTGTCCATAAACATTACATATTACATAAAGAAAATCAAAACCATACCTTGGCCGATAACCAAATGCACCAAACATCAAAACAAAGCCACCAAGCTTGATCCAAAGCCTCAACCAACTCCAACAAACACCCAAAACTCAATCTAATATCATATATATATCAAAATCAAAACATAAGATACACATAACAACTAAACACAAGGGTTTAGTGAAACCTTATCTTGTCCAACGAGATTAAGGGTAAAATCCAACAATTACTCGCTACTAGAGATCACCTAAACAAGCAAAACTACAAAAACCACTCAAAAACCAAACCCCAAAAATGCAGAAACTTAGGGCTGGAAACTGGAGCATGAAGAGAGGGATCTTAGCAGATTTCTTTAGATATAAACATAAATCTCGACAAGAGCTTCGCGTGGCCATAAACGGCTCGTCAATCGAAGCTCCGTAGCTCAAGTTACAAGCAAAAGAAGGTGAGGGTGAATAGTGTTCTTTCTTCTCCCTCTCCTCTCAACTCAGCAGCGTCCCCTTCTTCAAATGAGGGTGGAATGAGCTTATATATGTTATATATGTTGGGCCTTGGACCCAACTTGGGCCCAGTCCAACTGCGTAGCGTTTTTTGTTCGTTTGGCCCACTTTGGGCCAAAATCTTTAAGATTAGTGCCCGGTTTTCACTTCTAAATTATTTTTACCTTTTCAAAATAATAAATCCATTTTCAAAATATTATTTTTCTCAAAACACAGTATCGGACAGGCTTAAATCGGTTCGGCTGCCGGTTCTCGGTCTTTTGCAGAAAATACCTTTTCTGACTCAGAAAAATTCACTGAAACCAAATTTCACCTTTTTATTTTCAAATTAAAACTTCTAAATTTTGAATCGATCTCAGGCACTTAAAATTATTATTTTTATAAAACGGTTTTACGTGAAAAACCCCGGTTCTTACAACATGCAAGTGTGGTTTGGGTTGTGCGCCTGGCACCCCACCCACACGGTTTCAATGCAACTCCCTGTTCATTATACCAGAGATTGCAGCATCGTATGTCACGCGTGCACGTAAGTCACGTGCACGCGTGAGGCCTACATTTTTTTTAAACTAACAAGCTACCAAAGTAAATTCAAACATTATTAAACTGGTGAAACCACAACTTAAACCAAATAAACCAAACTAAAAAAAATGAAAATTCAACTTATTACCAATATAAATAAAAGATAAAATAGGAAAAATTTACCATGGTGGGGTGTCTCCCACCTAGCACTTTTAGTTAAAGTCCTTAAGTTAGACATTTAGTGAGCTCCTTGTCATGGTGGCTTGTGCTTGAACTCATCTTGAAACTTCCGCCAACGCTTGTACTTCTAATAAGCTCCAACATTTCCAAGTGAATTCACCAAGCCTTGATGAAGTTCTTCACAAGTTTTGAGATCCCAAAGTTGATCCTCTTGTATGCCAGGATCCCAAATCTTGTTTCTACACCTGTCTTTAAGTTGATCATCATTGTTCCAACCGGGTGACAAGCAATCCAAATTCTCAATGAAGTACCAAACTCTTCTCTTAGATCCAACCAAATTATCACCAGTCCAGTCCTTGCATCTAGCTCTTGAAATCTCAACCTTGATGAGCCTTGATTTGCAACTCCAACCACTGAACATCCTTCTCTTACACTTAATTCCACAAAGCCTCCTAAGTTGGCCATCTATTTCAAGAATACCATATTCAAGTGGGACAATAAAGCTAATAGAGATAAGTTTTACCCACTCAAATGAAGGAGTAGATGGCAACCTAGGTAGAGAAGTCTCCAACGATCTTGACAAAGCATATTCAACTCCCATCCAACCTTTTTGAAAGACTTTCATCTCCACATCATTCTCCGACTCAATCAAAGAAGGGTCTTCATACTCAAAGAGTTCATTTGCGGATAGAGATTCATCACTAGGAAGACTTGATTCATGATCATCATCACCAAGAAAACTTGCTTCTTGATCTATCCCGTCCAATTCTTCATAGGGAACATACCTTGGAGGTTGTGCACTAGCCTCCTCAACATCGATTTCAAGCTTTTTGGAGGAATACTCTACAACTCTAGATTTCCATAGAGGTTCAGCATCTCCTAAGTTTTCGACCACTTCATCCTCTTCAAAAATTATGGCTTTCTCCAATTGTTCCAATACAAAATTACCTTCCTCACTTTTCACCGGAGTTCCTAGTTTCTCATTCATGCTACGCTCCTCATTAGATTTTTTGCATGCAGCCAGTGTCGATGCGCAGGGAGGCTAAATTATCTACTACCTCGGTCAAGGTAGCTATGAACTCTAGTGTCATCCACTGCATCTCTCTCTACCCTTGAAGAAGAACACCAAGAGTGTCATTCATTGCAGATTGGAGTGGATATGAGGGTTCATTGCTTGAGAGGAAGGGTTCATGATAGGAGGGTGGTTCATCATGATAAGGATGTGGCGGTTCAACACTCTCCATCTTTTCCACTTGTTGTACAACACACTCCGGTCCCTTGTTCTCAAGTTGAGATTTGTTAGCCATGAGAGCTTCGTGTACTTTTCGGCTTTCCTCTCGCTCCATTTGATGGATGGTTTCTTAAAGTCGATCCATTGCTTCCTTAAAATAATCCCGTGGCTCTTGTTTCACTTGGTTAACATAGGTAGGATCATATTGCTCATGGATTGATAGATATGGACATTCCCCTCTGGAGGGTTGTGGTTGAAAGGAAAATTCATCTTGTGGTTGAAAGTTTGCATACATTGGGGGTGCTGTATATTGAGGTGATGGTTCTTGGGAGTAATTGGGTTGGAATTGGGGTGGTGGTAAGTATGGTTCATATGGCTCGTAGGGTAGTTGGTATGGTGGATAAGTGTTAGGATCATATGGAAGTGTTTGATTGTAGGGGGCTTGTGAGTATGGTGGTTCAAAACTATGTTGAGGAGGGGGTTCATAGGCATATGGTGCGGCTTGTTGGTAACTTCAAGGGGGTCCACCATAGCTATTGGATTGATATGCATCCTGGAATGGATCTTGCTCATAGTACGTTGGTGGAGGTTGTTGCCAAAAAAGTTGATCATATGCTCGAGGCTCCTCCCACTTTTGATGGTTCCATCCTTGATGCATATACTCATTGTAGCTTTCATTCCCTACAACATAGTTGTAACCACTCTCATAGACAAAGGGATGAGAATTTATAGTAGCAAATAAAAATAAAAACTAATAAAAATAAGCAACAAAGTCCTAAAACTAACAAAAACTAACAAACAAGCAAAAGGTAAATATATACAATAACCAATAATAAGGCACACGTTTGCAATTTCCCGGCAACGGCGCCAAAAACTTGACGGAGAAAAATGTCGGTAAAGATTTTCACAAAATATCACGTTGCAAGTATAGTTCTAAACCGTCAAATAAACCTCTGTCAATGTTTAAATTGTTTGTCACAAATACAAACCTAATAAAATTAACCAAAGTATTTAAACCTCGGATCATCTCTCAAGGAATTGCAGGGAAGTATGTTTATTATTAGTTATGAGATTGTATCTTTTTGGGTTTTGAGTTTAATAAGCAAGGAATGTAAATAACAAGAAAATAACTAACAACTAAGACAAGTCCTAGCAAGGGTTGAGAATCGGAATTCCTATCCTCATTATCATTGTCAATTGTGATGGTAGTCGCAAGTTGCTCTCACTTAGTTAACCTCTAACAATTGAAGGAAAGTCAAGTGAGTGATTCAACTTGAGTTCACAAGTCCTAATTAAAGACTAGAGTTAGTGAAGCTCAAGCCAACTAGAAACTTTCAATCACCAACCAACAAGAGACTTTGACAATTCAAGAGTCTCCAAATTATTCAATCCAAGCTAAGAATACAGAAAAAAATCTAATTCAAAATCCTACCAAGTATTTTATCAAACACTTGGTAGGCACAAAAAAAAGAATGATAAAATTAACAAGGAATATTAAATCTAAACAACCAATTGCAAGCATTGATAACTAACAATTAAAGAGAGTAACAATAAACATGGAAAACATAAATTGCATTAACAGAAATCAAATGTAACAAGAGCTCATAAACATAAAAATGGCGAAAAAGGGAAATTAAAAAGAGAAGAAGATGAACTAAAGTGCTTAAACAAATAAAAGCAAGACAAAAACTAAATTAACAGAAGATTGAACCTGAACCTAAAGAGAAATTGAAAGAAGAAACCCTAAACCTAGAGAGAAGAGAGAGCCTCTCTCTCTAGAAAATTACATCTAAAACCTAATAATTGTGGATGAACGAGAAGTGAATCATTCCCCTTCCAACTCCACTCTACAGCCTCTAATTAGTGTTTTCGAGCCTAAAACTAGGTCAAAAGCAGCCCGAAAATTGCCCCCAGCATTTTCTGTAAATTGCAGCATGCAACGCTCTGTCACGCGTACATCGCCCATGCGTACGCGTTGCTGGACTTTTCACTAGCCACGCGTAGGCGTCAGCCACGCGTGTGCGTCATTTGGACGTTGGCTCAGTCACGCGTATGCGTCGTCCATGCGTACGCGTCGATACCAGATTCTCAAAACTTACATTTCTTGTGTTCTTTCCACTTTTGCATGTTTCTTTTCCATCCTCTAAGCCGTTCCTGTCTTATAAACCCTGAAAACACTTAACAAACGTATCATGGCATCAAATGGTAATAAGAGAATATTAAAATTAGCAAATTTAAGGCCAAAGAAGCATGCTTTCAATCACAACACAAAATGAGGAAGGAAAGTGTAAAACATGCAAATTCTATGAATAAGTGTGAGAATAATGGATAAAATCCACTCAATTCAGCCTAATATGTGCCACGAAATAGTGGTGCATCAGGAGGTTCCGCGCGTACACCATGACCATAAATTTGTGTGTAGGCGTGCCAAATATGAATTTTTGTGAAACCAGACTCAGGTTTGGTGCGGATTTTTTATGTCCACAAACTAACCAGCAAGTTCACTAGGTCGTACCAAGTAATACCTCAAGTGAGTGAGGGTCGATCCCACGAGGACTGATGGATTAAGCAACAATAGTCGAGTGATTGTCTTAGTCAGACAATCAGAAAAGAGTGTTTTGTGGTTTTAATTGCATTAAACAGTAAATTCAGAGAATTAAAAGCAAACAGTAAATTGATGTGAAGAATATATGAGAAAACAGTTAAGGTTCTAGAGATGTTTATCTTTTGGATTAACTTTTCTTACTAACTATTTTAATCATGCAAGATTCAATTCAAGGCAAACTATATATGACTAAACCTTAATTTCTTAGTGATTTAATCTCCTCTAACCTAGTCAACCGCCAATTTCTTGGTCACTTAATTTCAATTAGAGGTTTAAGTCCAATTATAGTTTATTTACCGTAAATACCCTAATTACCCAAATATAAGAGGATTATATGTCACGTATCCTATTAAGTCCAGATAATTAGTGGTTTAGGAGAAATTATTTTCAAGCTGTTGTTCAAGTGAATTGCTTTTCCAAGGTTCACAAGAACTCAAATAGAATAAGGGTTATTCTTTCGATCTACCCAAATTCGTAAGATAAAAAACGAAAGCAAATACTTGAAATTAAAATCAATACATGAATTAAAATAGAAGAGTAATAGTATTAACCCATAGAATAAACAGAGCTCCTAGCCTTAACCAGGAGGTTTAGTTGCTTATGACTTACAGAGAGAAAGTAGGGTTCTAAAAATGTGCCGAAGAAAAGAAGAACTGAAATACAAATGATCTTTACCTTTAAATACTAACCTAATTTGATACGGAATTAAAATAAAATAATAAAGTCTGGGCCTAAAAGATTTTGTTTGTAATTAAAAATAACTAAAATATGATAAAACGTCTGAGACTTGAGTTGTCATTTAAGCTCAGGTCTTGTTACTGAATCGGGCTAATGACACTCTAATTTCGAATAGGTTCGGTATCTCACTATCATTTGAAGCTAAAAAATATTGGTATCCTTCAGTACTAGAACTCGGATGATATTATAGATTCTCTTTAGGCTCTAATTGATCCTTGAACACAACTTTTTCTTTTTTTTCTTTCGTGCTTTGCACCTTGTGCTTAACCGTGACTCTAAGTGTTTTTTCCTCAAGCTTAACTTGGCACAGAAAACACCACAAGCACTTGACTGGGGGACTCCTTGAGTTCTAATTTTTCTTTCTATTTCTCCTAGATAGTGGTGCTCAGACCTTAGGCACACTTTGTAACAGCAATTGGTCACAACTTTAAGTTCTCAGTCTCAAGGGTTACTTGACACTTTCACACCACAAGCATATGGTTAGAAAAAACCACTCTTTTGAGCTTTAGATCAGTTTTGGCCCTCCTAATAATTGATGCTCAAAGCCTTGGACCTTTTTCTTTTGATTTTTCTTTTCTTTTCAATTCTTTTTGCTGTTTATTTTGCTTCAAGAATCAATATCTTTCTTATTTCAGAGAATCAATAATACTTCTCTAAATTTCTGTTCCTCAAGAACCAATATTCTCAACTCCAATATCAAATATGCACCGTTAATTCATACATTCAGAAATAGAAGTAAGGCCACCACATCAAAGTGACTAGAGCACGCAATATATAACTCAAAATCTCATGCATTATACTACTTCTTTTTCTTTTGATTTTTGTTTAAGCTCAAAGTAGGATACATGAGACATCTTTTAAAATAAACATAAAATAAAAAATAAAGAACTAAACTAGAAAGCAAGGAAATCTTACTAGTGATCATGCCAAAGCTAGAATGGAGAAACATGAAATAAGCTAAAAAGTACTAAAAAAACAGAAGATAAGATAAGGTAAGGGATAATGAAACTTAACCACCTCAGTTTTGGTGGCTGCTGCTCCCTCCTCAAGTTGTGTTCTTCCATGAAGATGATTTACCTTCCTTTGGTGCCATTGATGATAATATAAATCGAGAGCTTGCTCTATAACACCAAACTTAAAAGTTTTCTTGTTCCCAAGTGATGAGTCCATATTTTTCGATATATTTTGGTTTGATTTGAATGGACTTCATCATATAAACCCACATTTATTCATCCAAATAGCATGCTTTTGTGTTCTCTCTATTAATTGTGCCTAAATGTGAAAACATGCTATTTTGTGCTTATTTTAATCACTTTTATCCCACTTTTATGCCATTCGATGCCATGACATGTTTGTTGAATGATTTTAGGTCCTAGCGGCAAGTTTGGCAAGGCAAAAGTGGAAGGAAAACATGAAGAAAACAAAGGAGAAGCACACATTGGAGTGTGCGTACGCACAACCGCCTGTGCGTATGCACAAAAGCCACAAAACCATGTGTGCGTACGCACGACAACCTATGGGTACGCATAAGAAGAAAATCATCATGTTTGCGGACGCACACACCTGTGCATCCGCACACATCCCAGCGCGTGACTCATTTATTGCAAATCACTGGGGGCAATTTTTGGGCCACCAGGGCCCAATTTTGAGACTTTCTGAAGCTGATTGAGTGCTAAATGAAGGAAGGCCTTACTCCATGTGAAGGGGGAGAAATTAGGGTTAGATTAGCATTATGTAGGTTGTTCTCTAGAGAGAGAAGCTCCCCCCTCTCTCTAGAATTAGGGTTCTTTAGTTTAATTTCTTACAATTTCTACTTTTAATTCTTGTTTTCATTTACTTTTCCTTGTCATTTATTGTTATTGCATCTGTATCTTCTTTATTTTTCTTTGTTTTGCCATTTTTATGTTATGAACACTCTATGTTAATTTTACTTTCAATTAATGCAATTTATGTTTTATATTCATTTATTGCTTTCCTTGGTTATTATTGCTATTTTCTTGTTTTTGGTAGTTATATAATTTCTTTTATTACATTTTAATATTATTTTATTTTCATACACACCAAGTGTTTGATAAAATGCTTGGCTTAGTTTTTGCAAAGTTTTTCTCCACTCTTGGCTTGGTATTGATGACTTTGGTGATCCTTGAGTTATTAATGTCCATTCTTGTTTGATATACTAGAGTAGTTAGTTGATTTGGTCTCCCTTGACTCTATGTGACCCCTTAGTGTTGACATAGGACTTAGGGATTGAAATTAACTATGCCTATTTGACTTATCTTCGATGTAAGGTTGACTAAGTAGGATTAACTCTTCATAATCATCATGTGTTTGTGGTCAATGGCTAGGATAGGTAACCTTAGCTCTCAATTGATTGCCGAGAGGTTTTCTTGCACTTTAAGTTTCCTTTCCTTGCATTTAATTGCTTTAACTTTTATTGCTTTGACTTTTAATTCCTTGCATGTTTGTTGCTTTGATGTTTAATTCCTTGCATGATTAGTTTTCACACTCTTCGTCGAGAAATTGGGTGTTCGGATGGAATTGAGTTGTGGATGTCCATTCTGCATTGTATGAGAATGGTTAATTGGTTTGGTTTCCATTGACGCTAGTCTTTCACTAAGTAATTAGTGAGTTGACTAGGACTTATGGATTAAGATCAATTACACCTTTGACTAATTCTCAAGGTGGGTTGATTGATTTGGATTGATTCCACACAATTGCCATGTTTGTGGTCCATAACTAGGATAGGAAACCTAGATTATTCACTTCTTGCCAAGAGTCCTTTAATTGCTTTCTTTTAATCCTTGCATGATCATTTACTTTGTTGCTATTTACAATTTTTGCTCTCTTGCTTTCATTCCCAATCCCCATACTCTCATGCTCCTTCATAGCCAATGATTATACACTTAATCGCAACTCCTAGGGAAGATGACCCGGGAGTTAAATACTCTCGGTTAAATATTTGGTTTGAATTGTTATAACATTTGATTGATGGTCAATTTGTTGGGTTAGGACTATACTCACAATGCCACTTCCATTTTGATGATCAAATTCCTAACCTATGTAAATTGGCTGTCGTCACCAAGCAAAGAAAACTGAAAATGGGAAGAGACATGAAGAGCACATGGATGAGTATAAAGAAAAAGATGAAAGTGATAGAAGAGGAAGGAAAATTTAAATTTGAAATTTTTTTACCACCTTGGTGGCATTAAACTCCCATTATGGACGTGAAACGCTCCAAGGGGATCAAAACTTTGCATGCGAATGCTCAATTGGGTGTGGAATGCCCAAACCGTTACTCCCCTCATGGCGCTAAATGCCCTCCCTGGCGTTTAGCACCCGCAACATAGATCCTCTAGGGTGTTCTATTTTTCTATCTAAGTCTTTCTATCCCTGTTCTAAGCGCTATACATGATCACAAACATTAGATAACCTAGGAAAACTTTGAAAATCATTAAAAATCAAATTAAATAAAACTAAAATAAAATTAAAATAAACTTAAGGATACTTATAGTTGGGTTGCCTCCCAACAAGTGCTTCTTTACTGTCACTAGCTTGACGGTCAGCTCCTTTATGGAGGAAGATAGTCATAGAGGCTTAAATACTCACCCCTCACTGTGAATTTCTTTCCTGTGCTCTCATGGATCAACTCAATATGCTCAAGAGACAGAATCCTATTCACTGTATGAGGCAAGATTGGAATTATAGTGAGTACCACTTTCATTCCTGGTGACAAGTTGATGAGCGAATAATTTATACGCTTTTTGGCATTGTTTTTACATAGTTTTTAGTATACTTTAGTTACTTTTTATTATATTTTTATTAGTTTTCATTCAAAAATCACATTTCTGGACTTTACTATGAGTTTGTGTGTTTTTCTGTGATTTCAGGTAATTTCTGGTTGAAATTGAGGGACTTCAGCAAAAATTTGATTCAGAGGCTGAAGAAGGACTGCAGATGTTGTTGGATTCTGACCTCCCTGCACTCAGAGTGAATTTTCTAGACTTACAGAAATTCAATTGGTGCGCTCTCAATTGCGTTGGAAAGTAGACATCTAGGGCTTTCCAGAAATATATAATAGTCCATACTTTGCATGAGTTTTGACGACGCAAACTGGCATTCAAATGCCAACTCCCTGCCCTATTCTGGAGTTAAACGCCAGAAACAGGTTGCAAATCAGAGTTAAACACCAGAAACAGGCTACAACCTGGCGTTTAACTCCAAAAAGAGTCTCTACACATGAAAGCTCAATGCTCAGTCCAAGCACACACCAAGTGGGCTCGGAAGGGGATTTCTACATCATTTACTTATCTTATGTAACCCTAGCTACTAGTTTAGTATAAAAACTACTTTTAGTGATTTATTTCACATCTCTGGTTGGTATTTGACTAATTTTATGTTCAGAGATCATGTTTAGGGGGCTGGCCATTCGGCCATGCCTTGACCTCCATCACTTATGTATTTTCAACGGTAGAGTTTCTACACACCATAGATTAAGGTGTGGAGCTCTGCTGTTTCTCATGAATTAATGCAAAGTACTATTGTTTTTCTATTCAATTCAAGCTTATTCTTATTCTAAGATATTCATTCGCACACAAGAACATGATGAATGTGATGATTATGTGACACTCATCACCATTCTCACTTATGAACGCATGCCTGACAAACACTTCCGTTCTACATGAAAACAAGCTTGAATGCATATCTCTTAGCCTCCTGGTTCACGATCAGAGTCTTTGTGGTATAGGCTAGAATTGTTGGCGGCCATTCTTGAGATTCGGAAAGTCTAAACCTTGTCTGTGGTATTCCGAGTAGGATCTGGGAAGGAATGACTGTGACGAGCTTCAAACTCGCGAGTGTTGGGCGTAGTGACAGACGCAAAAGGATCACTGGATCCTATTCCAACATGATTGAGAACGACAGATGATTAGCCATGCGGTGACAGTGCATTTGGACCATTTTCACTGAGAGGACGGGATGTAGCCATTGACAACGGTGATGCCCAACATACAGCTTGCCATGGAAAGGAGTATGAATGATTGGATGAAGACAGTAGGAAAGCAGAGATTCAGAGGGAGCAAAGCATCTCCATACGCTTATCTGAAATTCTCACCAATGAATTACATAAGTATCTCTATCCTATTTTATATTTTATATTTTATTTATATTTTAATTATCTTAAATCCTATAACCATTTGAATCTGCCTGACTGAGATTTGCAAGATGACCATAGCTTGCTTCAAGCCGACAATCTCCGTGGGATCGACCCTTACTCACGTAAGGTTTATTACTTGGACGACCCAGTGCACTTGCTGGTTAGTTGTGCGAAGTTGTGAAAAAGAACTAAGATTATGAACGTGCGAATTAAGTTTTTGGCGCCATTACCAAGGAATGAACAGTCACGATTTCGTGCACCAAGTTTTTGGGGCCGTTGCCGGGGATTGTTCGAGTTTGGACAACTGACGGTTCATCTTGTTGCTCAGATTAGGTAATTTTATTTTATTTTTAAAGCTTTTTATTTTTGAAAATATATATATATATATATATATATATATATATTTAAATTATTCTATGGCTTCAGAATTTTTAAGAATGAATTCTAGAGTTTCATGATGATCTGTTGAAGTCTGGCTGGCTGTGAAGCCATGTCTAATCTTTTGGACCGAGGTTTTAACTCATCATCACAAGAGCTTTTTGATCCTCATCAATTCAGCTATTGTATGCCTGATTTGTATGCTAAAGCTTGGCTGGCTAGTAAGCCATGTCTAATCCCTGGACTGGAGCTTTAGAATAACATTGCATGATTCCTGGAATTCTTATTAAAAATTTTTGAAATCTTTATTTTTCTTTTTCCAAATAATTTTCGAAAAATCCAAAAAATTTTTATAAAATCATAAAACCAAAAATAATTTTGTGTTTCTTGTTTGAGTCTAGTGTCAATTTGTAAGTTTGGTGTCAATTGCATTCTTTTTTTATTTTCATTAAAATTTTTGAAAACTCATGCATGGTGTTCTTCATGATCTTCAAGTTGTTCTTGATGATCATCTTTGTTTGATCTTTGCATTTTCATGTTTTGTGTCTTTTCTTATTTCTCATATGCATTTTCAATTTGTTAGTGTCTCAACATTAAAAATTTTTAAGTTTGGTGTCTTGCATGTTTTTCTTTTCTTAAAAATTTTCAAAAACATGTTCTTGATGTTCATCTTGACATTCAAAGTGTTCTTGGTGTTCATCTTGACATTCAAAGTGTTCTTGCATGCATCATGTGTTTTGATCTTGAATTTTTATGTTTTGCAGCATTTTTATGTTTTTCTCTCTCCTCATTAAAAATTCAAAAAAATAAAAAAATATCTTTCCCTTTTTTTTCTCATAAATTTCGAATATTTGAGTTGACTTTTTCAAAAATTTTTCAAAATTTAGTTGTTTCTTATGAGTCAAATCAAATCTTCAATTTAAAAAAAATTTCTATCTTTTTCAAATCTTTTTCAAAATTCAAATCTCTTTCATTTTTTTCTTTCATATTTTCGAAAATTCAAATTGATTTTCAAAAATCTTTTTCTTATTTTATTCCATATTTTTCAAAATTTTTACTAACAATTAATGTGATTGATTCAAAAAAATTTTTGAGTTTGTTACTTACCTATTAAGAAATGTTCAATCTTTAAATTTTAGAATCATATCTTTTAGTTTCTTGTTAGTCAAGTAATCAATTTCAATTTTCAAAATTAAATCTTTTTAATTTCCAATTCAAATCTTTTTCAACAAATTTTCAATCATATCTTTTTCAAAACATAATTTCAAAATCTTTTCTAACTTCTTATCTTTTCAAATTTGATTTTCAAATCTTTTTCAATTAACTACTTGGCTTTTTCTTTTTGATTTTAAAAGTTTCTATTTCAATCATATCTTTTTCAAAACCACCTAACTAAATTTCTTTCACCAATTTTCGAAAACCCCTCCCCTCTATTTCAAAATCTCTTTTTAATTAACTATTTGTTTTAAATTTTAATTTGATTTAATTTTATTTTTCTTTTTAAATTTCGAATTATAACTAATAGTCAAAATAAAAACAAAAATATTTTTATTTCATTTTATTTAATTTTCGAATTCTTCCCCCTCTCATATCTTTCTATTTATTTATTTATCTACTAACACTTCTCTTCTACTCATAATTCGAACCCCCTCTTCTCCCCTGTGTTCGAATTTTTTCTCTTCTCTTCTTCTACTCACATAAGGAATCTCTATACTGTGACATAGAGGATTCCATATTTTCTTTTCTGTTATCTTCCTTTTTCATATGATCAGGAACAAGGATAAGAACATTCTTGTTGAAGCTGATCCTGAACCTGAAAGGACTCTGAAGAGGAAGCTAAGGGAAGCTAAAGCATAACTCTCTGGAGAGGATCTGACATAAATTTTTGAAAAAGAAGGAGACATGGCCGAACCTAATAGCAATGGTGGAGATGCAAGGAAGATGCTTGGTGACTTTATTGCACCCTCTTCTAACTTCTATGGAAGAAGCATCTCACTTCCTGCAATTGGAGCAAACAACTTTGAGCTTAAGCCTCAATTAGTTTCTCTAATACAACAGAACTGCAAGTTTCATGGACTTCCAATGGAAGATCCTCATCAATTTTTAGCTGAATTCTTGCAAATCTGTGACACTGTTAAGACCAATGGAGTTGATCCCGAGGTCTACAGGCTTATGCTTTTCCCTTTTGCTGTAAGAGACAGAGCTAGAACATGGTTGGATTCACAACCTAAGGATAGCCTGAACTCCTGGGATATGCTGGTCAGTGCTTTCCTGGCCAAATTCTTTCTACCTCAAAAGATGAGCAAGCTTAGAGTGGAAATCCAAAGCTTCAGAGAGAAGGAAGGAGAATCCCTCTATGAATCTTGGGAAAGATATAAGCAATAGATCAAAAGGTGTCCTACTGACATGCTTCCAGAATGGAGCATCATAAGTATATTCTATGATGGTCTGTCTGAGTTGTCAATAATGTCATTGGACCATTCTACAGGAGGATCTCTTCACGTGAAAATGCCTGCAGAAGCTCAGGAACTCATTGAAATAGTTGCAAATAACCAGTTCATGTACACCTCTGAGAGGAATCCTGTGAACAATGGGACGCCTCAAAAGAAGGGAGTTCTTGAAATTGATACTCTGAATTCCATATTGGCTCAGAACAAAATATTGACTCAGCAAGTCAATATGATTTCTCAAAGTCTGAATGGATTGCAAGCTGCATCCAACAGTACTAAAGAAGCATCTTCTGAAGAAGAAGCTTATGATCCTGAGAACCCTACAATAGCAGAGGTGAATTACATGCGAGAACCCTATGGAAACACCTATAATCCTTCATGGGGAAATCATCCAAATTTCTCATGGAAGGACCAACAGAAGCCTCAACAAGGCTTCAATAATAATGGTGGAAGAAATAGGTTTAGCAATAGCAAGCCTTTTCTATCATCTTCTCAGCAACAGACAGAGAATTCTGAACAGAGCCATTCTGGCTTGGCTACCATAGTCTCTGATCTATCCAAGACCACACTAAGTTTCATGAATAAAACAAGGTCTTCTATTAGAAATTTGGAGGCACAGGTAGGTCAGCTGAGTAAGAAGATTACTGAAACTCCTGCCAGTACTCTCCCAAGCAATACAGAAGAAAATCCCAAGAGAGAGTGCAAGGCCATAACCTTAGTTGGTGTGGCTGAATGCCCAGAGGAGGAGGAGGACGTGAATCCCAGTAAGGAAAACCTCTTGGGACGTTCTCTGAACAGAAAGGAGTTCCCATTTGAGGAACCAAAGGAATCTGACGCTCATGCAGAGACCATAGAGATTCCATTGAACTTTCTTCTGCCATTCATGAGCTCTGATAAATATTCTTCCTCTGAAGAGGATGAAGATGTCACTGAAGAGCAAGTTGCTAAGTATCTAGGAGCAATCATGAAGTTGAATGCCAGTTTATTTGGTACTGAGACTTGGGAGGATGAACCCCCCTTGTTAACCAATGAACTGAATGCATTAATGAGGCAGACATTACCTCAGAAGAAACCGGATCCCGTAAAATTCTTCATACCTTGTACCATAGGCACCATGACCTTTGAGAAGGCTCTATGTGACCTTGGGTCAGGGATAAACCTAATGCTACTCTCTGTAATGGATAAACTGGGAATCTTTGAGGTACAAGCTATAAGAATCTCATTAGAGATGGTAGATAAATCAATGAAAAATGCTTATGGACTAGTAGAGGATGTGCTAGTGAAGGTTGAAGGCCTTTACATCCCTGCTGATTTCATAATCCTAGACACTGGGAAGGATGGGGATGAATCCATCATTCTTGGCAGACCCTTCCTAGCCACAGCAAAAACTGTGATTGATGTTGACAGAGGAGAGTTGGTCCTTCAGTTAAATGAGGACTACCTTGTATTTAAGACTCAAGGTTCTCCTTTTATAACCATGGAGAGAAAGAATGAGAAGCTTCTCTCAATACAGAGTCAAACAAAACCCCTACATTCAAACTCTAAGTTTAGTGTTGGGAGGCCACAACCAAACTCTAAGTTTGGTGTTGAGAGGCAACAACCAAACTCTAAATTTGGTGTTGAGAGGCCCCAACATTGCTCTGATTTTCTGTGAGGCTCCATGAGAAGCTCACTGTCAAGCTATTGACATTAAAGAAGCGCTTGTTGGGATGCTACCCAATGTTATTTAATAATATCTATTTATTTTCCATTGCTATTTTATGTTTTCTTTAGGTTGATGATCATGTGAAGTCACAGAAACTACTGAAAAATCAAAAACAGAATGAAAAATAGCATTAAAAAAGCTCACCCTAGAGGAAGAGCTTACTGGCGTTTAAACGCCAGTAAGGAGCATCAAACTGGCGTTTAACGCCAGAAAGAAGCATCAAGATGGAGTTAAACGCCAAAAACAAGCACCAGACTGGCGTTTAACGCCAGAACAGAGCATGGAATTGGCGTTTAACGCCAAGAATGGGAGAAAAGCTGGCGTTAAACGCCAGAAACAAGCAGCAAGGTGGCGTTTAACGCCAGACATGCATTCTAAGGGCGTTTTGCACGCCTAAATGGAGCAGGGATGTTAAGTCCTTGACCCCTCTGGATCTGTGGACCCCACAGGACCTCCACCTACCCCACCTCTTCTTCTCTCCTCTTCACACCATTTTATAACACTCTTCCCCAAATGCCCTTCACCAATCACCTCCATACCTCTTCCCCATAAACCCCACCTACCTCCAAAATTCAAATTTCTCTCCCTCCCAAACCCAATCCTAATGGCCGAAACCTACCCCCCTCCCCTATATAAACCCCTTAACACTACTCCATTTTCACACATCACAAACACTACTTCCCCCCTTGGCCGAATACACTATCTCACTCCATCTCCTCCATTTTCTTCTTCTTCTACTACTTTCTTTCTTCTTTTGCTCGAGGAAGAGAAAACCTTTTAAGTTTGGTGTGGTAAAAGCATTGCTTTTTGTTTTTCCATAACCATTAATGGCACCTAAGGCAAGAGAAACCTCAAGAAAGAGGAAAGGGAAGGCAATTGCTTCCACTTATGAGCATGGGAGATAGAGAGATTCATCTCAAAGGTCCATCAAGACCACTTCTATGAAGTTGTGGCCAAGAAAAAGGTGATCCCTGAGGTTCCTTTTAAGCTCAAAAAGAGCGAGTATCCGGAGATCCGACAAGAGATTAGAAGAAGGGATGGGAAGTACTCTCCAATCCTATTCAACAAGTCGGAATCTTAATGGTTCAAGAGTTCTATGCAAACGCATGGATCACTAGGAACCATGATCAAAGTATGAACCCAAATCCAAAGAATTAGCTTACAATGGTTTGGGGAAAATACTTAGATTTCAGTCCGGAAAATGTAAGGTTGGCGTTCAACCTGCCAATGATGCAAGAAAACGCACGCCCCTACACTAGAAGGGTCAACTTTGATCAAAGGTTGGACCAAGTCCTCATGGACATATGTGTGGAAGGAGCTCAATGGAAATTTGACTCAAGAGGTAACCCGGTTCAATTGAGAAGACCGGACCTTAAGCCTGTAGCTAGAGGATGGTTGGAGTTCATCCAACGCTCTATCATACCTACTAGCAACCGATCCGAAGTAACTATGGATCAGGCCATCATAATCCATAGTATCATGATTGGGGAGGAAGTAGAAGTTCATGAGATTATACCTCAAGAACTCTACAAGGTGGCTGACAAGTCCTCCACTTTGGCAAGGTTAGCCTTTCCTCACCTCATTTGCCACCTCTGCAATTCGGCTGGAATTGACATAGAGGGAGACATCCTCATTGATGAGGACAAGCCCATCACTAAGAAAAGGATGGAGCAAACAAGAGATCATGGACCTCATGGACCTCAACAAGAGCATGAGGAAATTCCTCACCATGAAATCCCTGAGATGCCTCAAGGGATGCACTTTCCTCCACAAAACTATTGGGAGCAAATCAACACCTCCCTAGGAGAATTAAGTTTCAACATGGAACAACTAAGGATGCAACACCAAGAGCACTCCATCATTCTCCATGAGATTAGAGAAGATCAAAGAGCTATGAGGGAGGAGCAACAAAGGTGATGAGCGGATAATTTATACGCTTTTTGGCATTATTTTTAGTATGTTTTTAGTATATTTTAATTAGTTTTTATTATATTTTTATTAGTTTTTATTTAAAATTCAATTTTCTAGACTTTACTATGAGTTTGTGTGTTTTTCTGTGATTTCAGGTATTTTCTGGCTGAAATTGACGGACCTGAGCAAAAATCTGATTCAGAGGCTGAAAAAGGACTGCAGATGCTGTTGGATTCTGACCTCCCTGCATTCGAAGTGGATTTTCTGGAGCTACAGAAAACCAATTGGTGCACTCTCAATTGCGTTGGAAAGTAGACATCCTGGGCTTTCCAGCAATATAGAATAGTCCATACTTTGCCCGAGATTTGATGACCCAAACAGGCGTTCCAAGTCCGCTCAAGAATTCTGGCGTTTAACGCCGGAACTGGCACAAAAGATGGAGTTAAACGCCCAAACTGGAACAAAAGCTGGCGTTTAACTCCAAGAAAAGTCTCTACACATGGAAGCTTCAATGCTCAGCCCAAGCACACACCAAGTGGGCCCGGAAGAAGATTTCTGCATTAATTACTTATTTCTGTAAACCCTAGGCTACTAGTTCTCTATAAATAGGACCTTTTGCTATTGTATTTGGGAAAACCTTTGGACGTTTAGTCCCTAGACCTTGGAGGCTGGCCATTCAGCCATGCTTACATTATTATCACTTTTGTATTTTCAACGGTGGAGTTTCTACACACCATAGATTAACGTGTGGAGCTCTGCTGTTCCTCATGAATTAATACAAAGTACTATTGTTTTTCTATTCAACTCAAGTCTATTTCTTCTCCAAGATATTCATTCGTACCCAAGAACATGATGAATGTGAAGATTATGTGACACTCATCACCATTCTCACCTATGAACACGTGATTGACAACCACTTCCGTTCTACATGCAAACAAGCTTGAATGTGTATCTCTTGGGTTTCTAATCTAAGATTGGAAACTTCGTGGTATAGGCTAGAATTATTGGCGGTCATTCTTGAGATCTGGAAAGTCTAACCCTTGTCTGTGGTATTCCGAGTAGGATCTGAGAAGGGATGACTGTGACGAGCTTCAAACTCAATTCGCCTGACTGAGATTTACAAGGTGACCATAGCTTGCTTCAAGCCGACAGTCTCCGTGGGATCGACCCTTACTCACGTATGGTATTACTTGGACGACCCAGTGCACTTGCTGGTTAGTTGTGCGGAATTGTGACAAAGTGTGATTCACGTTTAAGAGCTCCAAGTCCTTTGGTGCCATTGTTGATGATCACAATTTCGTGCACCAAGTTTTTGGTGCCGTTGCCAGGGATTGTTTGAGTTTGGACAACTGACGGTTCATCTTGTTGCTTAGATTAGGTACTTTTCTTTTTAAGAATGAATTCTAGAGTTTCAAGGTGATGTTCTTATCATCACAAAGCTGATTCATTCTCATCAATTTAGCTGCTGAATGTAATGTCCTGCTGAGGCTTGGCCAGCCATGTCTAATCTTTTTAGACTGAAGCTTTAGACTAACATTGCATGATTCCTGGAATTCTTATTAAAAAGTTTTGAATCTCTTTATTCTCTTTTCCCTATAAGTTTCGAAAATCACAAAAAAAATTATAAAATCATAAAAATATAAAATATTTTATGTTTTTTGTTTGAGTCTAGTGTCTAATTTTAAGTTTGGTGTCTAGCATGCATTGTTTATTTGATCTTAGTTGCATTTTTTTATTATTTCTCATCATTAAAAATTCAAAAATATTTTCAAAATTGTGTCTTTTCAAGTCAATAACACAGAGAATTGAAGATTCAGAACATTCAGCAGAGGAATTAAACAGAAAAAGTTGGGCGTTCAAAATGTCCAATGAAGAAGGAAAACTGGCGTTTAAACACCAGTCAGGGTACCTGGCTGGGCGTTTAACGCCCAAAAAGGTATCATTTTGGGTGTTAAACGCCAGAATGGATGCCATTCTGGGCGTTTAACACCAGGATGACACTAGAGGGAAGATTTTGTTTTCAATTCAAATCTTTTTCAAATTTTCATAATTTTTCAAAATCAAATCTTTTTCAAATCTTATCTTTTCAATCATATCTCTTCAAAATCAATTTCTTTCCATTTTTTATTATTTTCGAAAATCCTTGCTATAATTAATGATTTACTTCAAAATTTTTAAGTTGTTACTTGCCTATTAAGAAAGGATCAAATTTTAAATTTTAGAATCATATCTTTTAATTTCTTGTTAGTCAAGTAATCAACTTTAATTTTAAAAACTTTCTTTTTCTAAATTGATTTTCAATCATATCTTCTCAATCATATCTTGTCAACCACATCTTTTTCAAAATTAATTTTCAATCATATCTTTTTAATTTCTAATTCCAAAATCTTTTTCAAAAATCACTTAATTTCTTTCCCAATCTTAGTTTTCGAAAATCATCAATCACATTTTCAAATTTTCTTTTAATTATTTCAAAATCTTTTACTTTAATTTCGAAAATTCTTCCCCTCTTCTCACATTCTTCTATTTAAGGGACTAACACTCCTCTTCAAGGTGCAATTCAAACTCTATCCTTCTTGATAAGTTCGAATTCTCTTCTATCTACCTTCTCCTTCTATTCTTCTTTTCCTCTGACACTTCAAGGAATCTCTATACTGTAACATAGAGGATTCCATACTTTCTTGTTCTCTTCTCTTTCATATGAGTAGGAGCAAGGACAAAAGCATACTTGTTCAAGCTGATCCTGAACCTGAAAGGATCTTGAAGAGAAAGCTAAGAGAAGCTAAAGCACAATTCTCTCTAGAGGGCCTAACAGAGCTTTTCAAGGAAGAAGAAACCATGGCAGCCGAAAACAACAATGCCAATAATGCAAGGAAGGTGCTTGGTGACTTTACTGCACCTACTCCCAACTTCTATGGGAGAAGCATCTCAATCCCTGCCATTGGAGCAAACAACTTTGAGCTTAAGCCTCAGTTAGTTTCTCTAATGCAACAGAATTGCAAGTTTCATGGACTTCCATTGGAAGATCCTCATCAGTTCTTCGCTAAATTTTTACAAATCTGTGACACTGTCAAGACCAATGGGGTTGACCCCGAGGTCTATAGACTTATGCTTTTTCCTTTTGCTGTAAGAGACAGAGCTAGGACATGGTTGGATTCACAACCTAAAGAAAGCCTGAACTCTTGGGAAAAGCTAGTTAATGCCTTCTTGGCAAAGTTTTTTCCACCTCAAAAACTAAGTAAGCTTAGAGTGGAAGTCCAAACCTTCAGACAGAAGGAAGGTGAATCCCTCTATGAAGCTTGGGAAAGATACAAGCAATTGATCAGAAGGTGTCCTTCTGACATGCTTTCAGAATGGAGTATCATAGGTATCTTCTATGATGGTCTGTCTGAACTATCCAAAATGTCATTGGACAGCTCTGCTGGAGGATCTCTTCATCTGAAGAAGACGCCTGCAGAAGTTCAGGAACTCATTGAAATGGTTGCAAATAACCAATTCATGTACACTTCTGAACGGAACCCTGTGAATAATGGGACAACTCAGAAGAAAGGAGTTCTTGAGATTGATACTCTGAATGCCATATTGGCTCAGAATAAAATATTGACCCAACAAGTCAATATGATCTCTCGGAGTCTGTCTGGAATGCAAGCAGCAACAGGCAGTACTAGGGAAACTTCCTCTGAAGAAGAAGCTTATGATCCTAAGAACCCAGCAATGGAAGAGGTGAATTACATGGGAGAACCCTATGGAAACACCTATAATCCTTCATGGAGAAATCATCCAAATCTCTCATGGAATGATCAACAGAGACCTCAACAAGGTTTCAACAACAATAATGGTGGAAGAAACAGGTTTAGCAATAGCAAGCCTTTTCCACCATCTTCTCAGCAACAGACAGAGAATTCTAAGCAGAGCCACTCTGACTTAGCAACTATAATCTCTTATCTAATCAAAACCACTCAAAGTTTCATGACTGAAACAAGGTCCTCCATTAGAAATTTGGAGGCACAAGTGGGTCAGCTGAGTAAGAAAATTACTGAACTCCCTCCTAGTACTCTCCCAAGCAATACAGAAGAAAATCCAAAAAGAGAGTGCAAGGCCATAACCACAACCCACACGGCCGAACCTGGAGAGGAGGAAGAGGCAGTGATCTCCACTGAGGAAGACCTCAATGGACGTCCACTGGCCTCCATGGAGTTTCCTGATGAGGAACCATGAGAATCTGAGGCTCACACAGAGACCATAGAGATTCCATTGAATTTATTTCTGCCATTTATAAGCTCTGATGAGTATTCTTCCTCTGAAGAAAATGAAGATGTTACTGAAGAGCAAGTTGCTAAGTACCTTGGAGCAATCATGAAGCTAAATGCCAGGTTGTTTGGTAATGAGACTTGGGAGGATGAACCTCCATTGCTCATCAAAGAACTGGATGACTTGACTAGGTAGAGATTACCTCTGAAGAGACAAGATCCTGGTAAGTTCTCAATACCTTGTACCATAGGCACCATGACCTTTGAAAAGGCTCTGTGTGACCTAGGGTCAAGCATAAACCTCATGCCTCTCTCTGTAATGGAGAAGCTAGGGATTATAGAGGTACAAGCTGCAAGAATCTCACTGGAGATGGCAGACAATTCAAAGAAACTGGCTTATGGACTTGTAGAGGATGTCTTGGTAAAAGTTGAAGGCCATTACATCCCTACTGATTTCATAATCCTAGAGACTGAGAAGTGTATGGATGAATCCATCATCCTTGGCAGATCCTTCCTAGCCACAGCAAAAGCTGTGATTGATGTTGACAGAGGAGAATTGATCATTCAAGTGAATGAAGACTCCCTTGTGTTTAAAGCTCAAGGATATCCCTCTGTAACCATGGAGAGGAAACATGAAGAGCTTCTCTCAATACAGAGACAAACAGAGCCCCCACAGTCAAACTATAAGTTTGGTGTTGGGAGGCCACAACCAAACTTTAAGTTTGGTGTTGAACCCCCACATTCAAACTCTAAGTTTAGTGTTGGGAGGTTCCAACATTGCTCTGAACATCTGTGAGGCTCCATGAGAGCCACTGTCAAGCTATTGACATTAAAGAAGCGCTTGTTGGGAGGCAACCCAATTTTTACTTATCTATATTAAATTTCTATTTTCTTTTGTCATTTTATGTTTTCTGTAGGTTAATGGTCATGTGAAGTCACCAAAAACAATTGAAAAAGCAAAAACAGAATGAAAAACAGAATGAAAAATAGAACACCCTAGAGGAGAAACTTACTGGCGTTTAAACGCCAGTAAAGGTAGCAGAGTGGGCGTTAAACGCCCAGTCTGGCACCATTCTGGGCGTTTAACGCCAGAAATGGGCACCAGACTGGCGTTTAACGCCAGGAATGGGCAAGAAGCTGGCGTTAAATGCCAGAAATGGGTAGCAGCCTGGCGTTTAACGCCAGGATTAGCAGCAAGGGGCGTTTTTCATGCCACATGGTGCAGGGATGAGAAATCCTTGACACCTCAGGATCTGTGGACCCCACAGGATCCCCACCTACCCCACCTCCTTCTCTCTTCTTAACCCATTCACTAATCACCTCAATACCTCTTCCCCAAAAACCCCTCACCTATCAAATCCCACCATTCTCTTCACCACTCACATCCATCCTTCATAAAACCCCACCTACCTCACCATTCAAATTCAAACCACTTTTCCACCGAAACCCACCCATAATGGCCGAACCATACCCCCCTCTCCACTCCTATATAAACCCATCTTCACTCCTTCATTTTCACACAACATACACACTACCTATCCCCCTTGGCCGAAATACTAAGCCCCCTCCATCTCCTCTATTTCTTCTTCTTCTACTCTCTTTTTTCTTCTTTTGCTCGAGGACGAGCAACCTTCTAAGTTTGGTGTGGTAAAAGCTAAAGCTTTTTTTGTTTTTCCATAACCATTAATGGCACCAAAGGCCGGAGAAACCTCTAGAAAGAGGAAAGGAAAGGCAAAAGCTTTCACCTCCGAGTCATGGGAGATGGAGAGATTCCTCTCAAGGGTGCATCAAGACCACTTATAAAGTTGTGACCAAGAAGAAGGTGATCCCCGAGGTCCCTTTTGAGCTCAAAAAGGGCGAATATCTGGAGATCCGACATGAGATCCGAAGAAGAGTTTGGGAAGTTCTAACCAACCCCATTCAACAAGTCGAAATCTTAATGGTTTAAGAGTTCTATGCCAATGCATGGATCACCAAGAACCATGATCAAAGTGTGAACCCGGACCCCAAGAATTGGCTAACAATGGTCCGAGGGAAATACTTAGATTTTAGTCCGGAAAATGTAAGGTTGGCATTCAACTTGCCCATGATGCAAGGAGATGCACACCCATACACTAGAAGGGTCAACTTTGATCAAAGGTTAGACCAAGTCCTCATGGACATCTGTGAAGAGGGCGCTCAATGGAAGAGAGATTCAAGAGAGAAGCCGGTTCAACTAAGAAGGCATGACCTTAAGCCCGGGCTAGGGGATGGTCGGAGTTCATCCAACGCTCAATCATTCCCACTAGCAACCGGTCTGAAGTTACTATAGACCGGGCTATCATGATTCATAGCATCATGATTAGAGAGGAAGTGGAAGTTCATGAGGTTATATCCCAAGAACTCTACAAGGTGGCGGACAAGTCCTCTACTGTGGCAAGGTTAGCCTTTCCTCATCTCATTTGTCACCTCTGCAATTCAGCTAGAATTATCATAGAGGAAGACATCCTCATTGATGAGGACAAGCCCATCACTAAGAAAATGATGGAGCAAACAAGAGATCCCACTCATGGACAAGAGCATGAGGAAACTCCTCATCATGAAATCCCTGAGATGCCTCAAGGGATGCATTTTCCTCCACAAAACTATTGGGAGCAAATCAACACCTCCCTAGGAGAATTAAGTTCCAACATGGGACAACTAAGGGTGGAGCACCAAGAGCATTCCATCCTCCTCCATGAAATTAGAGAAGACCAAAGAGTTATGAGAGAGGAGAAACAAAGGTAAGGAAGAGACATTGAGGAGCTCAAGCACTCCATAAGATCTTCAAGAGGAAGAACAAGCCGCCATCACTAAGATGGACCCGTTCTTTAATTTCCTTGTTCTTTATTTTCTGTTTTTCGAAAATTGTGCTTTATGTTATTTATGTTTGTGTCTTTATTACATGATCATTAGTGTCTAAGTGTCTATGCCTTAAAGCAATGAAAATGAATCCATCACCTTTCTTAAATGAAAAATGTTTTTAATTGAGAAAGAAAAAGAAGTGCATGAATTTTGAATTTTATAACAGTTTAGTTACTTTGATATGGTGGCAATACTTTTGTCTTTCTGAATGAATGCTTGAACAATGAATATTTTTGATACTATTGATTCATGAATGTTAAAATTGTTGGCTCTTGAAAGAATGATGGAAAAGAAGAAATGTTATCTGATGATCTGAAAAATCATAAAATTGATTCTTGAAGCAAGAAAAAACAGTGAAAAGCTTGCAGAAAAAAAAAGGCAAAAAAAAAAAGAGAAAAGAAAAAGAAAGAAAAAGAAAAGCAAGCAGAAAAAGCCAATATCCCTTTAAACCAAAAGGCAAGGGTGATAAAAAGGATCCAAGGCTTTGAGCATCAGTGGATAGGAGGGCCCACAGGAATAAAATCCTGGCCTAAATGGCTAAACCAAGCTGTCCCTAACCATGTGCTTGTGGCGTGAAGGTGTCAAGTAAAAACCTGAGACTGAGTGGTTAAAGTCATGGTCCAAAAGCAAAAAGAGTGTGCTTAAGAGCTCTGGACACCTCTAATTGGGGACTCTAGCAAAGCTGAGTCACAATCTGAAAAGGTTCACCCAGTTATGTGTCTGTGGCATTTATGTATCCGGTGGTAATACTGGAATACAAAATGCTTTGGGTCACAGCCAAGACTCATAAAGTAGCTGTGTTCAAGAATCAACATACTTAACTAGGAGAATCAATAACACTATCTGGATTCTGAGTTCCTATAGAAGCCCATCATTCTGAACTTCAGAGGATAAAGTGAGATGCCAAAACTGTTCAGAAGCAAAAAGCTAAAAGCCCCGCTCATCTAATTAATACTGATCTTCATAGATGTTTTTGGAATTCATTGTATATTCTCTTCTTTTTATCCTATTTGATTTTCAGTTGCTTGGGGACAAGCAACAATTTAAGTTTGGCGTTGTGATGAGCGGATAATTTATACGCTTTTTGGCATTGTTTTTAGTATATTTTTAGTATATTTTAATTAGTTTTTATTATATTTTTATTAGTTTTTATTTAAAATTCACTTTTCTCGACTTTACTATGAGTTTGTGTGTTTTTCTGTAATTTCAGGTATTTTCTGGCTGAAATTGAGGGACCTAAGCAAAAATCTGATTCAGAGGCTGAAAAAGGACTGCAGATGCTGTTGGATTCTAACCTCCCTGCATTCAAAGTGGATTTTCTGGAGCTACAGAAGCTCAATTAGCGCGCTCTCAATTGCGTTGGAAAGTAGACATCCTGGGCTTTCCATAAATATATAATAGTCTATACTTTTCCTGAGATTTGATGGCCCAAAAAGGCGTTCCAAGTCAGCTCAAGAATTTTGGCGTTTAACGCCGGAACTGGTACAAAAGCTGGAGTTAAACGCCCAAACTGGAACAAAAGCTGGCGTTTAACTCCAAGAAAAGTCTCTACACATGGAAGCTTCAATGCTCACCCCAAGCACACACCAAGTGGCCCCGGAAGAAGATTTCTGCATTAATTACTTATTTCTGTAAACCCTAGGCTACTAGTTCTCTATAAATAGGACCTTTTGCTATTGTATTTGGGAAAACCTTTGGACGTTTAGTCCCTAGACCTTGGAGGCTGGCCATTCGGCCATGCTTACACCATTATCACTTTTGTATTTTCAACGGTGGAGTTTCTACACACCATAGATTAAGATGTGGAGCTCTGCTGTTCCTCATGAATTAATACAAAGTACTATTGTTTTTCTATTCAACTCAAGTCTATTTCTTCTCCAAGATATTCATTCGCACCCAAGAACATGATGAATGTGATGATTATGTGACACTCATCCCCATTCTCACCTATGAACGCATGATTGATAACCACTTCCGTTCTACATGCAAACAAGCTTGAATGTGTATCTCTTGGGTTTCTAATCTAAGATTGGAACCTTCGTGGTATAGGCTAGAATTATTGGCGGTCATTCTTGAGATCCGAAAAGTCTAAACCTTGTTTGTGGTATTTCGAGTAGGATCTGGGAAGGGATGACTGTGACGAGCTTCAAACTCGCGATTGTTGGGCGTGTGACAGACGCAAAAGGATCAATGGATCCTATTCCAACATGATCGAGAACCGACAGATGATTAGCCGTGCGGTGATAGTGCATTTGGAACGTTTTCACTGAGAGGACGGGAAGTAACCATTGACAACGGTGATGCCCAACATAAAGCTTGCCATGGAAAGGAGTATGAATAATTGGAAGAAGGCAATAGGAAAGCAGAGGTTCAGGAGGAACAAAGCATCTTCATACGCTTATCTGAAATTCCTACCAATGAATTACATAAGTATCTCTATCTTTATTTTATGTTTTATTTATTTTTTAATTATCAATTCTCCATCACCATCTGAATTCGCCTGACTGAGATTTACAATGTGACCATAGCTTGCTTCAAGCCGACAGTCTCCGTCGGATCGACCCTTACTCACGTAAGGTATTACTTGGACGACCCAGTGCACTTGCTGGTTAGTTGTGCGGAATTGTGACAAAGTGTGATTCATGTTTAAGAGCTCCAAGTCCTTTGGCGCCATTGTTGATGATCACAATTTTGTGCACCAAAAGGCAAGGAAGAGACATAGAGGAGCTCAAGAACACCATTGGTTCTTCAAGAGGAAGAAGACGCCACCCTCACTAAGGTGGACCCGTTCCTTAATCTCCTTGTTCTTATTTCTCTATTTTTCAGTTTTTGAGCCTTATGTTTTATTTATATTTGTGTCTTTATTACATGATCATTAGTGTTTAAGTGTCTATGTCTTAAAGCTATGAATGTCCTATGAATCCACTACCTCTCTTAAATGAAAAATGATCATGATAAAACCACACAATTAAACACAATATAAACCATAAAATAGTGGTTTATCAATACACATTGAAAAATAGTGATTTTGTAGAACCCTGTGTCTTTCAAGTAGGATTGAACAGATTTTACACACCTAATTAATTTTCTTATAAAACCAGAAAATTCATACACACCTAATTAATAGTGGTTTATCCATCAAATATTGGCATGTTACTGTTTAATACTAACAATACATAGAATCAACTTATTATATATAATTTAGAACTTTGTTACAGTAGATATTCCTTTTACTGTTGAAAATATATTAAAATTTAAAATAATATGTTAAATTTCTTTAAGAAACACACACACACACACACACACACACACACACACACACACACATATATAAACCTTATTGTGCACATTTGCATAAGACACTACAATGATTGTTAGTGAAAATGAGACCTGCATAATTCCTTGTCTTCTCCTTAGTCCTTATCCTCATTTACATGCGTGTACCATCATTGGAAGTTTTATTTTCAGGGACTCTTATATGAAGCTCATTTAATTGATTTACCTTTACTGATTTTACTAGGTGAATTTTTCTATGGCTAAAGTTATTCATATTGGAAAAACAGTGTATCTGCTAGATGAGCTCTATGCTGCTGTCAATAACAGCTTGCTTGTATTGAAGCTCCATTAATAAATTTAAATACTGAAATTGGGGATACTTTTTTGAGGGTTGGCCTTCTTTCGTCCTACCTTTTTCTGTTATGAAAATATTAGTGAGCCTAACATTTTTAATGTTTTTTAATCTTTTTAATTTTTTCTAACTTCTTTTTATTGCAGCTTGCAGCAAAGTACCGCAATAGTCTTCAAAGAAACATGTGTGTGTGCAAGACAGGCCATGTCCTTTATGAGACCATGTTTGTGTGGAATGAATTCTTGACATGAGGAATTAGGAATCACCTCAAAAATGCTCTTTGGACAGTTGCTCTAGTTTATGGCTATTTTAAACAGGTGAGATGAACGACACTTTAAAAATCCATTGAATACTATTAAGCTAGTTGAGTAATCTTGTTAAATATTTGGTCTCTTTACAATTTTCCAAATCCCTGCTATGCCAAAGTAACATTATGGTACTTAACTTGTGGCTTTGCTAGGACACACTAACAATATATGGGCAAGATTTTATACTCACGCTCATTGCAAGGCGATCACGTCATTATGCTGGAACTAGGTTTGTAGTCTTCACGAACAGTTGATTCTGGCAGCTGCAGGTGTAGCTAAAGATCACAAGTGCACCGCTTTTTCTCCTATTAAACTGGCATCAGTTGCCTCCAGTAATCATTGGGTTGAACCAGATACCATGGCAGCAACAGTGGTGGATGGTAATCTCATTACTGCCGCCACTTATGAAGGGCACTCTGAATTTATTCAGCACTTTGTAAAGGCACTAGCATGCAACATAAGTGGCTCCAACAAAAAAATCCTCTTTCTTTGTGGGGTACATTCAAATGATTTTCAGGTGCACAACTGATAGGGACTTAGTCCTCAAGGCACTAAAGTCTTTGTTTATTCTCTTTTCTTTTATTTATTTTAATTTTAGACTTAATTTGTAATCCTCTTTATATTCATTGATACATGGAAATTAGTAGTTTAGACATGTTTCACTTTTTTCTCTATTGTTGAATGATTGTTCAATTGGATAGTTGGATCTATTGTTTTATGTACTAATATACTGTAGCATTATAGTGCTTGTTGAAGGTTGTAGTAGGCTTAGAGAATGGGGGGTTGAATCTATGCCTTTCTTGTGGTTACTTAAATAACCCCTTTTTTAATTAAATTTGCAATTCTGATTCTGTTTGAACTCAGCAGCGGAAATTTATGAGACAATTTATTTTTGTCTCATGAATATCAGAAAACAGAACATATCTGAGAAGAGAAAAGTTAACACCAGCATGTATCCTGGTTCGGTTGCCTTGTGCTATGCAACCTACGTCCAGTCTCCTCCACAACAATGGAGGAATTTCCACTATAGTTAAAAGTATTACATACACCAATTCCACAGGATTGACCCAATCCTTTCACACTTAAGTTCTAACCTAACTTGACATTGGCTATGCTAATACCTAACTCTTCACTCTTAGTGCTAACCCAACTAAGGAAGGGATACCTCACAGGTACAAGATACAAGGCACAGACATACCTAAAGAAATCTGAAAATAATTCTAGGTTTTTCTCTCAAGTGGATCACTCAGCCTCTTTCCACTCATGGCTTTTTCTTGATCTCTCTCAATATGCCTTTTCACTCAAGAAATTACAGAAAGATAAACATTGAAAAGTAAATTACAATCTATAAAACATGAAGGAGATTGACTTCATCAACAGCCTCTTTGCTATGTGATAAACCAGATTTGCATGTCTCTGATTTAGTTTTTCATTTTTGGCGGAATGCTTCTTTGAAAGAGAGCACTGTCCAAGTAGAGGAACTTCTTCAGAGAACTTCTTCACAGAACAAAATCACAATACACTGGGTTATCTCTCCTTGCTTCTGAATGAGCAGAAATTCTCTTTTATCTCCTTGCATGTTGCTGGGTTCTTCTTCCTAGGTCAACTCCTTGAGCACTGTGCTTCACCAACCCACAAACCCATTTTTTCTCATTAATCCTCAGAGTAGAAACTTTGCTTCTGACTTCCCTTGGTTGATCGAAAGCCTCAGGATGATAAACACAAAAGGATCCTTCAATGGTAAACCAGATCTTAGCCTTTGAAAACCAACTTGGTCCCCAAGATACGTTTGAGACCGTGGATTTACAGCAGTGAAGAACAGACCACATCTTTCCCATGTATCTCAGAATTGATAGGAAAAACATTGAAGATGAAGAGAAGAAGATATGATGTATGTATAAGGAAATGGGTTAACTTTAACTTTTACCTAAGCTTGATTTGATTTGAAATGGTTGATTAGACTTTTGCCTTTCAAGCTTAGTCTTTCTCTTTCTTGCTTCTTTGATGATCAGCTTAGGGAAGAAGCTTTCTCTCACTTTCTTTGAGTTCTGACCACAACAGGTTAAAGTGTATGTTGAGTTGGTGAAAGCAAGTAAGAGAGGGAATTTGCTTGCTGAATATCAAATCGGGCTTGGATTAGATCACTTTATTTGGCCCGTTTTGATTTCTTATCTTTGTTTCCTTTTGGGCTTTCATTGCTTTATAGCCCGCCAGCCTTGTTTCTTGATTTCATTCAGTTTGGGTTGCTTGCTTTTATATTGGGTTGTTGCAATATTGAGTTTTGGCCTACAACACTAAATAATCAGCAACATATAATTATAAGCAATCAACATTTAATTATTTATTTTGCCCAATAAAATAATGCTTGTCATCATTAATTAATTTAGTTAATTTCTTAACTCAACACTTGTGAAAATTGGATAGTTGGATCCATTGATTTATGTACTAATATATTGTAACATTATAGTGCTTGTGAATCTTTAGAATGTATTTGATGTCTTTTGCTAGAATATTTTTTAGTTTAATATAATTGTGTATTTATTTTTATTTTATAATATTTAATTTATTTAATTAAAAATACATAATTATATATATAATCATATTATTAAATATTATGTTGTACAAAAAATTATTAGAATTATATATATATACAGAAAATAAAAAAAATAATGAGGGACCTAAGGCTACACTTATAAATGGTAGCTATGGTATACCATATGGCTACGCTTTACAAGTGATGAAGTAGGGTTGAAAAGCGTAGCCTATTCTGGTAAAAATAGAAGCTGAAAAGCGTAGCCTTTGGTCTTAGACAGTATCACTTGAAAAGTGCACCCTATTCTCAAATGCCAAAAGCGTAGCCCTTGGTGCAGAAAAGCGTAGCCTTTGAGAATAGGCAACGGCTGAATAGGCATCCCCTACTAAAGCGTCTCCGTAGCCCGAAAAGCGTAGCCTTAACCTAGGGCATAATTTTTTTTTCACTTTTGTCTACACTTTTCAAGTGTATCTGAATTGGTGTTTTTCTTGTAGTGATGATATCATAGAAATTATCATATGAAGGAGGTAGTGATGTCAACAAGATCATAGCTTGATCAACATCTTCGACATTTATTCCACCAAAAATAACATCAGATATCTTTCAATTAAAGTTATCTATGTGGACTCTAATATGTTTATCTCCTTAATATTTAAATGTATACAACCTCTTCCTTTGGTACAGTTTGTTGGACAAAGTCTTAACAGAATACTTTTTATCCAAGGGCTCCACAATGAATCAGCAGTTTTTTCATCCATTACCTCTTGCAATACATTGTCTGCCAAACATAAATGGATTGTATGTTTTAATTTTGCCAATGTGTCTGTCTTTTTATCATCAGACAATATTTTTGGCAATTCTGTTATTCTATCTAATGCCTTTACTATGCCTTACTGATCTAACAAAGCTTGCACCTTTAGTTTTCATAATTGGAAATCATTGGAACGGCCAAATTTTTTCACTTTAAATTTTTGTACTGACATCTTATATTAAGGTAAAATTCTTTTTCCAATATGGAAGACCAGACAAAATTACAACCATGGAATATACGAATAATTAAACTTTTTTTTCCTAAAACTAACTAGCTCTAATACTACTTTATTATTTTTCTCTCTCAAGATTCGGGTCCGGCTTGCCGAATAGAGTCTAACTGTGTGACCCTGATTTTTTGAAACCCGGGCGCATAAGGCCCGGAAAGTTAGTTTTCTATAGCACTAGGCACAAGTAGCACACTGAGGTGCCTACTTTACTGTATTTCTCATAAAAGATTAGTTTATTGTAAAACAAGGTTGTTACACTAAGAACAAACACATTAGTCTAACCTAATAAATAAGCATTAAGATCAAGTAAACAAAAGTATATGACACCTAGTGGAGCTAGAAATTATGGACGTAAGACATCTTCTAATCAACTATCTTGGTTATTAAGAACCACCTCATTTTAGCTTGATCTTAAGACTATTATTGATCTCCTTTCGATTCTTGTTTCCAACCGTAGTAATTTCAGCCTTGTTATTTCTTCTTTCAACTATTCCAAATTTAGACTACTTTCTTCAAATATAATTTTATTTCTAACATTACACAAATACCAAATAATAGCATAAAAGGCAGAGAACTATACCTTTTTTACATAGCCTTTTTGGTTCTAAACATATGTCAAAAGGCAAAAACATTCTAAAATAGTAGCATTACATTATACAACAATACATTCTAAAATAGATGAAAAGGAAAAACATGAGTAAAAGACAGAACCACAAACTAGCATACACACAAATAATACCATTCTCATCTATTACCACTATTATAATGTAAAAAGGGTACACTATTAATTACCCTGCAATGAATTTGAAATAAACAAAAATAATCAAAGCAATGCTAAAATATGATTGAATCAAGAAGCAGCGTGATGAAAATAGTTAAAACAAGAATAGTACTTAAGCTAAAAACTGAAAAGTCAAATGAATGAATGAATAATACAAGAAAAATGCTGAATACTGGTGGATTTTTTGGCAGACATTATTGATAGATTTAGCAATGATTTTTCTCGGTCATGATGAGAAAAAATTAAAGTTTACAGATATTGAAAAGTGCACCGAATCGTTCAAGTAATACCACGGTGAGTGAATATCATTCTTACGAGGATTAACGGATTGAGGCAAGTAATGTCTAATTAAATATCTAATTAGATCGATCAAATCTTATATTTTGAATTGTGAATCTTGAAAAGAAGTAGAAATAGAATGCTTGAACTTGGAAGAAATTAATAATTAAAAATGTTAAAGGCTTTGGAGATGTTTGATTCTTAGAAGAACAATGCTTATTGATTCTTCGGCGATTTGAAGGTATTGGGAAATAATTCTTATCTGAATTGATTTCTATTATCACCTGGGAAAAGTTGGTTATTGGAATTGTGTTTGAAAACTTCTTCTCAAAATTCTTAATATTTTAAAACTAGTTTTGATAAGTGACAGAAAATCAACTAGGTTTAATTCTTAAGAATTGTGTGGTTTTGAATTAGTAAACATGTCTCATCTCTTATCATAATTAATTCATCAAAGAATTGACAATTTGTTAGGTTAAGAGAAATTGATCTATCAACGGATTTGGATTTGCTTAATTATGGTTTGCCATTAATACATATTTGCATGATCAAAGTAGATAGTGAAAAGTATTTTTCTTGAAGTCTAAACAACTCAGAAGCCTGAATGCTTTTATTCAATTCATACTACATTCTCAATCATTTACAAGCTTATTTCATTTAATTCACTATTTTTTATATCAAAAACCTTTCAAACTAAACTTTCAATTTGTTTGATTAGAGTAGTCAATTAATCATTGTTGCTTAATCCATTAATCCTCATGGGAACGATAATCCACTCACCGTGATATTACTTGATACAATTCGATACACTTGCCGAATTTTGGAAATTATTCATCAGCGCTGCTGGTGGTAGTGGCACAGTTAGAGGGGCACCGACATCACCGCCTAGTCTGCCATCTCATCAGGACCAGCTGGGGATGACAATGATGAAAAAATTAAATAAAAATTTTTTCTACCACTAATTGTGTTAAATTTTCTTTTTAAAAAATTGAATTTATTGTCGGATTTAACATGTGACACATTCGACGGTAATTAGACAAAAAAATAGTAGAGCGTCAAAATTACCGGTGGAAATTTTTCGTCAGAAATTAAACAATTTTTAGGTAAAGAATCCAACGGTAATTGGCGGCGAATTAAAAAATCAACGATAATTGATTACTGGCGACGGTTATACCGTTAGATTTGTTCTGACAAAAAATCCGTCAATAAATATATTAACAGTAGATTATTTTCGTTAATCCACCCATTAATTCAACGCTACTCAGTATTTTTTTATAGGTAAACCGTATGGAAAGAAAAAAATGCTACCAATCACTTTTTCATACTGAAAACAAAGAATTGAAGAGTTCCAAGTGCAATCAATAACGATTGACACTGATAGACGAGCACAAGCTTAAAACAATCAGAACTCCGCTAGGGAACCAAAAGGAGTATAACCAAAAACAAGCCAACAAACATATTTAAACTGTACTTTGTATTAATTAGTTGTCATTAATTATTGATTATTTAAATTTTATTTCGTAAAAAATATAAAATTAATGATTATTAATTACCTCCACTTACTCTAATTCACCTTTTACCATTTATTACGCAAATCTTAATTCTTTTTAAAAAAAAAACATTGAAAACTCCAAAAAACAAACACCAAAATATAAGATAAAGAATCATCCAAATACTAGGAAAAAAACATACAAAACATAAGAAAAGAATATCCAAATTCTAAGAAAAAAAACATACAAAACATAGAAAAAAAATCATCCAAAACTAATAAAAAGAATCATCCGAAATTTAGAAAAAAGAAACATAAAACATTAGTTAAAAAATTCATTCAAAACCAAATAGAAAGAGAAAAAGAAGAAGAGTCGTAGAGTGACCAGTAACGATATCTTGGACAGCGTTGCGTGCACGGTGCCCGACTTGCTGGAAACAACCACTTGAACCATGCTCACAAACGTCACCGGTAATGGCGGCACGCTCTTGGAAGGGGCGACGAGACAGCCACAGGTTGAACGCTTTGATGGAGAGGGTGGGTGCAATTGTCAAGTTGATGAGTGAAAAGATGCACGCAAGGGTGAACAACTTGCACCACAATTATAAATGGCACCGCACTGCTAATTGCGGCAAGGACTGTGACGAACCGAGCAGAATGATTCACGTCAAATATTTGAACGTATCCCTGAAAGCTTTCTTATGGCATATAAGCAATTAATAACAAATATTTTAAATTATAATTGAATAAAATTAATTAAAATAATTATAATTAATTATATTGTTTAATTTTTGGCTGGTTCATATACTTTCTCAAACAATAAAGATTAGACTCGTGAGGCATGGTGATTATAGTATCGCTCAAAATCGAGGTACAAGTTTCAGCTGGCAAAAGAAGAAAAATATTATTAAACTCAATTTTATGGTATGAAGTGCAATTAATAGTGAGACTGAAAATGATGAATTCCTCTTCGAAAGAAGATGGGA
>NC_029785.2:91593586-91595336 GCF_000816755.2 Arachis ipaensis
TTTTCAAACGAGATACAAAGGCTCTAGAGTCTAGACGGAAAGGAAGATATGTAAACCTCTCTCGAGTGCGCAACTCATCCAGAAATAATAGCACAGGAAGAAAATGTGGACGCTGCTTTACCCGCCCCAAACACAAACACTCCTCCGCCCTACAATTATCACAAGAAAAAGAGCAGAAATCGCCACTCTCCCCATATCAGTGAAATGCCAACAAGAAGAAACCTCCCTCCGACCAAAAACCCAAGACGACGGCATCCCTGCGGAAGACGTCAATTTCCTCGCAAAATTCAAATCCCGCCACAACTACATCCGCGTTCTAGAAGTTTCTAGAAAAGCCAATCACCCTTTCCGCGGCTCCAGGCTCCTCCTCCTCGACGGCCCCGGCAACATCCACAGCATCACATTCCCCAACACGCCATTCACCAACACCTACTTCGACGTCTTCGCCACCCTCCCTCCCATCCTCCCTCCTGGCCCCATCTCCATCCTCGGCTTCGGCGCTGGCTCCGCCGCCCGCGCTCTCCTCGACCTCTATCCCGACGTCATCCTCCACGGCTGGGAGCTCGATCAGTCCGTCATCGACGTCGCCAGGGAGTTCTTCAGCCTCCGGCGGATCGAGCGGAAAAACAAGGACAGGCTCTTTATCTACGTCGGGAACGCGCTGAACGCGAGCGTGAAGGACGGGTTCGCGGGGATTATAGTGGACCTGTTCGCGAAGGGGTGCGTTATATCGGAGCTCCAGGATGAGGCCACATGGAGGAAGATGAAGGGGTTGCTGAGGGAGGGTGGGAGGGTGATGGTGAACGTTGGTGGAAGCTGTGTTGAGGCTGAGAGTAAGGTGAGGGATGGGAAGGTGGTGATGGAAGAGACTCTGAAGGCGATGAAGGTGGTGTTTGGGGAGAAGCTTTTTGTCCTCAGTTTGGGGAACAGAAGGGATGATAGCTCCGTTGCCGTCACCGGAGACTGGCCTGACGGTGATGCTTGGAAGAAGGGCCTTCCGGATCGTCTCCGATATTATGTTGATTTGTGGAAGCCATATTCTGGTGAGAAAGGTAGATAACGGTTGCTCGTCAGATGTTTGTGTTTATTCCTCAACGAGAACACTACACACTTGGGTAATCCCAATTCATTTCCCATTGCAACAAAAATATAAGCTTGTCATATTAACAGAGTGTACTAATGTGGCAGAAGTTTAGAGGAGAACTAAATGAGCTAACAAATTGCATTACTTCAAAACCATCATCATTTTACTGATACTAATGACAATTCACATGATACACATGCGATAGTAACGATATCATTTCGGTTCTTAGTCAACTTAGATTCACCATGAGATATGAATCGCTCAGCCTCTTAATCGTATCTAATCGCAAGTATCGCAGCGTGATTATTGTTATACTAAGTACATTGTAAAAAAAAGCATAATGATTATATTAAACAAGAACTAAAACAAGTAAAATGGTAATCAAAGAAAAAGATTATGGAGGTTTATCTGAGTTTTCTCGTTGCCTTCAATGATTCACTGACTAATAAAGTTCAAGTGTTCCACCAACTATTCTTGTTCTTCTATACAATTTTTGTATTAAAAATTATCCACGGACACACTATGGCTGACTCATCTTATTTGTCATTGAATATTATGTGACAACATAACAGCGGTGAATGAAATATACTAACAGAAGGCCGTGGAACGCACGGGCAAAAAATATCTGTTGTTAAAATTTATCTTTTCAATCTACAATTCACAAAA
>NC_029785.2:91595419-91595860 GCF_000816755.2 Arachis ipaensis
ATTATATTTAACCAAAAAAAAAGTAAAATTTTAGTATTACCAGAATATGGTAGTTTGAATATTTTTAAAAAAATAAACATCATTTCATCTATGACTAAAAATATTCCTTCAAGATGAGAAAATACAAGATTTAAAAATATAACTATTTTGGTTTATAATTTTATTTATCTAATTAAAAATAAAAAGAAAGACAAATTAAAAATTAGCACAATTTTTTTTTATCAACTACTACTTTTTTGTGTAAACCTTAACATAAAGGAAAAAAGAAATAGAGAACCAAAAGCATATTGCTTTACCCTTTTTTTTTCTATGCTTTATTGAAAAATGCTGTCAAAATTACATGTGGATGAATATTGTATAATTGTTAGAATGATTAAATTATAATATTTTTAGTATCTACCAGAGAAGAAAAAATAATTGTAATTTAAAAAGTTGTTCCTA
>NC_029785.2:91596640-91607677 GCF_000816755.2 Arachis ipaensis
TCCTAATTTTCTTTTTAATCCAGAATCATTTGAGTTTGTCCCAAAATATTAAATTTAATAAAAATACAATGGCCTTTGATTTTCTTTTTATCTGCTAATTAAAAAGAAAAACAAAGACTACTTGAAAACTCTCACTACCTAACTAAATAAGAATAAGAATGCTACCAAAAATAAAATTTAATATTATTTTGAGACTTTACTTTATATAAGAAGAAAAAAAAAATTTATACAATTTTCAAGAATTGAATCTTCCTTTTTATTATCTTGATTTAATTATATAAGTATTTCAATATCATCATTGAAAATGTTATGAAAAGATTAAAAAAATACACTTTCTAAGAATTGAGTCTACCTTTTTTTCTTCATACTATTATAACTACTCAACTCTTAGGTTATAAACCAACTCCATAATAAATTACAAATTATATTAACCTTAAAATCAGAGAATATAGAGTAATGAGACTACTGTATTTTATTGAATTTCACAAACAGGAGCTGCAAATATAGACGGCTACATACTTAACTTTGCCTACAAGCTAATGATTCAATATCCACATTCTAGCAATTGATGCATTGCATAAGCAATAAGACCTATAAAAAGGTACAATCCAAACTTAATCTATCAATTTCTATTACATGGACACACCAAAAAAGTTTATATTGTTCAGAAAAAAGAGTGTACACTAATTGTACAATCCATATCTATTGTCCTATATAAATCCTAATCAGTAGTTCTAGGTAAATAACATGAAGACCCATATCACGTATCCCCTTGTCCAGATGTAGTATCATCTGGATTCATCAAATTAAATCTTCAAGGAACTTCTCAACTTTTTCAAGGAAGCCTTTTTCTTTTGTTAATCCTCAGCACAATCTTTTCTAAACCCAACAACATACTCCTAATTTCAAAAATTCCAAATAACTGAAATCAAATTTAGTATATCAATATAAATAGTTATGAAAAAAAAAACAAATAATAAATATCAAGACATTATCTATCAAAAAAAATATCTAATACTAACCCTTTCACTTTCAACAATTTCATCTCATAAATTTTTTGAGTGATCGCCTTCATTTGACATCTCTCTTATAGCATTAGTAAACTTTCTTTTAAGAGAAGAACACTATTATAGCACAAACAAAATAATATTTTGCATCAACTTAAAAAGGGGGAGGGGATTTAGGGGTGATGACTAGAATTTACTGCATCACTACAATAAATTCTTTTGGCAAGTATATCGAATTATCGTCAAGTAAAAACTCACAATAGAGTGAGGTCGAATCCCACAGAGATTAACAAATTAAGCAAACAATAGTTGATTGATTATTCTAGTTAGACAAACATTAAGGAGAGATAATCAACAATAAATATAAATGACATGAAAGTAAAGAAAAGCAATAAAGTGCAAGAAAGTAAATAGCATGAATGTAAAGTACAAGAAAGTAAAGTGCTGGAAATGTAAAGTGCAAAAAAAAAATGTATAAAGTAAATAAAAGGAAGAAAGATAAAATAAGCATTGGGATCAAGAGATATTGCATTCTCCAGATTAATTAATTTCATCTCATCTTCAATTATGCAACTCATTGACCTCTTGACAATCATGAGTGATTGAGTCACAATTCCTTGGTAACTCAATCTCCCTAATCTTGATCAATAGCCAATTCCTTAGTCTAGTTGCTCATGAGAGGAGATGAAGCTTGGTCCCTGATTATACCACACACTTTCCTAGGCCCAAATAATGGATAGATTAAATGTCACAATATCCCATCCATACCTAAATCTACTCAAGTGTGAGAAGAATTTTCAAGCATGGTTTTACGATTCCACTTCCAAAGTTCACATAAAACCCAAATACATTCAATCTCTTTTCTAAGATAATTGAATGCTAACACGAAGAACAAAAATCCTTCAAGTAAATCAAAGAGAGATGAAGAGAATAAGAAGAATAAAAACAAATTAATCCATCAAATAGCAATAGAGCTCTCTTTTCCAATGGAAAGAGTTAGTGATTCATAACTAAAATATTTATAAAGTAAGAAAGAAAATGGAGGAGAAGAGAAGGGTGGAAGGAGGGGGTCCGAAGACCCACTCCTCCAATTGTGTCTAGAATCATGATCCCCCCAAATTCTATGAAACTAAGGCCTTTATATAGGCTCTCCTAAATTACAAACTTAAATGAAATTAAAAGCAAATTACAATGAAATGAAAATTGAACTATTCTAGATGCTTCTTGTGGCCTTGATTGGTTGACAATTGTAGCTTGAATGAGAGTTGGAGTGGGCTTGGTTGAAGGTTGGGGGCTGCAAGGAGAAGTTGGTGTGTGGTTTCAAGTGCCATGACCAATAGAAATTTCTCACTAGAGTATGACCCACTTTGCAATGCTGAATAGATGGAGTTTTTTGGGCCTCAAATTGAATGTCCACTATGAAGTATTATATATTGTTATAAAGCCCTAGATGTCAGCTTTCTAATTCCACTAGAATCAACTCATTTGAACTTCTGTAGCTCAAGTTATGTGCATTTGAAGGTGAAGAGGTTAGTCTGTCAAATACCCCAGCGTGACACGCCCATCCTTGGCATGCCACGCCTTCAATGATGCACTAAATCTTCCTCTCTGGCCATTAGAACTGGCATGCCACGCCCTTTTTAGGAAAGGAATTGGCGTGCCACGCCCATAGACACGCCTAGCTTATAACGCTAAAAGAATGGTCTTTTTTACCTTCATATTTAATGTCCACTATAAAGTGTTATATATCGTTAGAAAGCTCTAGCTGTCCACTTTCCAATGCCACCAACATCATATCATTTGAATCTCTACAACTCAAGTTATGTTCCTTTGAAGATGAAGAGGTCAAGCTAGTATCTCTACAGGGATGTGTTGTGCTCTTTGTATTTTCGGGGTCAATATCGTCCTCCATTCTAGTGTTCACTATAAAGTGTTATATATGGTTGGAAAGCTCTAGATGTCTACTTTCTAATGGAACTAGAATCACCTCATTTGGAGTTGTGTAGCTAAAGATATCTTTATTTGAATAGGAGGAGGTCAGGCTGGCATATTCCCCGGCGTGCCACACCCAAGATTGGCGTGCCACGCCGATGTAGAACTCCTCAATCTTCTTTGCTAGAATGTTGGCCTGGTGGGACACGCCCAAAACACCAAGTGGCACGCCTTCTTTGAGATCTTGACTTCACAAGCTTGGCGTGCCACGCCCAGAGCACCAAGTGGCACGCCCATTGATGAGAGTTGGCTTCACAAGCTTGGCTTGCCACGCCCAGAGCACCAAGTGGCACGCCCATTGATGGGAGTTGGCTTCACAAGCTTGGCATGCCACACCCAGAGCACCAAGTGGCACACCCATAGTGATGCAACTTCCTCCCTTCTCTGAAAAATATAACTGGCATGCCACGCCTATGCTTGGTGTGCCACACCCATTGTGTAGTGTTGAGCACCCTTTCTGTTTCATAAGCCTGCGTGCCACGCCCAGGCACGCCAGCTTCCTTTGCTTGTTTTGTGATTTTTGCTTCTTTTCACACAATTTTCTACTAAATTCATCAAATCAAAAGATTAAAGCAATATAAAACTTAAGCACAACAAATACTCAGTAATTGGGCATTATAAACTAATTTTTTATATGAAAAAGCATAGAAAAATATAACATGATGCGCAGTCATCACAACACCAAACTTAAACTTTGCTTGTTGATGAATCCATATTTTATGATATATTTTGGTTTGATTTGAGTGGATTCCATCACATAAACCCATATTTATTCACATAAATAGCATGCTTTTGAGATTTCTTCCTAAATTGTGCTTGAAAGTGAAAACATGCTCTTTTGTTCTTAATTTAGTCAATTTTATTCACTTTAATCCCATTTGGTGCCTTGATGTATTTGTTAAGTGATTTTCATGTTTCCAAAGCAAGTATGGGTTGAAGAAGTGAGGAAAAGAGCATGCAAAAGGGAAGAATTCAAGAAATGAAGGATTTGGAAAGCTGCCAGCCCTGACCTCTCTGTACTAAATTGGTCATAACTTGAGCTACAGAGGTCCAAATGAGGCGGTTCCAGCGGTATTGGAAAGCTAACATCCGGGACTTCAAAATGATATGTAATTTGCTATAGTGGACATAAGTCTATGTGTGCGTACACACAGGTACTTGTGCGTATGCACAAGTCAAGATTCAGCATGTGTGCGGATGCACACATCTGTGCGTCCGCACAGGTCCTTGCACGAGACCTCATTAGTTGCAACTCGCTGGCAGCGATTTTTGGGCCCCAAAACCCAATCCAACTCATTTTTTGAAGCTATTTAAGGCCAAATTGAAGAAGGATGAAGGGGGAGGGAGAATTAGGTTTAGCTTTTATTATGTTTTCTCTTAGTTTCTAGAGAGAGAAGCTCTCTCCTCTCTCTATAATTAGGGTTTTTAGCTTAGTTTTCTTTTAATTTCAGCAGTTTAATTCTTGCTTTAGTGTAGTTTCATTTATGTTTCTATGCTTTATTGTCTTTATCTTCTTCATCTCTTTTGTTCTTTTCTCTTTTATGGCAATTTTCATGTTATGCACACTTTTGTTATTTTAATTCCAATTAATGTAAATTTATGTTTCCATGTCATTTATTGCTTCCTTTAGTTGTGATTGTCATTTTCTTGTTTTTGGTATTTTAGAATTTATTCTATTGCAATTTAATATTATTTTATTCTCATACACACCAAGTGTTTGATAAAATGCTTGGCTTAGTTTTCACTAAAATTTTCTCCACTCTTGGTTTGAAATTGTTGACTTTGGTGATCCTTGAGTCATTGAAGTCCATTCTTGTTTGATATATTAGAGTAGTTAGTTGATTTGGTTTTCCTTGACTCTATGTGACCCCTTAGTGTTGACATAGGATTTAGGGAGTGAAATTAACTATGCCTATTTGACTTATCTTCGATGTAAGGTTGACTAAGTAGGATTAACTCTTCATAATCATCATGTGTTTGTGGTCAATGGCTAGCATAGGTAACCTTAGCTCTCAATTGCATGCCAAGAGGTTTTCTTGCTTTTTAAGTTTCCTTTCCTTGCATTTTATTGCTTTGACTTTTACTTGCTTTCATTTAATTTCTTGCATGTTTAGTTTTCACACTCTTGGTTGAGAAATTGGATGTTTGGGTGGAATTGAGTTGTGGATGTCCATTCCGTATTGTGTGAGAATAGTTAATTGGTTTGGTTTTCATTGACACTAGTCTTTCACTAAGTAATTAGTGAGTTGACTAGGACTTATGGATTGAGATCAATTATGGCTTTTTGACTAATTCTCAAGGAGGATTGACTAATTTGGATTGATTCCACACAATTGCCATGTTTGTGGTCCATAACTAGGATAGGAATCATAAACTCCCCAATTCTTGCCAAGAGTTGCCATTTAATTTTATGCATGCTTGTTTCAATTCCTTGCTACTTACATTTCTTGCCTTTCTTGCTTTCCATTTACTTTCTTGCTATTTACATTCCCTTGCTCTCTTGCTTTCATTCCCAATTCTCCATGCACTCTCTCTCATAGCCAATAATTGTACACTTAATTGCAACTCCTAGGGAAGACGACCCGGGAGTTAAATACTCTCGGTTTATATTTCATTTGAATTGTGATAACATTTGATTGATGGTCAATTTGTTGGGTTAGGAATATACTTACAACACCAATTCTATTTTAATAATCAAATTCCTAACCTATATAAATTGATCGTTCGTCACTTGTCCTCAAGCAAACAAATAATCATGCAATAAATTTTGACAAACCAAGGTGAGAAGTGTAGTAATTTTTATGTTCATGGTTGGCTAGTTTCATATGCATGCTACAATCATAGAATTGATTCAAATGATTGATGCTTCTATCTAGCTCATTTTATGAAATCTTTTTCTTTATGTTCCTTCCTTGAAACAAGCTTTTCATTGTTTTCTTAGCTTAGCTTCTTGGTTGTTTTACACCATTTGTTGAAAGCTACGACTCTAAATGCTTTGTTTTCAAGTATTACCACTTGATACATAAGCACCACAAGCATTTAATTAGAGGACTCTTTTAGCTCATTTGTTTCTTTTCTTTACTCTCTAATCATTGATGCTCAGAGCTTTGAGCTTTGAGGGAGTACTTTTCACTTGAGTCTAACCTTGACTCTAAGTGTTTTATTTTCAAGCTTTTTGCTTAATACATAAACACCACAAGTACTTGACAAATGCATTGTCATTGGTACTCAGAGCCTTCAGCTTTCTCATTCTTTTCCCTTTCTTTTTCTTGCTTTATTTGCATTTGCTTCTTCAAGGTTTTCATGATTTCAAAAATTTCATAAAGTGTCCTAGATGAAAACTTCAATTAAATCAATTTAAATGCAATTCAGCAATAATAGTCATACTAGCTTCCCAGTACTTATAAGCCCATACTAACTTCTTTAATTACCTTGTTTGTTTATGATCATGATGCTTAATTACTTTGAACTCATAAAATTCAAGATGGTAGTCATAATGTCATAGCACATGTTACAATTTAGCAATCAAGCTATGCTTATTCATAACACACATTTATACAAAGGAATAAGAGACAATAATACAATTTAAAGTACTAGAAACAAATAAGAGGAAAAAGAACTTTACCACCTTATAGTTCATCTTCATTATTATTGTCATTTTTCTCATATTCTTCCCCTTCCCACACCAAACTTAGATTGATTGCTTGTCCTCAAGCAACAAATAAAACAGTGGTGATGGAATTTATAATGGTTCATGAATGTCTTAGAACAATAAGATATGAGTAATACATGTGGTTAGGCAAGCAAAATTAAGGATGCCATAAAGGCACAAGAAAGAAACAGAGGCAATGTGATTGCATTCATAAGTGGTGTGTGCATGGTACTTTGCATGAAAGGTAAGTGGTAGCACCAAACTTAGTGTGACACCTTGATTTTAGAATGATGCAAGTACCCAGCGAAGGTTTGGAAATCAAATTGTTGCATGGCAACACCAAACTTATTTCATGCAATCTCATGCCAAATTATTGAAAGTAAACTAAGCAAAGAAATAAATTGTTACCTACCGTTGGGTTGCCTTCCAACAAGCGCTCTTTTAATGTCATTAGCTTGACATGTTGTTCTCAAATTTCTTCATCTTCTTCCAATTGATTAAGAGAAATGATTTTAGAGAGGAAGAGGAGAAGTTTGATATCCCCTGTTTTTGCCTCCCAACAAGCTTTCTTTTATTGTTAGTTTGAGTGAACTTGCTTGTTGGAGCAGGGGTTGAATTGTTCTTTGACCCTCTCTTTTTCATGGATATAGTCAATTATTTCTTGGTCACAATTCTTATTCCAGTGCTTTGGTTGATTGCCTTCACTTCTTTATTTTCAAAACTTGGATGTTGTGGGATGGTTGGAGTGTCCTCTTCATCAAGAACTTCTTAGAATGGTGGCTCACTTGGTATAAGGATCTCTTTCTCTTGTTCTACCAATTTCTCATTTTCACCCACATTAAGCACTACTCCACTCCTTAAAGTGATGGCATGATATTCTTTCCCTGGCCAGGGAAAGATATTGGTTGGTTCATCAACAAAATATTGTGCCAATTGTCTCATTTGCTTTTCTTGACTCTTCATTGAGGCTTTCACATCTTCAATAACCTCTCTTACATTTTGCCTTAAGAACTCACTGAGTTAGACAATGAAGAGATATCTCTTGGAGAGTTCTTCTATTACAAATGCTAGAAGAGTTTGTGGAGGTGCATATGTTGGACAATTACGGGATGATGGTTTTTGAAGAATGGGGTATGCAGCATTAAAATCTCTTCCCCAGCCACAATTTCGGTAGTTGTCATAACAATATGAGCTATTTTGTGGCTCTGGGAGGTATTCCATTTCATTTGATTGCTCATACTCTATCATTCCTTGGTGATATTCCCATCCACCATTAGGATAATGACTTGAATCATTTTGTGGTGGTGGGCAATATCCCATGAAATTTGCTTGATCCGAAGATGAGGTAAACTCCATTCCTACTTGAAGATACTTTGTATTAAACACAATCACCAAGAGAAATTAAAATTCCTTGTGTCATAGATAAGGAATTCTTAGTGAGGCAATAACACAAACACCTTACTAGCAAGAGAAAATTAAAAGAAATTAAATGACAAAAATAAAAAGAAAGAAAGAAAGTATCTAATCTAGGTAATCAACCAACCGGTAGTTTATTAATCACAATTAAACCCCGGCAACGGTGCCATAAATTTGATGAACTGGATTTTTGAGTTCACTATATTGAATATAATGAATCCGTCTTTGGCAAGTATACCGAATTTTCGTCAAGTAAAAACTCACAATAGAGTGAGGTCGAATCCCACAAAGATTAACGGATTAAGCAAACAATAGTTGATTGATTATTCTAGTTAGACAGACATTAAGGAGAGATAATGGTGTGCGAAATCGTGATCATTCCATTCCTTGGTAACGGCACTAAAAACTCAATACGCATGTTCATGATCTTATATCTGTTTCACAACTTCGTACAACTAACCAGCAAGTGCATTGGGTCGTCTAAGTAATAAACCTTACGTGAGTAAGGGTCGATCCCATGGAGATTGTCGGCTTGAAGCAAGCTATGGTCATCTTGAAAATCTCAGTCAGGCGGATATCAAATGGTTATGGAGTTTTCGAATAATAATAATAAATAAACAGAAAATAAAGATAGAAATACTTATGTAGTTCATTAGTGAGAATTTCAGATAAGCGTATAGAGATGCTTTCATTCCTCTTCAGGAATGGCCATCCATGGGTTCTAACTTATACCACAAAGATTCTAATATCTCGGACTCGGTCCTCTATATTAGATATCTAAGAGATACTCATTCTAGCTTGTTTGCATGTAGAACGAAAGTGTTTGTCAGGCACGCGTTCATAAGTGAAAATGATGATGAGCGTCACATAATCATCACATTCATCATGTTCTTGGGTGCGAATGGATATCTTAGAAGCAGAATAAGTTGAATTGAATAGAAAAATAGTAGTACTTTGCATTAAATCATGAGGAACAGCAGTGCTCCACACCTTAATCTATGGAGTGCAGAAACTCTATCGTTGAAAATACATAAGTGATGAAGGTCCAGGCATGGCCGAATGGCCAGCCCCCAAACGTGATCAATATGATCCAAAGTTGAACTAAAAATCATAAGATCTAAATACAATAGTAAAAAGTCCTATTTATACTAAACTAGTTACTAGGGTTTACAGAATTGAGTAAATGATGTAGAAATCTACTTCCGGGGCCCACTTGGTGTGTGCTTGGGCTGAGCTTGAAGTTTACACGTGGAGAGGTCATTCTTGGAGTTGAACGCCAGTTTGTAACGTGTTTCTGGCGTTGAACTCCACTTTGCAACTTGTTCTGGCGCTGGACGCCAGACTGCAGCATGGAACTGGCGTTGAACGCCAGTTTATGTCGTCAATCCTTTTTCAAAGTATGGACTATTATATATTGCTGGAAAGCCCTGGATGTCTACTTTCGAACGCAATTGGAAGCGCGCCATTTGGAGTTCTGTAGCTCCAGAAAATTCACTTTGAGTGCAGGGAGGTCAGAATCCAACAGCATCAGCAGTCCTTCTTCAACCTCTGAATCTGATTTTTGCCCAAGTCCCTCAATTTCAGCCAGAAAATACCTGAAATTATAGAAAAACACACAAACTCATAGTAAAGTCTAGAAATGTGAATTTAACATAAAAACTAATAAAAACATCCCTAAAAGTAACTAGATCCTACTAAAAACATACTAAAAACAATGCCAAAAAGCGTGTAAATTATCCGCTCATCACAACACCAAACTTAAATTGTTGCTTGTCCCCAAGTAACTGAAAATCAAATAGGATAAAAAGAAGAGAATATACTATAAATTCCAAAATATCAGTGAAACATAGCTCTAATCAGATGAGCGGGACTTGTAGCTTTTTGCCTCTTGAATAGTTTTGGCATCTCACTTTATCCATTGAAGTTCAGAATGATTGGCATCTATAGGACCTCAGAGTTCAGATAGTGTTATTGATTCTCCTAGTTCAGTATGTTGATTCTTGAACATAGCTACTTTATGAGTCTTGGCCGGGGCCCTAAGCACTTTGTTTTCCAGTATTACCACCGGATACATAAATGCCACAGACACATAACTGGGTGAACCTTTTCAGATTGTGACTCAGCTTTGCTAAAGTCCCCAATTAGAGGTGTCCAGGGTTCTTAAGAACACTCTTTTTTTTTTGCTTTGGACCTTGACTTTAACCGCTCAGTCTCAAGTTTTTACTTGACACCTTCACGCCACAAGCACATGGTTAGGGACAGCTTGGTTTAGCCGCTTAGGCCATGATTTTATTCCTTTAGGCACTCCTATCCACTGATGCTCAAAGCCTTGGATCCTTTTTATTACCCTTGCCTTTTGGTTTTAAGGTTTATTGGCTTTTTCTGCTTGCTTTTTCTTTTTCTTTCTCTCTTTTTTTTTGCCATTTTTTTTCTTTTTTTTTTCTGCAAGCTTTTGTATTCACTGCTTTTTCTTTCTTCAAGAATCATTTTTATGATTTTTTAGATTATCAAATAACATGTCTCCTTGTCATCATTCTTTCAAGAGCCAACATATTTAACATTCTTAAACAACAACTTCAAAAGACATATGCACTGTTCAAGCATTCATTCAGAAAACAAAAAGTATTGTCACCACATCAATATAATTAAACTAAGTTCAAGGATTAATTTGAAACTCATGTACTTCTTGTTCTTTTGAATTAAAAACATTTTTCATTTAAAAGAGGTGATGGATTCATAGGACATTCATGTCCATGAGGACTTGGTCCAACCTTTGATCAAAGTTGACTCTTCTTGTGTAGGGGCGTGCGTTCTCTTCCATCATTGGCAAGGACCTCACAAGCCTTACATTTTCTGGACTGAAATCTAAGTATTTCCCCTGAACCATGGTAAGCCAATGCTTTGGATTCGGGTTCACACTTTGATCATGGTTCCTAGTGATCCATGCATTTGCATAGAACTCTTGAACCA
>NC_029785.2:91608607-91611436 GCF_000816755.2 Arachis ipaensis
TCTTCCATCATTGGCAAGGTGAACGCCAACCTCACATTTTTCGGACTAAAATCTAAGTATTTCCCCCGAACCATGGTGAGATAATTCTTTGGGTTCGGGTTCTTACTTCGATCATGGTTCCTAGTGATCCATGCATTAGCATAGAACTCTTGAACCATTAGAATTCCGACTTGTTGGATGGGGTTTGTTAGAACTTCCCAACCTCTTCTTTGGATCTCATGTCAGATCTTTGGATACTCATTTTTCTTGAGTTTGAAAGGGACATCGGGGATCACCTTCTTCTTGGCCACAACGTCATAGAAGTGGTCTTTATGGGCTTTGGAGATGAATCTTTCCATCTCCCATGACTCGGAGGTGGAAGCTTTTGTCTTTCCTTTCCCTTTTCGAGAGGATTCTCCGGTCTTAGGTGCCATCAATGGTAATGGAAAAATAAAAAGCTTATGCTTTTACCACACCAAACTTAGAATATTGCTCGCCTTCGAGCAAGAGAAGAAAGAAAAGAAGAAGAAGAAGAAGGTATGGAAGAGAGGGAGAGAGGGTTGTGTTTCGGCCAAGAAGGGGATGAGAGGGTTGTGTTATGTGAGAATGAAGAAGAATGGAGAGGTTTATATAGTGGAGGGAGAGGGGTTAAGGTTCGGCCATATGGGGTGGGTTTGGGTGGGAAAATGATTTTGAATTTTGAAGGTAGGTGGGGTTTATGAGGTAGGTTTATGGGGAAGAGTGGATGGATGTGAGTGGTGAATGGGTTTTGGAGAAAGGTGTTTATTGGGAAGAGAGGATGAATGAGAAGAGGGGAGAGTATGAGTGGAGGTAGGTGGGGATCCTGTGGGGTCCACAGATGCTGAGATGATCCTGTGGGGTCCACAGATCCTGAGGTGTCAAGAATTTACATTCCTGCACCATTGAGGCATGTAAAATGCCTTTGCATGCAATTCTGGCATTTAAACGCTGAATTGATGCTTGTTCTGGGCGTTCAACGCCCAGATGCAGCATGTTTCTGGCGTTCAGCGCCAGCTTTCCGCAGTGTGCATTCCTGTTGTCTGAACGCCAGGATGCTGCTTGTTTCTAGCGTTCAACGCCAGATCCATGCTCTGTTCTGGTGTTGAACGCCAGCCAGATGCTCCTTACTGGCGTTTAAACGCCAGTAAGCTCTTCCTCCAGGGTGTGATTTTTCTTCTGCTGTTTTTGATTCTGTTTTTAATTTTTCTATTTATTTTGTGACTCCACATGATTATGAACCTAATAAAACATGAAAGAACAATAAGAATAAAAATAAAATTAGATAAATAAAAATTGGATTGCCTCCCAACAAGCGCTTCTTTAATGTCAATAGCTTGACAGTGAGCTCTCATGGAGCCTCACAGATGTTCAGAGCATTGTTGAGACTTCCCAACACCAAACTTAGAGTTTGGATATGGAAGTTCAACACCAAACTTAGAGTTTGACTGTGGGGGCTCTAATTGACTCTACAGTGAGAGAAGCTTTTCATGCTTCCTCTCCATGGTTACAAAGAGAGATCCTTGAGTTTTAAACACAAGGTTGTCCTCATTTAGTTGAAGGATCAATTCTCCTCTGTCCACATCAATCACAGCTCTTGCTGTGGCTAAGAAGGGTCTTCCAAGGATGAAGGATTCATCCTCATCCTTTCCAGTGTCTAGGATTATGAAATCAGCAGGGATGTAAAGGCCTTCAACCTTTACTAGCATGTCCTCTACTTGTCCATAAGCCTCTTTTCTTGAATTGTCTGCCATCTCTAATGAGATTCTAGCAGCTTGCACCTCAAAGATTCCCAGTTTCTCCATTACAGAGAGTGGCATGAGGTTTATTCCTGACCCCAGGTCACATAGAGCCTTCTCAAAGGTCATGGTGTCTATGGTACAAGGTATTAGGAACTTTCCAAGATCCTGTTTCTTCTGAGGCAATGTCAGTTGATCCAGATCACTCAGTTCATTGATGAGCAAGGGAGGTTCATCTTCCCAAGTCTCATTACCAAATAGTTTGGCATTCAGCTTCATGATTGCACCAAGGTACTTGGCAACTTGCTCTTCAGTAACAACCTCATTCTCTTCAGAAGAAGAATACTCATCAGAGCTCATGAAGGGCATAAGGAGGTTCAATGGAATCTCTATGGTCTCTAGATGAGCCTCAGATTCCTTTGGTTCCTCAGAGGGAAACTCTTTGTTAATCACTGGACGTCCCAAGAGGTCTTCCTCACTGGGATTCACGTCCTCTTCCTCTCTTGTAGGTTCGGCCATGATGGTCAATTCAATGGCCTTGCACTCTCCTTTTGGGTTTTCTTCTGTATTGCTTGGGAGAGTACTAGGAGGAGTTTCAGTGACCCTTTTACTCAGCTGGCCCACTTGTGCCTCCAAATTTCTAATGATTGACCTTGTTTCATTCATGAAACTCAGAGTGGCCTTAGATAGATCAGAGACTAAATTTGCTAAGCTAGATGGATTCTGCTCAGAATTCTCTGTCTGTTGCTGAGTGGATGATGGAAAAGGTTTACTATTGTTAAACCTGTTTCTTCCACCAATATTAAAGCCTTGTTGAGGCTTTTGTTGATCCTTCCATGAGAAATTTGGGTGATTTCTCCATGAGGGGTTATAGGTGTTCCCATAGAGTTCACCCATGTAATTCACCTCTGATATTGCAGGGTTCTCAGGATCATAAGCTTCTTCTTCAGAAGATGCCTCTTGAGTACTGTTGGATGCAGCTTGCATTCCATTTAGACTCTGAGAAATCATATTGACTTGCTGAGTCAATATTTTATTCTGAGCCAATATGGCATTCAGAGTATCAATTTCAAGAACTCCCTTCTTCTGAGGC
>NC_029785.2:91611722-91618467 GCF_000816755.2 Arachis ipaensis
AAGCTTACTCAGCTTTTGAGGAGGAAAGAACTTGGCTAAGAAAGCCATGACCAGCTTATCCCAAGAGTTCAGGCTATCCTTGGGTTGAGAGTCCAACCATATTCTAGCTCTGTCTCTTACAGCAAAAGGAAAAAGCATGAGCCTGTAGACTTTAGGATCTACTCCATTAGTCTTAACAGTATCACATATCTGCAAGAATTCAGTTAAGATTTGAAAAGGATCTTCAGATGGAAGTCTATGAAACTTGCAGTTCTGTTGCATCAGAGAAACTAATTGAGGTTTAAGCTCAAAATTGTTTGCTCCAATGGCAGGGATTGAGATGCTTCTTCCATGTAAATTGGAATTAGGTGCAGTGAAGTCACCAAGCATCCTCCTTGCATTATTATTATTTTCGGCTGCCATCTCCTCTTCCTTTTCGAAAATTTCTGTAAGGTTGTCTCTGGATTGTTGTATTTTAGCTTCTCTCAGTTTCCTCTTCAGAGTCCTTTCAGGTTCAGTGTCTGCTTCAACAAGAATGTTCTTGTCCTTGCTCCTGCTCATATGAAAAAGAAGGGAATAGAAAATAATAATAGGGATCCTTTTTACCACAGTATAGAGGTTCCCTTGTGTGAGTAGAAGAAAAGAAGAAAGAGAATGAAGAAGAGAAGAATTCGAACTCAGAAGAGAAGAAGGGGTTCGAATTTTTGGGTGAGGAGAAGTGTTAGTAGATGAATAAATAAATAGAAGGAGATGAGGGAGAGGGAATTTCGAAAATTAATTTTTTTTGAAAAGAAGTTGATGATTTTCGAAAATTAAAGGAGAATTAAAATTAAAATTAAAATTTAAACAATTAATTAACTAAAAAAAAATTTTGAAAAAGAGGGAGGTATTTTCGAAAATTAGAGAGGGATAGTTAGTTAGGTAGTTTTGAAAGAGATAAGAAACAAACAAAAAGTTAATCAGTTAGTTGAAACAAATTTTGAAAATCAATTTTTAAAAGATAAGAAGATAAGAAGTTAGAAAAGATATTTTAAAATCAAATTTTTTTGTAAAAGATATGATTTTAAAAAGATATGATAGAAAGATATGATTAGAAATAGTTTTGAAAAAGATTTGAATTTTAAAATCACAATTAATGACTTGACTCACAAGAAATCACAAGATATGATTCTAGAACTTAAAGTTTGAATCTTTCTTAACAAGAAAGTAACAAACTTGAAAATTTTGAATCAAAACATTAATTGATGATGTGGTTTTTGAAAATATGATAAAATAAGAAAAAGATTTTGAAAATATTTTGAAAAAGATTTTTGAAATTTTCAAAAATAAATAAAAATGGAAAAGATATGATTTTTGAAAAAGATTTTAAAAAGATAAGATTTTTAAAAAGATAACATATATTTTTTTTTGAATTTTTTAATGAAGAAAGAGAAAAAAAAAAGACTCAATGCATGAAAGTTATGAATCAAAACATAGAATGCATGCAAGAACGCTATGAATGTCAAGATGAACACCAAGAACAATTCAAAAAAAAAAGACTCAATGCATGAAAGTTATGAATCAAAACATAGAATGCATGCAAGAACGCTATGAATGTCAAGATGAACACCAAGAACACTTTGAAGATTATGATAAACATCAAGAACATATTTTTTGAAAATTTTTCTATGCAAAGAAAACATGCAAGACACCAAACTTAGAAATCTTTAATGCTTAGACACCATGAATGCAAAAATGCACATGAAAAACAACAAAAGATACAAAACAAGAAAACATCAAGATCAAACAAGAAGACTTACCAAAAACAACTTGAAGATCATGAAGAACACTATGAATGCATGAATTTTTCGAAAATTTTATGCAAAATTTAAAACGTGCAATTGACACTAAACATAAAATTGACTCAAGACTCAAACAAGAAACACAAGAATATTTTTGATTTTATGATTTTCTAATTTTTTTGGATTTTTCAAAAATTAATGTGAAAAAGAAAAATAAGGAGTCCAAAATTTTTAATATGAATTCCGGGAATCTTGCACTCTTAGTCTAAAGCGTCAGTCCAGGAATTAGACATGGCTCACTAGCCAGCCAAGCTTTCAATGAAAGCTCCGGTCCAAAACACTAGACATGGCCAATGGCCAGCCAAGCTTTAGAAGATACAAATCAGTCATACAATAACAAATTTGATTAGCAACAACTAGCTTGCTCTTGTAATGATGATTTGGAAGCCTCAATCCAAATGAATTTAGACATGGCTTTACAGCCAGCCAGACTTCAACATGCTTCATGAAACACTAGAATTAATTCTTAAAAATTCTGAAGAAAAATATATTTTATTTTTTTGGAAATTTTTTCGAAAATTAAAAGAATAAAAACAAAAACTTAAAATTAAAATAAAGTTACCTAATCTGAGCAACAAGATGAACCGTCAGTTGTCCAAACTCGAACAATCCCCGGCAACGACGCCAAAAACTTGGTGCACGAAATTGTAATCCCCGGCAACGGCGCCAAAAACTTGGTGTGCGAAATCGTGATCATTCCATTCCTTGGTAACGGCGCTTAAAATTCAATATGCATGTTCATGATCTTATATCTGTTTCACAACTTCGTACAACTAACCAGTAAGTGCATGATGAGTATTTTGGAGGAAAAATGAATTTCTCCCAAAACACACAAATCTAACCGGCAAGTGTACCGGGTCGTATCAAGTAATAAAAACTCACGGGAGTGAGGTCGATCCCACAGGGATTGAAGGATTGAGCAATTTCAGCTTAGTGGTTAATTTAGTCAAGCGAATCAAGATTTGGTTGAGTGTTTTGTGATTTGCAGAAATTAAATTGCATGGAAGTAAAGAGAACAGGGAATTAAAGTGCTGAATCTTAAAGAACAAGAAATTAAATAGCAGAAACTTAGAATGCAAGAAATGTAAACGGCTGGAATTGTAAAGGGAATTGGGGCTTGGATTTGCAGAATTTAAACAAGGAAAAGTAAATTGCATCAAGCAGAGAAGTAGAAGATGAGTGGGATCAAATTGGATCTTAGAGCAGAAAAGTAAATGAACATGGAAAACAGTAATAGAGAATGTAAAATTGGGAAACTAGATCTCAGGACCCAGAGACTAGAAAACCAAGTCTAGATCTCAATGCCTTCCTAGATCCAACAAGAAATTGTAATTGAAATTCAAAGAAAGTGGATGAAGAGCAATTAACAGAAATTGAAATTCAATCAAGCAGTAAATAAAGCATTGAGATCCAAGGTTGAGATTGAAACAGAATTTCTTCAATTCTCCAACCCAAAAATCCAAGACAATTGTAATTGAAATTGAAAGCAATAAAACTGATAGGAAGAGAAGTGAATTCTCCTTCCCCAAGACAAAGAAATTAAAGATCACTCAATATCAAAAGCTCTCCGAAAACTATTATGAAAATTCCCAAAAGAAAGCTCTCCGAAAACTATTATGAAAATTCCAAAAGAAAGCTCTCCGAAAACTATTATGAAAATTCCAAAAGAAAGCTTTCCAAAAACTATTATGAAAATTCCAAAAGAAAGCTCCCCGAAGAACTTGAATTCTATCCTATTTATACACTTTCTTCCAATGATCTTCAAGCCTTGAGTTGGGCCTTTGCTCTTGGTGGAATTGGGTTGAAAGAGGCCTTGGTTGATTGCTCTTGGAGTTTGAAGAGGAACCAAAACGAACCAATTGAACCGGGTTGGAGTTTTGCAAAAGTTCGACCAAAAGTTTGAGCAAAAGTTAGGGGTCTAACTTTGGCCCCAACGTTGGCCTTACCTTGTGCACTTGTGGCGCCAACGTTAGCCACCAAGTTAGGGGCTAACGTTGGCGCAAACTTATGGTGCCCAGGGAGTGAGTTTCAAGTTCCAACGTTAGCCCAAAAGTTAGGCGCTAACGTTGGGGCTAACTTTTCACCCAAAAGTTTGTGCAAAAGTTTGAGGCTAACTTTAGGTCCAGCTTTTTGCTTCCTGGTTCAATTTCACTTATTCCATTGTCTTCTCTTTACTCCTAGCTATTCCTTCTTGCTTCAACCTTTCTCCAAGCTTTCTTCACCTATCATTAATCAACCAAACACATCAAAGCTATGCTTAAAATCATGAGATATTCATTCTTTCATAATATGTAACAATTATAGTATAAAACCTCATGAAATAGCATGAATTCATACATGGTTGATTAAATCAAAGGAAACATGAAAATCTACCTAATTGGCTTGCTTGTAGCTCAAGAAAGTGCATAATTCTAATGAAAACAAAAGAAAAAGATTATTTAAAATAGGCTAAGATGACTTGTCATCAGTGCACTGGGTCGTCCAAGTAATAAACCTTACGTGAGTAAGGGTCGATCCCATGGAGATTGTCGGCTTGAAACAAGCTATGGTCATCTTGTAAATCTCAGTCAGGCGGATATCAAATGGTTATGGAGTTTTCGAATAATAATAATAATAAATAAACAGAAAATAAAGATAGAAATACTTATGTAGTTCATTAGTGAGAATTTCAGATAAGCGTATAGTGATGCTTTTGTTCCTCTGAACCTCTACTTTTCTGCTGTCTTCATCCAATCATTCCTACTCCTTTCCATGGCAAGCTTTCTGTAAGGCATCACCGTTGTCAATGGCTACATCCCATCCTCTCTGTGAAAATGGTCCAAATGCTCTGTCACGGCATGGCTAATCATCTGGAGGTTCTTGATCATACTGGAATAGGATTTACTATCCTTTTGCGTCTGTCACTACGCCCAGCACTCGCGAGTTTGAAGTTTGTCACAGCCATCCCTTCCCAGATCCTACTCGGAATACTACAGACAAGGTTTAGACTTTCCAGATCTCAGGAATGGCCATCCATGAGTTCTAACTTATACCACGAAGATACTAATAACTCGGACTCGGTCCCTTGTATTAGATATCCAAGAGATATTCATTCTAGCTTGTTGGCATGTAGAATGGAAGTGTTTGTCAGGCACGCGTTCATAAGTGAGAATGATGATGAGCGTCACATAATCATCACATTCATCATGTTCTTGGGTACGAATGGATATCTTAGAAGCGGAATAAGTTAAATTGAATAGAAAAATAGTAGTACTTTGCATTAAATCATGAGGAACAGCAGAGGTCCACACCTTAATCTATGGAGTGCAGAAACTCTACCGTTGAAAAATACATAAGTGAAAGGTTCAGGCATGGCTGAATGGCCAGCCCCCAAACGTGATCAATAGATCAAAAGATGTAATTCTGGATGTCAATACAATAGTAAAAAGTCCTATTTATACTAAACTAGCTACTAGGGTTTACAGAAGTAAGTAATTGATGCATAAATCCACTTCCGGGGCCCACTTGGTGTGTGCTTGGGCTGAGCTTGAAGTTTACACGTAGAGAGGTCATTCTTGGAGTTGAACGCCAGTTTGTAACGTGTTTCTGGCGTTCAACTCTGGTTTGTGACGTGTTTCTGGCGTTTAACTCCAGACTGCAGCGTAAAACTGGCGTTCAACGCCCTTTTGCATCATCTAAACGCGGGAAAAGTATGGACTATTATATCTTGCTGGAAAGCACTAGATGTATACTTTTGAACGCAATTGGAAGTGCGCCATTTGGAGTTCTGTAGCTCCAGAAAATTCACTTTGATTGCAGAGAGGTCAGAATCCAACAGCATCAGCTGTCCTTCTTCAACCTCTGAATCTGATTTTTGCTCAAGTCCCTCAATTTCAGCCAGAAAATACCTGAATTCACAGAAAAACACACAAACTCATAGTAAAGTCCAGAAATGTGAATTTAACATAAAAACTAATAAAAACATCCCTAAAAGTAACTAGATCCTACTAAAAACATACTAAAAACAATGCCAAAAAGCGTATAAATTATCCGCTCATCAGATAATCAACAAGAAATGTAAATGACATGAAAGTAAAGGAAAGCAATAAAGTGCAAGAAAGTAAATGGCATGAATTTAAAGTACAAGAAAGTAAAGTGCTGGAAATGTAAAGTGCAAAAAAATGTAAATAACCATAAAGTAAATAAAAGGAAGAAAGATAAAATATGCATTGGGATCAACAGATATTGCATTCTCTAGATTAATTGATTTCATCTCATCTTCAATCATGCAACTCATTGACCTCTTGGCAATCATGAGTGATTGAGTCCCAATTCCTTGGTAACTCAATCTCCCCAATCTTGATCAATAGCCAATTCTTTGGTCTAGTTGCTCATGAGAGGAGATGAAGCTTGGTCCTTGATTATACCACACACTTTCCTAGACCTAAATAATGGATAGATTAAATGTCACAATATCTCACCCAAATCTACTAAAGTATATGGTGCACGAAATTGTGATCTCTGGTAATGGCTTCTTAGGCCAGATACTCTGATCTAGTTTTACAGTCTGTCACAACTTCGATACAACTAACCAGCAAGTGCACTGGGTCGTCCAAGTAATACCTTACGTGAGTAAGGGTCGAATCCCACGGAGATTGTTGGTATGAAGCAAGCTATGGTCACCTTGTAAATCTCAGTCAGGCGGATATAAAATAATTATGTGGTTTTCGAATTTTAAATAATAAAATAGGAATAGAGACACTTATGTAATTCATTGATAGGAATTTCAGATAAGCGAATGGAGATGCTTTCGTTCCTCTGAACCTCTGCTTTCCTGCTATCTTCATCCAATCAGTCTTACTCCTTTCCATGGCTGGCTTTATGCAAGGGCATCACCGTTGTCAGTGGCTACATCCCCTCCTCTCAGTGAATAATATGCTCACGCA
>NC_029785.2:91620738-91622950 GCF_000816755.2 Arachis ipaensis
TCTGATTTTTGCTGAAGTCCCTCAATTTCAGCCAGAAAATACCTGAAATCAAAGAAAAACACACAAACTCATAGTAAAGTCCAGAAATGTGAATTTAACATAAAAACAAATGAATACATCCCTAAAATTAACTAGATTCTACTACTAAAAACATAAAAACAATGTCAAAAAGCGTATAAATTATCTGCTCATCACAACACCAAACTTAAATTGTTGCTTGTTCCCAAGCAACTAATAGGATAAATCACAGAAAAATACACAAACTTATAGTAAAGTCCAGAAATGTGAATTTAACATAAAAACTAATGAAAACATCCCTAAAAGTGACTAGATCCTACTAAAAACATACTAAAAACAATGTCAAAAAGCGTATAAATTATCTGCTCATCACAACACCAAACTTAAATTGTTGCTTGTTCCCAAGCAACTGAAAATCAAATAGGATAAAAAGAAGAGAATATACTATAAATTCCAAACTATCAATGAAACATAGCTCCAATCATATGAGCGGGACTTATAGCTTTTTGCCTCTTGAATAGTTTTGGCATCTCACTTTATCCATTGAAGTTCAGAATGATTGGCATCTATAGGAACTCAGAGTTCAGATAGTGTTGTTTATTCTCCTAGTTCAGTATGATGATTCTTGAACACAGCTTCTTTATGAGTCTTGGCCGTGGCCCTAAGCACTTTGTTTTCCAGTATTACCACCGGATACATAAATGCCACAGACACATAACTGGGTTAACCTTTTCAGATTGTGACTCAGCTTTTGCTAAAGTCCCCAATTAGAGGTGTCCAGGGTTCTTAAGAACACTCTTTTTTTGCTTTGGACCTTGACTTTAACCGCTCAGTCTCAAGTTTTCACTTGACACCTACACGCCACAAGCACATGGTTAGGGACAGCTTGGTTTAGCCGCTTAGATCAGGATTTTATTCCTCTAGGCCCTCCGATCCACTGATGCTCAAAGCCTTGGGATCCTTTTTATTTGCCCTTGCCTTTTGGTTTTAAGGGTTATTGGCTTTTTCTGCTTGCTTTTTCTTTTTCTTTGTATTTTTTTTTCGCCTATTTTTTTTTTCTGCAAGCTTTGTTCTTTGCTGCTTTTTCTTGCTTCAAGAATCATTTTTATGATTTTTCAGATTATCAAATAACATGTCTCCTAGTCATCATTCTTTCAAGAGCCAACATATTTAACATTCTTAAACAACAACTTCAAAAGACATATGCACTGTTCAAGCATTCATTCAGAAAACAAGAAGCATTGTCACCACATCAATATAATTAAGCTAAGTTCAAGGATAAATTCGAAACTCATGTACTTCTTGTTCTTTTGATTTAAAACATTTTTCATTTAAGAGAGGTGATGGATTCATAGGACATTCATAACTTTAAGACAAAGTTACTAACTACTAATGATCATTTAATGAAGACACAAACATAGATAAGCACATAATACAGGAAACGAAAAACAGAGAAAGCAAGAACAAGGAATGAATCCACCTTAGTGATGGTGGCGTTTTCTTCTTGAGGAACCAATGATGTCCTTGAGCTCTTCTATGTCTCTTCCTTGCCTTGGCTGCTCCTCCTTCATTGCTTTTAGATCTTCTCTGATTTCATGAAGGATGATGGAGTGCTCTTGATGTTCCACCCTTAGTTGCTTCCAATAATTGTGTGGAAGAAAATGTATCCCCTGAGGTATCTCAGGGATCTCTTGATTTGCAGTCAAATGTTCTACCACTGAGCTATAGACCCTTGATGGAAGCTTTTGTCTTCCCTTTCCTCTTTCTAGAGGTTTCTCTGGCCTTAGGTGCCATCAATGGTTATGGAAAAAAACAAAAAAGCTATGCTTTTACCACACCAAACTTAGAATGTTGCTCGCCCTCGAGCAAAAGAAGAAAGAATAGAAGAATAAGAAGAAGATATGGAGGAGATGGATGGGAGTGTGTATTCGGCCATGTGGGTGGGATTGGGTGGGAGAGAGATGTTGAATTTTTGAAGGTAGTGGGTGTATGGATGTGAGTGGTAAATGGAAAAAAAGAAGGGATGATCATGAATGGAAAGAGAGATGATAAGGTAGGTGGGGATCCTGTGGGGTCCACAGATCCTGAGGTGTCAAGGCATTTACATCCCTGCACCAATTTAGGCATGTAAAATGCCCTTGCACACAACTCTGGGCGTTCAGCGCCAGGTTGGTGCCCATTTTGGGCGTTCAAT
>NC_029785.2:91622979-91657543 GCF_000816755.2 Arachis ipaensis
ACTCATCAGAGCTCATGAAGGGCATAAGGAGGTTCAATGGAATCTCTATGGTCTCTAGATGAGCCTCAGAGTCCTTTGGTTCCTCAGAGGGAAGCTCCTTATTGATCACTGGACGTCCCAGGAGGTCTTCCTCCTTGGGATTCACGTCCTCTCCTTTCCTCACAGGTTCGGCCATGGCGCTTATGTCAATGGCCTTGCACTCTCCTTTTGGATTCTCTTCTGTATTTCTTGGGAGAGTACTAGGAGGGATTTCAGTGATCCTTTTACTCAGCTGGCCCACTTGTGCTTCCAGATTTCTAATGGAAGACCTTGTTTCAGTCATGAAACTTACAGTGGCCTTAAATAGATCAGAGACTAGATTCGCTAAATTAGAAGCATTTTGTTCAGAGTTCTCTGTCTGTTGCTGAGTGGATGATGGAAAAGGCTTGCTATTGCTAAACCTATTTCTTCCACCATTATTAAAGCCTTGTTGGGGCTTTTGATCCTTCCATGAGAAATTTGGATGATTACTCCATGTTGAGTTGTAGGTGTTTCCATAAGGTTCACCTAAGTAATTTACCTCTGCTATTGCAGGGTTCTCAGGATCATAGGCTTCTTCTTCAGAAGAAGCCTCTTGAGTACTGTTGGATGCAGCTTGCATTCCATGCAACTCTGAGAAATCATATTGACTTGCTGAGTCAATAATTTATTCTGAGCCAATATGGCATTCAGAGTATCAACTTCAAGAACTCCCTTCTTCATAGGCGTCCCATTACTCACAGGATTCCTTTCAGAAGTGTACATGAACTGGTTATTAGCAACCATGTCAATGAGTTCTTGAGCTTCTGCAGGCGTTTTCTTTAGGTGAATGGATCCACCTGCAGAAGTGTCCAGTGACATCTTTGATAGCTCAGATAAACCATCATAGAATATATCCAGGATGGTCCAATCTGAAAGCATGTCAGAAGGACACTTTTTGGTCAACTGTTTGTATCTTTCCCAAACTTCATAGAGAGATTCACCTTCTTTCTGCCTGAAGGTTTGAACATCAGCTCTAAGCTTGCTCAGCTTTTGAGGAGGAAAGTACTTGGCTAAGAAAGCCGTGACCAGCTTATCCCAAGAGTTCAGGCTGTCTTTAGGTTGAGAATCCAACCATAATCTAGCTCTGTCTCTTACAGCAAAAGGGAAAAGCATGAGCCTGTAGACTTCAGGATCTACTCCATTAGTCTTAACAGTATCACATATCTGCAAGAATTCAGTTAAGAACTAAAAAGGATCTTCAGATGAAAGTCCATGAAACTTGCAGTTCTGCTGCATTAGAGAAACTAATTGAGGTTTAAGCTCAAAGTTGTTTGCTCCAATTGACACCAAACTTATAACATGACTCAAGACTCAAACAAGAAACACAAAAAATATTTTTGATTTTTATGATTTTCTAATTTTTTTGTATTTTTTTTCGAAAATTATTTGAAAAACAAAAATAAGGATTCCAAAATTTTTAATATGAATTCCAGGAATCTTCAATTCTTAGTCTAAAGCTCCAATCTGAGGGTTAGGCATGGCTTAACAGCCAGCCAAGCTCTATCATGTAAATTACATCCATTGAGATGATTAGTTGAAGACCAATCCCAAAGCAGTTTGGGTATGGCTTTACAGCCAGATAGGATTCAACATGTTTCATGAAACACTAGAATTCATTCTTAAAAATTCTGAAGAAAAACATATTTTTGAAAACATTTTTATTTTAAAATTTTTATTTTCGAAAACAAAGGAGAAATTTTTGAATGATTTTTGAAAAATTTTTTGAAAACTTTTTGAAAAGAAAACAAAAAGAAAGTTACCCAATCTGAGCAACAAGATGAACCGTCAGTTGTCCAAACTCGAACAATCCCCAGCAACGGCGCCAAAAACTTGGTATGCGAAATTGTTACTCAGGTTGTGAATTATTGTTCGAAATTGATTCCCTGGCGATGGCACCAAAAACGGATGCACAGAACCATGGTCTAAACATATCTTCACGATTAAGAGATCTAAGAGATACTCATTCAATCTAATGTAGAACGGAAGTGGTTGTCAGGCATGCGTTCATAGGGAATGATGATGATTGTCACGTTCATCACATTTAGGTTGAAGTGCGAATGAATATCTTAGAAGCGAAATAAGATGAATTGAATAGAAAACAGTAGTACTTTGCATTAATCTTTGAGGAAAAGCAGAGCTCCACACCTTAATCTATGGAGTGCAGAAACTCTACCGTTGAAAATACATAAGTAATGAAAGTCCAGGCATGGCCAGCCCCCAAACGTGATCAATAGATCAAAAGATGTTCAAAGATTCCAAAGATGTCTAATACAATAGTAAAAAGTCCTATTTATAATAAACTAGCTACTAGGGTTTACAGAAGTAAGTAATTGATGCATAAATCCACTTCCGGGGCCCACTTAGTGTGTGCTTGGGCTGAGCTTGAATGTTACACGTGCAGAGGCTCTTTCTGGAGTTGAACGCCAGGCTGTAACGTATTTCTGGCGTTCAACTCTGGTTTGTGACTTGTTTTTGGCGTTTAACTCCAGACAGCAGCGTAGAACTGGCGTTAAACGCCCGTTTACATCATCTAAACTCGGCCAAAGTATGGACTATTATACATTTCTGGAAAGCCCTGGATGTCTACTTTCCAACGCAATTCGAAGCGCGCCATTTTGATTTCTGTAGCTCTAGAAAATATACTTTGAGTGCAGGGAGGTCAGAATCCAACAGCATCAGCAGTCCTTCTTCAACCTCTGAATCTGATTTTTGCTCAAGTCCCTCAATTTCAGCCAGAAAATACCTGAAATCACAGAAAAACATACAAACTCATAGTAAAGTCCAGAAATGTGAATTTAACATAAAAACTAATGAAAACATCCCTAAAAGTAACTAGATCCTACTAAAAACATACTAAAAACAATGCCAAAAAGCGTACAAATTATCCGCTCATCATGGATGTTCAAACCTTCAGACAAAAAGAAGGTGAATCCCTCTATGAAGCTTGGGAGAGATACAAGGAACTGACCAAAAAGTGTCCTTCTGACATGCTTTCAAAATGGACCTTCCTGTATATATTCTATGATGGTCTGTCTGAATTAGCTAAGATGTCATTAGATACTTCTGCAGGTGGATCCATTCACCTAACGAAAACGCCTGCAGAAGCTCCAATCATGAAGCTGAATGCCAATTTATTTGGTAATGAGACTTGGGGAGATGAACCTCCCCTGTTCCCCAATGAACTAAATGCATTGGATCAACTGAGATTGCCTCAGAAGAAACAGGATCCTGGAAAGTTCTTAATACCTTGTACCATGGGCACCATGACCTTTGAGAAGGCTCTATGTGACCTTGGATCAGGAATAAACCTCATGCCACTCTCTGTAATGGAGAAACTGGGAATCTTTGAGGTACAAGCTGCTAAAATCTCATTAGAGATGGCAGACAAGTCCAGAAAACAGGCTTATGGACAAGTAGAGGACATATTAGTAAAGGTTGAAGGCCTTTACATCCTGCTGATTTCATAATTCTAGATATTGGGAAGGATGAGGATGAATCCATCATCCTTGGAAGACCCTTCCTAGCCACAGCAAGAGCTGTGATTGATGTTAACAGAGGTGAACTAGTCCTTCAATTGAATGAGGACTCCCTTGAGTTTAAAACTCAAGGACATCCTTCTGTAAACATGGAAAAGAGGCACAGTAAGCTTCTCTCAAAACAGAGTCAACCAGAGCCCCCACAGTCAAACTCTAAGTTTGGTGTTGGGAGGCCACAACCAAACTCTAAGTTTGGTGTTGAACTCCCATATCCAAATTCTAAGTTTGGTGTTGGGGAGTCTCAACAATGCTCTGAACATCTGTGAAGCTCCATGAGAGCCCACTGTCAAGCTATTGACATTAAAGAAGCGCTTGTTAGGAGGCAACCCAATTTTTATTTATCTAATTTTATTTTTATTTTTGTTGTTCTTTCATGTTCTATTAGATTCATGATCATGTGGAGTCACAAAATAAATCAAAAAATTAAAAACAGAATAAAAAACAGCAGAAGAAAAATCACACCTTGGAGGAGGATCTTACTGGCGTTTAAACGCCAGTAAGGAGCATCTGGCTGGCGTTCAGACGTCAGGAATGCACACTGAGGAAAGCTGGCGCTAAACGCCAGAAATAAGCATGAAGCTGGCGTTCAACGCCAAAAATATGCTGCATCTGGGCGCTGAACGCCCAGAACAAGCATCAATTCGGCGTTTAAACGCCAGAATTGCATGCAAAGGCATTTTACATGCCTAATTGGTGCAGGGATGCAATTCTTTGACACCTCAGGATCTGTAGACCCCACAGGATCATCTCAGCATCTGTGGACCCTACAGGATCCCCACCTACCACCACTCACTCTCTTCCCTCTTCTCAATGTTCATCCTCTCTTCCCAATAAACAATCTTCCCCAAAACTCTTCACCAATCACCTCAATCTCTCTTCTCTATCACCACTTCACCACTCACATCTATCCACTCTTCCCCATAAACCTACCTCATAATCCCCACCTACCTTCAAAATTCAAAATCACTTTCCCACTCAAACCCTCCCTAAATGGCCGAACCTTAACCCCCCTCCCTTCCCTATATAAAGTCCTCCATTCTTCTTCATTTTCATACAACACAACCCTCTCCTCCTTTTCTTGGCCGAAACACATCTCTCTCTCCCTCTCCTCCATTTCTTCTTCTTATTCATCTATTCTTTCTTCTCTTGCTCGAGGGCGAGCAATATTCTAAGTTTGGTGTGGTAAAAGCATAAGCTTTTTGTTTTTCCATTACCATTGATGGCACCCAAGATCGGAGAATCCTCTAGAAAAGGGAAAGGGAAGACAAAAGCTTCCACCTCCGAGTCATGGGAGATGGAAAGATTCATCTCCAAAGCCCATCAAGACCATTTCTATGATGTTGTGGCCAAGAAGAAGGTGATCCCCGAGGTCCCTTTCAAGCTCAAGAGAAATGAGTATCCGGAGATCCGACATGAAATCCAAAGAAGAGGTTGGGAAGTTCTAGCAAAACCCATCCAACAAGTCGGAATTCTAATGGTTCAAGAGTTCTATGCCAATGCATGGATCACTAAGAACCATGATCAAAGTAAGAACCCGAACCCAAAGAATTATCTTACCATGGTTCGGTGGAAATACTTAGATTTTAGTCCGAAAAATGTGAGGTTGGCGTTTGACTTGCCTATGATGCAAGGAGATGCACGCCCCTATACTAGAAGGGTCAACTTTGATCAGAGGTTGGACCAAGTCCTCATGGACATATGTGTGGAAGGAGCTCAATGGAAGATTGACTCAAAAGGCAAACCGGTTCAACTTAGAAGATTGGACCTTAAGCCTGTGGCTAGAGGATGGTTGGAGTTCATCCAACGCTCCATCATCCCCACTAGCAACCGATCTGAAGTTACTGTGGATCGAGCCATCATGATTCATAGCATCATGATTGGAGAGGAAGTAGAAGTTCATGAAGTCATCTCCCTTGAACTCTACAAAGTAGCCGAAAAGCCCTCCTCCTTGGCAAGGCTAGCTTTCCCTCATCTTATTTGCCATCTATGTTACTCAGCTGGAGCTTTCATAGAAGGAGACATTCCCATTGAGGAAGAGAAGCCCATCACTAAGAAAAGGATGGAGCAAACAAGAGAGCCCACTCATGGAACTCAAGAAACACGTGAGGAAGCTCATCATCAAGAAATCCCTGAGATACCTCAAGGGATGCACTTTCCTCCACATAATTTTTGGGTGCAAATCAACACCTCCCTAGGAGAACTAAGTTCCAACATGGGACAACTAAGAGTGAAACATCAAGAGCACTCCATCATACTCCATGAAATTAGAGAAGATCAAAAAGCTATGAGGGAGGAGCAACAAAGACAAGGAAGAGACATAGAAGAGCTCAAGGACATCATTGGTTCCTCAAGAAGGAAACGCCACCATCACTAAGGTGGACTCATTTCTTGTTCTTAAAATTTCTGTTTTTCGTTTTTTTATGTTAAATGTTTATCTATGTTTGTGTCTTTATTACATGATCATTAGTGTCTAAGTGTCTATGCCTTAAAGTAGTGAATATGAATCCATCACCTCTCTTAAATGGAAAAATGTTTTAATTTAAAAGAACAAGAAGTACATGAGTTTCGAATTTATCCTTGAACTTAGTTTAATTATATTGATGTGGTGACAATACTTTTTGTTTTCTGAATGAATGCTTGAAGAGTGCATATGTCTTTTGAAGTTGTTGTTTAAGAATGTTAAATATGTTGGCTCTTGAAAGAATGATGACAAGGAGACATGTTATTTGATAATCTGAAAAATCATAAAAATGATTCTTGAAGCAAGAAAAAGCAGTGAATACAAAAGGTTGCAGAAAAAAAAAAGAAAAAAAATGGCGAAAAAAAATAGAAAAAGAAAAAAAGCAAGCAGAAAAAGCCAAAAGCTCTTAAAACCAAAAGGCAAGAGCAAAAAGCCAATGACCCTTAAAACCAAAAGGCAAGGGTAAATAAAAAGGATCCTAAGGCTTTGAGCATCAGTGGATAGGAGGGCCTTTTATGTTAAATTCACATTTCTGGACTTTACTATGAGTTTGTGTGTTTTTCTATGATTTCAGGTATTTTCTGGCTGAAATTGAGGGACTTGAGCAAAAATCAGATTCAGAGGTTGAAGAAGGACTGCTGATGCTGTTGGATTCTGACCTCCCTGCACTCAAAGTAGATTTTCTGGAGCTACAGAACTCAAAATGGCGCACTTCTAATTGCGTTGTAAAGTAGACATCCAGGGCTTTCCTGCAATATATAATAGTCTATACTTTGGCTGGGTTTAGATGACGCAAAAGGGCGTTGAACGCCAGTTCTACGCTGCAGTCTGGAATTAAACGCCAGAAACACGTCACAAGCCAGAGTTGAACGCCAGAAACACGTTACAAACTGACGTTCAACTCCAAGAATGACCTCTCCACGTGTAAACTTCATGATCAGCCCAAGCACACACCAAGTGGGCCCCAGAAGTAGATTTATGCATTAATTACTTACTTCTGTAAACCCTAGTAACTAGTTTAGTATAAATAGGACTTTTTACTATTGTATTAGACATCTTCGGATCATCTTTGGATCATATTGATCACGTTAGGGGGCTGGCCATTCGGCCATGCCTGAACCTTTCACTTATGTATTTTTCAACGGTAGAGTTTCTACACTCCAAAGATTAAGGTGTGGAGCTCTGCTGTTCCTCAGGAATTAATGCAAAGTACTACTGTTTCTTTATTCAATTCAACTTATTCCGCTTCTAAGATATTCATTCGCACTTCAATATGAATGTGATGAACATGACAATCATCATCATTCCCTTACAAACGCGTGCCTGACAACCACTTCCGTTCCACCTTAGATTGAATGAATATCTCTTGGATCTATTAATCAGAATCTTCGTGGTATAAGCTAGATTGATGGCGGCATTCATGAGATTCCGGAAAGTCTAAACCTTGTCTGTGGTATTCCGAGTAGGATTCAGGGATTGAATGACTGTGACGAACTTCAAACTCGCGAGTGTTGGGCGTAGTGACAGACGCAAAAGGAGGGTGAATCCTATTCCAGTATGATCGAGAACCTTAGATGATTAGCCGTGCTGTGACAGAGCATTTGGACCTTTTTCACAAGAGGATGGGATGTAGCCATTGACAACGGTGATGCCCTTACATAAAGTTTGCCATGGAAAGGAGTAAGACTGATTGGATGAAGACAGCAGGAAAGCAGAAGTTCAGAAGAACGAAAGCATCTCTATACACTTATCTGAAATTATCACCAATGAATTACATAAGTATTTCTATACTTATTTTCTATTTATTTATTATTTATTTTCGAAAACTCCATAACTAGTTGATATCTTCCTGACTGAGATTTACATGATGACCATAGCTTGCTTCATACCAACAATCTCCGTGGGATCGACCCTTACTCACGTAAGGTTTATTACTTGGACGACTCAGTGCACTTGCTGGTTAGTTGTGTGAAGTTGTGAAGTTATGTTTGGACCATGGTATTATGCACCAGTTATTGGCGCCATTGCCAGGGAGAGAACGAACAACAATTTTACAACCTCAGAGTAACAATTTCGCATACCAGTGATCCAAAGCGACAAATAATATGGGTTCTAACAAAGGAAACAACAGTGTTAGCATCATCAGTGCGGGTAGGAATTGCTTTCACCCATTTAGAAACGTAATCTACAGCTAACAATATATAAAAGTAACCATTAGAATGTGGAAATGGACGCATGAAGTCAATGCCCCAAACATAAAAAATTTCACAGAAAAGCATAGTCTATTGAGGCATCTCATCCCTATTGGATATATTACCAAACCTTTGGCATGAGGAACAAGATTTACAAAATTCAGCAGTGTCTTTAAAAAGAGTAGGCCACCAGAATCCACAGTCTAAAATTTTTCTAGCTGTTCTTTGAGGGCCAAAATGTACTCCACTCTCAGATGAGTGGCAGGCCTCTAAAATGGACTGGAATTCTGATTGAGGCACACACCGTCTAATTACCTGGTCAGCGCCACATCTCCATAAATATGGGTCATCCCATATATAATATTTGGACTCGTTTTTCAGCTTGTCTCTTTGATACTTAGTAAAGTTTGGAGGAAAAGTGCGGCTAACTAGATAATTAGCTACAGGCGCATACCAAGGGACTACTTCAGATACTGCTTCTAAGTTGTCGAATGGGAAATTATCATTTATAGGAGTGGAGGTATCCTTAATGTGCTCAAGGTGACTCAAGTGGTCTGCCACTAGATTCTGGTTACCACTTCTGTCCTTAATTTCTAAATCAAATTCTTGTAGTAGTAGTATCCAACGTATAAGCCTTGGTTTGGACTCCTTTTTAGCTAATAAATACTTTAGAGCTGCGTGGTATGGGTACACTACTACTTTAGCACCAAGTAAATACGCTCGGAATTTATCCAGAGCAAAAACAATAGCTAGAAGTTCTTTCTCAGTAGTAGTGTAATTAGACTGAATAGTGTCTAAAGTCTTAGACGCATAAGCAATTACAAAAGGATCCTTACCTTCACGCTGAGCCAGTGCTGCTCCTACTGCATGGTTGGAAGCATCGCACATGATTTTAAATGGCTGGCTCCAGTCTGGTCCTCTCACAATTGGAGCTTGAGTCAGGGCGGTCTTCAGCTTATCAAACGCTTGTTTGCAACCCTCACTGAACTCGAACTCAATATCTTTCTGCAGTAGTCTAGATAAGGGTAGTGCTACCTTACTAAAGTTCTTAATGAATCTCCGGTAAAAACCTGCATGGCCAAGGAACGAACGGACTTCCCTCATAGAGGAGGGGTAAGGTAAACTAGAAATAACATCCACCTTTGCTGGATCTAAGAAATGCCAGTATGAGACACAACATGTCCTAGTACAATCCCTTTTTTTTACCATAAAGTGACATTTTTCAAAATTTAATACAAGGTTTGTACTGACACATCTATCTAATACTCTAGATAAACTATCCAAGCAAAAGCTAAATGAATCACCATAAATGCTAAAATCATCCATAAAAACCTCTATACAGTTTTCAATAAGGTTAGAGAAAAGACTCATCATGCACCTTTGAAAAGTAGTTGGTGCATTGCACAAGCCAAAGGGCATTCTCTTATAAGCATAAGTGCCAAAAGGACATGTAAAAGTATTCTTTTCCTGATCTTCAGGAGCTATATGTATTTGAAAATAGCCTATATAACCATCTAAAAAATAATAATGGGATTTACCTGACAGGCGATTAAGCATCTGATCAATGAATGGCAAGGGGTAATGATCCTTGCGAGTGGCTTGGTTGAGACGCCTATAGTCAATGCAAACTCTCCATGAATTATGCACTCTAGTTGTCAGAAGCTCTCCATGCTCATTTTTTACTGTTGTGATTCCAGACTTCTTGGGCACCACTTGTACTGGACTGACCCATTCACTATCTGAGATGGGGTAAATGATATCTGCTTCAAGTAGCCTGGTCACTTCTTTCTTGACAACTTCTAAGATGGTGGGATTCAGTCCTTTCTGAGGTTGACGGACGGGCTTTTCTCCCTCTTCTAGGAATATTCTGTGCTCACAAACTTGAGGGCTGATGCCTACTATATCCGCCAGGCTCCATCCAATTGCTTTCTTGTGTTTTCTCAGCACACTGAGTAGATGTTCTTCTTGTTGAGAAGTGAGTTTCCTTGCAATGATAACTGGAAACTTCTGCTTGTCCTCAAGGTAAGCATACCCGAGGTGTGGAGGGAGGGGCTTTAATTCCAATTTCTTCTCATGGCCAGGCTCTGGATCATTCGGAGCTGGTGATAATGGCAAAGTGCCCTCATTGTCCTCTGAAAGTGTCCCCACACTTGGACCTTGTCCTGTGTACTTCTCTTCTAATTCCTCCTGGTGAACCTCAGCCACGGTTTCATCTATGATGTCATACTGGGAGATAGAATGATCATCCGGAGGGTGCTCCATAGCTCCATTTAAACTGAATTTCACTATTCTGCTATCTATTTCAAAAGAATAAGTTCCGGAAAATGCATCCAGCTTGAACTTTGAAGTCTTCAGGAATGGTCTTCCAAGCAGGATTGATGATGGCCTTCCTGAGTCATTAGGGGGCATTTCCAGGATATAGAAGTCAATGGGAAATTTGAGCCCCTTAATGCTCACTAATACATCTTCATCAATTCCAACCACTGTAATAATGCTTTTATCTGCTAACACAAAATGAGCTGCCGACCTTTTTAAGGGAGGGAGTCTCAAAGTATCATATATAGACAAAGGCATTATACTAACACATGCTCCTAAATCATACATGCAGTCAGAAAATATCACACCTCCAATAGTGCAGTTAACCATACATGGACCTGGATCACTACACTTTCCAGGTATTCCTCCCATTAAAGTAGATATAGAACTACCTAAAGGAATAGTTTCTAATTCATTAATTTTGTCCTTATGTATACATAAAACTTTTAGAAACTTTACGTATTTAACCTGCTGAATAACATAAAAAAGGGGAACAGTTACCTCAACCTTTTTGAATATTTCTACCATTTTGGGATCAAGTTCCATCTGCTTCCTGGGCTTCCTTGCAATTTTTGGAAATGGAATAGGAAGGGCGTTTACTGCAGCGTTGATGACAAGTCATCTTAGCCTAGTTTCACTAGCCTTTTTCTTTTGTTTTCAATTGAATTATGCACTTTCTTGAGCCATAAGCAAGCCAATTGGGTAAATTTTCATGTCTCCTTTGATTTAATCAACCATGTATGAATTAATGCAATTTCATGAGGTTTTAGACTATAATTGTCACATATTATGAAAGAATGAATATCTCATGATTTTGAGCATAGCTTTGATGTGTTTGGTTGATTAATGATAGGTGAAGAAAGCTTGGAGAAAGGTTGAAGCAAGAAGGAATGGCTAGGAGGAAGAAAGGACAAAAAGTTTGAACAAAAGTTTGCCTCAAACTTTAGCTCAAACTTTTGGAATAAGTGGAAACGAACCAGAGAGCAAAAAGCTTGACCAAAAGTTTGCCTCAAAATTTTGTGCAAACTTTTGGGCAAAAAGCTTGAGCAAAAGTTTGCCTCAAACTTTTTGGCAAACTTTTGGCATCACAAATCAACACCCTGGAGAGCAAAAGTTTGCGCCAACGTTTGCCTCAAACTTTTTGGCAAACGTTGGCACCATGAACAACACACCATGGAGAGCAAAAGCTTGCGCCAACGTTTGCCTCAAACTTTTTGGCAAACGTTGGCGCCATGAGTGTGCAAGGGGGAGCCAACGTTTGAGCAAAAGTTTGACCCCAAACTTTGGCTCAAACGTTGGTAGCAGCAAGAATGGGGTGGCTGATGTGAAAAGTTTGAGTAAAAGTTTGCCTCAAACTTTTACTCAAACTTTTACTCAATCTTTCATGATTCCAAACCCGGTTCACTTCGGTTCTCTCTCCAACTCCAAGAGCAATCAACCAAGGCCTTTTTCAACCCAATTCCCTCAAGAGCAAAGGCCCAATTCAAGTCTTGAAGACCATTTGAAGAAAGTGTATAAATAGCTTAGGATTTAAGTTCTTCGGAGAGCTTTTCCTTTTAGTTTACATAGAGAGTTTTCGGAGAGCTTTTGGTGTTGAGTGAATTTTAATTTCTAAGTCTCGGGGAAGGAGAATTGAATTCCCTTCCTCTTAGTTTTCTTGCTTTCAATTTAAATTACAATTGTCTTGGATCTTGGGTTGGAGAATTGAAGGAAATCTGTTACACTCTCATCCTGAGATCTCTTTGTTTCTTTACTGCACAATTGAATTTCCATTTTGGTTAATTGCTCAATCCTTCAATCCCTGTGGGATCGACCTCACTCCTGTGAGTTATTATTACTTGATGCGACCCGGTGCACTTGCCGGTGAGTTTGTTGTCGGATCGTTTTCCGCACTTCAAGTTTTTGGCGCCGTTGCCGGGGATTGATTAGATTGACAATGATTAAGTGAAGTGGAGATCTAGATCAAGCACTTTTACTTTTTTGTTCTTTAATTTTCAATTAACCCACTAACTGTTTGAATTTTTGCTTAAGCTAACTAGAACTTCATTCTAGCAATAGATTGAAGTGCCACTGGTTTTGTGCGTTTCTTATGTTCTGCTTGTATGTCAGGTACAGGGAGATCCATTCCTGTTTTATCTGAAACAGACCAGAAAACTCTTAGAAGGTTGATAAGAGCTGAAAGAGGGAAAAATATTGTTGGAAAGGAAGAATCTGAGGAAGAATATCACGAAATGGAAGGAGATCCATCTAATCCAGGAGGAGGGGTTAACAATAACCCACAGCAGAGGAGAGTATTGGCCTCCTATACCTTTGCAAATGCTAGACATTGTGGAAGCAGCATTCTCACCCCTAATGTCAATGCAAATAACTTTGAATTGAAGCCACAACTCATTACATTGGTCCAAAACAACTGCTCGTTTGGGGGAGGACCATTGGAGGATCCAAATCAACATCTATCTACCTTCTTAAGGATTTGTGACACTGTCAAGTCCAATGGTGTGAATCCTGAAACTTACAAGCTTCTGCTGTTCCCGTTCTCATTAAGGGACAAGGCCGCACAATGGCTTGAAACTTTTCCTCAAGGAAGCATCACTAGTTGGGATGACTTGATAACTAAATTTCTAGCCAAATTCTATCCACCGCAAAGAGTCATCAGGCTGAAGACTGAGGTGCAAACATTCACGCAATTGGATGCTGAAAATCTATATGATTCATGGGAGAAATACAAGGCTCTGCTGAGGAAATGTCCACCAGAAATGTTCACTGAGTGGGACAAGCTACAGAACTTCTATGAAGGACTCACTCTAAAAGCTCAAGAATTACTTGACCACTCAGCTGGAGGATCATTGCAACTGATGAAAACAGCAGAAGAAGCTCAAAATCTTATTGACATGGTGGCTAACAATCAATATTTCTTTGCTCATCAAAGAAACCGCCAACCATCACAAAGGAGAGGAGTAATGGAGAACCAGTACCAATCCAATAACCAACCCACCAACCAAAATGCCTACCATCCACCACCCACATCTCACAACCCACCACAAGCATCACCTGAATTTCAAAGACTCACTAACTTGGAGACCCTGATAGACAAAATATTGAAACACCAGGAAATGACAACCAAGAACCATGAAGCCTCCATAAAGAGCCTAGAGAGGCAAATTGGGCAAATCTCCAAACAGGTTTCTATTGAGAGACCTTCAAGCTCACTGCCGAGTGACACAATCCCAAATCCTAAGGAAGAATGCAAGACAATATAATTAAGGAGTGGGAGAACATTGGAGAGCAGAAAAAGACCACTAGAAGAGGAAGCCAATGATAATGATGCAATGGCAAGCAAGCAAGCTTCAAAGCAAACTCCAGAAGAGGAGGAACAATAAAAAATTCCAAAAAAGGGGAATGAAGCAATTGAAGATCCAACAAAGAATCAAAAGCAACAAGCAGAGGAGACCTTTGTACCTCCACTGCCATATCCCCAGAAATTCAACAAGGAGGTAAAGGACCAACAATTTCACAAGTTCCTTGAGACTTTCAAGAAGTTGGAGATAAATATTCCCTTGGCTGAGGCACTTGAGCAAATGCCTCTGTATGCCAAGTTTTTGAAGGAGCTTATCAACAAGAAAAGAAGTTGGGATGAGAAAGAAACCATACTGCTTACTGAGGAATGCAGGGCTTTGATTCAAAAAGGGCTTCCCTCTAAGCTTGAGGATCCAGGGAGCTTCTTGCTGCCTTGCACCATTGGGGAATTAACCATCACTAAAGCAATGTGCGATCTAGGAGCAAGTATTAACTTAATACCATCCTCCTTGGTGAAAAAGCTGCGTATAGAGGAAGTTAAACCGGTACAGTTATCTCTAGAGCTAGTAGATAAGTCAACTGTATACCCCAGGGGTATGATTGAAAACCTTCTGGTCAAGGTGGACAATTTCATATACCCTGCAGATTTTGTGGTTCTAGATTCAGATGGGGATGATGGCGACTCTATTATACTGGGAAGGCCATTCTTGGCCACTGCTAGAGCTATCATAGACATAGAGCAAGGAGAACTAACTCTTAGGATGCATGATAAGAGTGTCACTCTGAAGGTATTACCAGAAGCCCAGTTTAGTAATGAGAGGAGGGACTATATGAAAATTGACAAGGTGATTCACAACAACATCCCAAGGCAGAAGATTATGCAGAAGGATGAAAAAGTTCAAGAGGATATTGGAGCATTAGCCACTAAAAAGGGAGATCCTCAAGGTAAGCCTACGGCCAGAAAAGAAAGATCAACAAAAAAGGGGATGAAACACAGAAACAAAACAAAAAGGGGTTGGAAGAACAGGAAGATTCCAACAGAGGGGTTTTCCATAGGTGACAAAGTGCAATTGATATATCAACAACTGGGAGCAAGCCAACAGACTGATGACTATTACAATGTCAGCAACATACTCTCGTTGGAACATGCTGAAATTGAACACCAGAGAACAAAGAGGAGGATCACAGTCAGGGGAGACAAGTTGAGGCACTACAATCCTCAACCACCATAAAAGAAAGCTCCAATGTCAAGCTACTAACAATAAAAGAGCGCTCCATGGGAGGCAACCCATGATTTAAGATTTATGTCATTTTAAATTCAATAAGCTATGATCATCTGAGCATGAAATTTTTTTCCATGGACGTACTTAATGAATGCATGCAAATTTTTTTTACATATGCTAAGACTTCTAAAGTTTGGTGTGCCTTCAAGCACACCAAACCAGTGTTACAAACATTTTCAGACTATATGCCTAGCATATGACCAAACACTAAGTTTGGTGTTTCTCTTCTCATGAAAATTAAAAAAATCATGCATCAATGATCATACATTATCTCTTACTGAGACTTTTCAATTAAAAAGAAATCATATTCTGTGATGAAGGCATCAATTGTGATTTACTACTAGCATCTCACATTTACCCCTTAAGCAAGATACAAGTTTGGTGTTCACCAAACTTTGATGCACGGATTTAGGGACACAATTGATCCTTCATGAAAAAAAAAAAAAGAGAAAAAGGAAAATTATGATGAAAACATTTCTTATAAACATTTGACCAAGAATGACATTGGGATTTCAATTTCACTAGTTGGAGGAAGAAACACATATTTTCAACTATATGACCAAACATTAAGTTTGGTGTCCTCCAAGAAAAGTCACGGTTCAAATGGATACAAGGAATGATGATTCATATAGTGTTAATGAAAAAAAAAAAGCACCATTGCTACGGTTTGATAAAGCTAATGTGTGTTGTCTTGTTGTGATGACTAGGTGGTCAAAGAACACTTTATGAAAGAGACAAGACAAAGGAAAGCATAGCATGAGGACAAAATCTCATCACATGCCTCAAAAAGAGAATCTGCCACTCCTTGAAATGATCACGGCAAAGACAATTGAAGAAGCAAGCTTTGTCTTTATTCATCCTTACATGCACACCTTTGATTCACATAGTATCTAATTGCATCCTAGCCCTTCATTGTTCATTTAAATAACATACCACCTCCAAGCCATGCATATGACCGAACCCTTGCACTCCAACCATTTAAACTTCCCTTCATCATTTCTCATCATAACAAGCTCGGCCTCAAATTTCTTCTTTCTCCAAACACACATCAAAATCTCCAACATTCTTCACACTCCCTTTAACCTCAAGAGTCTCAAACAACCAAGTGATCATGGCCTCTTCCTCAAGAACCAAACGAAGAAAAGGGAAAGATCCCATGGTGGAAGAGAGCACCCCTGAATATGACCGATGGAGATTCAAATCTCGGTACCATCAGATGCAAATTGAATAGATGAATGAGAAGAAGATATATCCAGAAGTTCCACTCTTGCTGCCGGATGATGGATGCCAAGAAATGAAGGACAAAATTCGAAAGAGGAGGTGGGAGGAACTCATATCACCAATCACCCGAATCAATGCTAATATCATAAGAGAGTTCTATGCCAATGTCTCAAGGCTTGACATGAGTGAGGCCCCAACATACAAGAGCTATGTGCGGGGAGTGGAAGTAGACTTTAGCTCGGATGCAATCAAGAAAGTCTTGGGACTAAAATCAGTCCGCTTTAGTGAACCGGGATACCACCAAAGGGTAAATGGTGATCCGGATTATGATGGGATTGCTAGAGATATTTGTATGGAGAACTCAGAGTGGGAAGGAGATGACAAAAACAAATACAAATATCTGAAGAGAGGTAACTTTACCCCGGAAGCAAAGGGATGGTATGAGTTGTTGAAAAGATCAATTCTAGGCACAGTAAACACCTCAGAAGTTAACAGGAAGAGAGCTGTTATGTTGCATTGCATCATTGTGGGAGGAGAGGTAAAAGTTCATGAAATCCTGGCAAAAGACATTCACAAGCTTGCTGAGAAGAACTCGGCCGGGTCTTGGTTATACTATCCAAGTACCATTTGGAGGTTGTGTGCAAAAGCTAAAGTACCAATGTAGGAGGAGAACCCAACGTGGTTGAGCTAGGGCATGCCTATAACCATTGAAAGAATGATGATGGCTCCTGAAGCACATCAAGGCCGAAGACCACATGGAAGAAGGCAAAGAGAAGAACCAATGGAGGAAGATGAGTTACAAGAGGAGGAAGAGCCACAAGAGGAGGAGGAACAGCCGCACATTCCCCTACATAACAATCTGGACATGACTCAGATGCAGGAAGCAATTGGAAGATTATCACAACAGTACATGAGAATTGAATAAAGGCAAGAGGAATACCATTCACTATACATGAAAAACCAACAAGAGCAAGAAGAACGGGAGCTAAGAATGATGAACAAACAAAGTGAATTTGAGTCAAAATTCCTTGTGATGCAAGAAGAGCATGCTTTTCAATCTCATGAATCATTTGGAAAGTTAGCACAAATGCAAGCCGAAACCATGAGAACTCTCAAAGAGTTTACAACTATCCAAGATGCAAGATATGAAGTCCAAGCCGGTTACAACATAAATGGACAAATCAAACTGAACTATATTGGAGAACATCTGCACAACATGGATCATGCATTTCCAACTTTCGATGAATTCTTCAAAAAGAGAAGTGAGATAGAAGTAAGCAATGCTATGAGACTTGAAGATAGAGTAGAGGAGGCGATGAATAAAGCTGGGTTCTGGCGGGGTCAACAGACAACAGACATGGACACAGGGAACACCAGCAACCAGGTGTATGAAAGAAGAAAGAAAAAGCATGACAAATGAAAGGTGGACTTGCTCCTTGTTCATCACTACAAAGAAAAAGCATGCATTGTGTCTGTTTTAAGTTGTCCTTGCATCTTTAAGTAGTTATTATAATTAATAGTCTTTGCATCATGTTTATTTCTCTTAAAATAAGTAAGCTAGTCGATGTGTGTGCTTGTGTGTTTACTTTCACTGAACAAAAAGCATGCTTTGTCCCCTGCATCTTCAATTCAAATAAAAGAAATGTTTGAATGTGAAGTGAGATAGTTCTCTGTTAGATAGAAGTACAAAAAAAGTAAGTGGTGGTGTGTGTGTGTGTGTGATTGTATAATAGCTCACTTTAGTGAATAAGAGAACTAGGATGTCTCCCTCTAAGTAGAAAGTGGCTTACTGTCTATGAATCTCAATCAAATAAAAGTCCTTGGTTAGAAAGAAAAACAAAAATAAAGAAAAAAGGGGAGAAAAAGAAATAGCCAAAGAGTGGCAGAACAAAGGAAAAACAAAAAGAAACAAAGCTGGACACCAATAGCTTGAACCTTAGAATATATGCCTGTGGTGTCTCTGCATTAGGATCTGCTTGGATTATTAAGCTCTTTGGAGTGCATCAACACTTGGTGACTTGGGTTAACTAACCCGGGATCATCAGCTGAAAGTCCACTATCAAGAGCAACCTAATTACAAGGCATTTAGTAGCCCAAAGAGGTGCTGGGCATCAATGTTTTAATCCTTTTTCTTTTGTTTTCATTTGAATTATGCATTTTCTTGAGCCATAAGCAAGCCAATTGGGTAGATTTTCATGTTTCCTTTGATTTAATCAACCATGTATGAATTAATGCAATTTCATGAGGTTTTAGACTATAATTGTCACATATTATAAAAGAATGAATATCTCATGATTTTGAGCATAGCTTTGATGTTTTTGGTTGATTAATGATAGGTGAAGAAAGCTTGGAGAAAGGTTGAAGCAAGAAGGAATGGCTAGGAGGAAGAGAGGACAAAAAGTTTGAACAAAAGTTTGCCTCAAACTTTAGCTCAAACTTTTGGAATAAGTGGAAACGAACCAGGGAGCAAAAAGCTTGACCAAAAGTTTGCCTCAAACTTTTTGGCAAACTTTTGGGCAAAAAGCTTGAGCAAAAGTTTGCCTCAAACTTTTTGGCAAACTTTTGGCATCACAAATCAACACCCTGGAGAGAAAAAGTTTGCGCCAACGTTTGCCTCAAACTTTTTGGAAAATGTTGGCGCCATGAACAACATACCCTGGAGAGCAAAAGTTTGCGCCAACGTTTGCCTCAAACTTTTTGGCAAACGTTGGCGCCATGAGTGTGCATGAGGGGGCCAACGTTTGAGCAAAAGTTTGACCCCAAACTTTGGCTCAAACGTTGGTAGCAGCAAGAATGGGGTGGCTGATGTGAAAAGTTTGAGTAAAAGTTTGCCTCAAACTTTTACTCAAACTTTTACTCAAGCTTTCATGATTCCAAACCCGGTTCACTTCGGTTCTCTGTCCAACTCCAAGAGCAATCAACCAAGGCCTTTTTCAACCCAATTCCATCAAGAGCAAAGGCCCAATTCAAGGCTTGAAGACCATTTGAAGAAAGTGTATAAATAGCTTAGGATTTAAGTTCTTCGGAGAGCTTTTCCTTTTAGTTTACATAGAGAGTTTTCAGAGAGCTTTTGGTGTTGAGTGAATTTTAATTTCTAAGTCTCGGGGAAGGAGAATTGAATTCCCTTCCTCTTAGTTTTCTTGCTTTCAATTTAAATTACAATTGTCTTAGATCTTGGGTTGGAGAATTGAAGGAAATCTGTTTCACTCTCATCCTGAGATCTCTCTGTTTCTTTACTGCACAATTGAATTTCCATTTTGGTTAATTGCTTCTGTCTTCTACTTTCTCTGCAATTTATATTTCCTTTGCAATTGTTCTTGTTGGATCTAGGAAGGCATTGAGATCTAGACTTGGTTATCTAGTCTCTTGGGTCCTGAGATCTGAATTATCATTTTACATTCTCTGTTTACTGCTTTCAAGCTCATTTACATTTCTGTTTCAAGATCCGATTCAATCCAATTCATCTTCCACTCTTATGTATGTTGAATTTACTTTGCCTTGTTTAATTTCTACAAATCCAATTCCCAATTCCCTTTACAATTCAAGCCATTTACATTTCTTGCACTTTAAGATTCTGCAATTTACATTTCTTGCATTCTAAGTTTCTGCCATTTAATTTCTTGTTCTTTAAGATTCAGCACTTTAAATTTCAGTTCTCTTTAATTTCATGCAATTTACCCATTCCCTTTACTTTTTATGCAATTTAAATTCTGCAAATCACAAATCTCTCAACAAAATCTTGATTCGCTTGACTAAATCAACCACTAAACTAAAATTGCTCAATCCTTCAATCCCTGTGGGATTGACCTCACTCCCGTGAGTTATTATTACTTGATGCGACCCGGTGCACTTGCCGGTGAGTTTTGTGTCGGATCGTTTTCCGCACATCAAGCGTCTGCATCTTTTGGTGCTTCTTTCTGTGGTTGAGCTTCTTCTTCTTCAACCATGTCTTGTATGTCCTCTTCCTCTTCAGCATCCTCTACTTCTACCACCTCTTCAGCTGAGGCGTGTTCTAATGGGATTGGCTCCTCCTGATTCCTCTCTTGCAGTGTTGTTCTGGACCTTGGGGTGATGGCATTAATGCCACCCTTTGGATTTGGTAAGGGTTGAGAAGGAATTCCACTGGAGCTTGCATATTGAGTGTTTGAGGTATTGGATGATCTCAGCTGAGAGATGAGAGCTTGTATAGCGGATGTTAGACCGTTAAGTGAACTTTCCATGTTCCTTTGTCCTTGCGCAATAGATTGAAGCGCCTCGTCACTCAGAGAGGAATTAGATTGAGTGATCTGCGGAACTTGTTGTTGGTTATGCTGTGCTCCTTGGGATTGCCTCAGGTGAGGTGCTCTGTAAGGCTGGTTCTGGTTCTGCTACCCGTTGTTGTTACTATTCCACCTCTGATTTCCTTGATTGTTTTTGCCTCCTCTGTTATTGTTGTCCCTCTAACTCTGGTTAGAATTATCTCTCCAACCTTAGTTGGAATTGTCCTGCCATCCATGGTTGTAGCTGCCACCTTGATTGTATCCTTGGTTGGGGCGGTCATAGAAGTTATGAGTGGCTGCCACAGTGTTGTCTTCGTGCTAGAGCTGCGGACATTCATCAGTATAGTGGCTATAATCAGCACAGATCCCACACACTCTCTGTGGGACTAACTGTTGGCTTTGCTGCACTTGTTGTTGATTCAACTGCATCTGCTTCAGTAAGTTGGTCATTTCACATATACTCTGAGTCAGAGCAGTAGTGTCCTTACTAGAAGATACCTCTGCAATAGCTTTTGACCGGCTTTGTTTCTGCCTGTGATTCCGAGTAGATTCAGCTAAGTCACTGATTAATTGCCATGCCTCATCAGTGGTCTTGTACATTTTCATAGACCCATTGCTAGCACTTTCCAATGTGGTCTTATCTTGAGGCCTCATGCCCTGTGTGACGTAGCCGAGCAACACTATCTTGTCAATCATATGGTGGGAGAATGCTTCCAGAAGATTGTTGAAGCGCTCCCAGTATTCGTAGAGAGTCTCGGACTTGTCCTGAACAATCATGGAAATGTCTTTCCTCAGTTTATCAGTAACTTCAGCTGGAAAGAATTTTTCCAAAAATTCTCTTCTAAGCGTATCCCAGTCAGAAACAGTTGCTGGGGGTTGAGTGTAGTACCACTCTCTCCCCTTTCCCTCAAGAGAGAACGGGAAGGCTTTTAACAGAATAGAAGTTTCATCTGCACCATCACGCCTGACAGTAGAACAGGCTGCTTGGAAATCCCTAAGGTGCTTGATAGGCTCTTGAGTAGGTAAGCCATGAAACTTAGGCATCAAGTTGAGTAGCCACTGCTGGGTGATGCGCTTGAAATGGTTGCATTGTAAAATCAGGGGCTCCAGCCTCCTGGATCGTAACTCTCCTAGGTGCTGCCATGTCACCTGCACGTAAATCAACCGAATCAGTAGAAAGGGAGCTTGTTTCTTCCTTATGTGATGTTTCAGATTTGCCCCCGGAGAGGACTAGCCGACGCCGAGCTTGCCTTATACGTGAAATAGTTCTTTCAATCTAAGGATCAAATACTGGCAAGCTTGGATCAGGAAGTGAACGCGTCATTTAATGAAAGAAACATGCAGCTCATAGTAACAAAAATAATATAAAATGCAAATAAATAAATTCCAATCAATAACTTAGCACTCCATTGCAACTCCCCGGCAACGGCGCCAAAAATTGACGTGGCGGAAATTGGCTAGTTAAGAAATTATTATAAGAGATACATTGCAAGTATAGTTCTTAACCAACCAAAAATCCACTTATCAATTTAGAAGGGTTGTTACAAAATTAGAATTAAAATACTGGGAGTATGAATCCCAGGTCGTCTCCCAACGAGTTGTAGAAAGATGTGCTATTTTATTAATCAGGTGTTTTCCAAAAGGGTTTGAAGTTGATTGACAGGAAATTAAATCAGAGAATTTATGTAATTTAAATAAAAACCTTGACCGGGAGTAGATTAGTCGGAAATCCTATCCTTGTTGCAGTTCTCCCAAGATCAATTGATAATTGAAGGTTGTCTGCTCAGTTATCCTTTACCAGATAAAGGAAAGTCAAGCAAGTTGAAAGTCAGTTTCTATTCACAAGTTCTAATCCTCTCCCTTGGGAAGGACTAGTGTCAGTGATTAGAGGGCGACCCAACGCTAAAGCCAATTATAATTTTACTCTTGAGCATTGCAACTCAAGGTTCTCCTTTCAACCAACTCCCTATCAAGTCATGGAACTACTCGCTCATTATGAATGTAAAATTCACGAAATAAAAAAGGGAAATAAAGAAAGACATGATAAATAATAATCAAAAGGATCAATAAAAAAATAAAAATAATTTTTGTATTAATAAATTCTAAAAATAATCCAATAGTAACTCTGAATAAATTAAGGATATGAAAGAGTAAGTAACAAGTAAGGAAATAAACTAGAATGATGAAGTCTTGACGGAGGTAATAACTCTTCTCAATATCCCAATCCAAAAAGCAATAAAATCAAAAATCCTAAGAACTATGAATGTATAGAGAGAAAACCTAGAGGATGAGTAAATTCAGATCTAAAAACTAAAATTATGCGGAATGAATGTTGTTCTTGGTCTCTGCATGTTCCCTGGCTCTAATATGCTTTTCTGGGCCGAAAACTGGGTCAAAACAGGGCCCAAAATCGCCCCCAGCAAATTCTGCAGATTCTGCAGATCGCGCACGTCATGCGATTGCGTCATCCATGCGTTCACGTCATCCAGCGTTTTGCCTTGCCATGCGTGCGCGTCGTCCACGCATTCGCGTCACTTGTGCAGTTTCCAATCCATGCATTCGCGTCAGGCACACGAGCGCGTCACTGCAATTTCCTCTAATTCGTGCGGTCGCGTGAGCCAGGCGTCTGCGTCGCTTCTCGCTGGTCATCTCCTCAATTTCTTGTGTTCCTTCCATTTTTGCAAGCCTCCTTTCCAATCTCCAAGTCATTCATGCCCTATAAAGCCTGAAACACTTAACACACAAATCACGGCATTGAATGGAATAAAGAAGAATTAAAATACATAATTAAAAGTCTCTAGGAAGCAAGTTTTCAACCATGGAGTAATTTTGGGAAGGAATTGTAAATACATGCTAATTTAATGAATAAGTGGGTAAAGATTTGATAAAACCACACAATTAAACACAATATAAACTATAAAATAATGGTTTATCAGTACCCATTTCCCAATGTTTTCAATAGAGATACAAAACTACCCTTTTACCTCAACCAATACCCCAAGTTTCCCCACACTTGAATGACACACACTCACTAGCCTAAGCTAATCAAAGATCCAAATAAGGACATTTATTGTTTTTCGCTTAAAGGCCTGTAATGTGCTAATATTAAGAACAAAGGGGTTTATCATAGGCTCATAGTTGACTAACAATGGTTGATGAAGGGTAGGCCATTTGGGTAAGTGAGCTAAATGGAATGATGGCCTCAATCATATAAATGCATGTCTACATGGAACAATGGACATAAAGAATCGAACAAATCAAAGATCACAATCATAGAAAGAGAACAATACACACAAGAATGGAAATAAGTGGTTATATGATGTAACCACACAATTAGGCTCAAAACTCACATGCTTGTGTTCTTAGCTCAAAAACTATGTTAAATAAATTATTCAAGCAAGTTCAATAAAAAATTTTCAAATCGGTAGGGTGTCCTAAAAATAGTTTTCTTGGAAAAGAAATCATCACCCTAACCAAGTAGTCCTAATATAAAAAGAAGTGGTAAAATATATACAAACTCTAGCTATCATGCAATCTATCATGCAATGCAACACTAACTAACAAAGAAAATTAAGAATTGGTGTTGAAAAGGAAATTGTTACCCACGGAGATCGGTCATCGACCAAACCTCCCCACACTTGAAGATTGCACCGTCCTCGGTGCATGTAAAGAAGAGCGAGGTGGATGGGTTGCTACAACTGATGAGCTTTCTCAAAGGATTGTGCGGGTGGACTTGTTTGTTGCCCCATTTAGAAGCTTTTCCTTTTCTTCCTTCTTGGTGGCCAACCTAAAAGGAAAGAAAAATAAAGAAAATTAAGCATACAACAAAGATATCAAAGCAATAGAATATAGGCGGGGGCTAATGCCAAATAAGAGTAAGGTTCTCAAGTATATGGTAGCTACAACATATAAGTGAGAAAACAATATAAGCTAAGGCATATTAACTAATACTTGATGCAAGAGTAAAGTCAAAGCATAAATAAATGACATGAAGAGCATGTTGCATCAAGTTCAAGCATGAATTGACACAAACTAGATTAGTGATAAGCATGAAAGCATTTGGTCCCATCCTAACTGAATGAGGTACAAAAACAAAGAATAATGAATTAGGATGGACTAAAGCACTAATCTTGTGTGCGGAACAAATATGACCATTAATGCTAAACAAGTCACGAAGCACCAAGACAATGCAAGAAATTCTCAGCAATTGAGTAAGAGAATTCAACATCATTATTAAAATAATAACTTAAAAAGGAAAATAAGAACAAGCTATAAAAACAAAATTAACATGCAATGAATAAAAGTATGCTAATGCAATAAAAGAAAAGGAAAGATGAGAAAAGAAATTTTTTTTATTAATTGTATTTTTACTTTTATTTTTACTTTTATTTTTTATTTTTACTTTTATTTTTATTTTTTAATTTTTTTCTTAAAGAGAGGGAAAAAACAGAAAGTAAGAAAGGAAGAAGAGAGTAGAAGAAAGGTAGAAAGAAAGAAGAAGGAAAGAAGAAACAAGAATAAAGGAGAAAGGAGAAGAAACAGGGCGCGAAGCCCCCACGCGTAAGCGTGGAAGGCAGCAGGGATAAGCGACGCGTCGCCCACGCGAACGCGTGGAATGCAGGAAGTGCAAGTGACGCATAAGCGTCGCCCACGCGTACGCGTGGATGGTGCACGAATTGTAAATCACACTTTTCACAACTCGTACCACTAACCAGCAAGTGCACTGGGTCGTCCAAGTAATACCTTACTTGAGTAAGGGTCGATCCCACGGAGATTGTCGGCTTGAAGCAAGCTATGGTTATTTTGTAATTCTTAGTCAGGAGATCAATGATAAGAGTGATTATATTTATGAAGAGTAATGGAGAACAGATTGAGGTTTTGGAGATGCTCTGTCTTCTGAATCTCTGCTTTCCTACTGTCTCCTTCTTCACGTACGCAGGTCTCCTTCCATGGCAAGTTGTATGTTGGTGGATCACCGTTGTCAATGGCTACCATCCGTCCTCTCAGTGAAAACGGTCCAAATGCGCTGTCACCGCATGTCTAATCATCTGTCGATTCTCACTCATGTTGGAATAGGATCCATTGATCCTTTGCGTCTGTCACTACGCCCAGCACTCGTGAGTTTGAAGCTCGTCACAGTCATCCCCTCCCAGATCTTACTCGGAATACCACAGACAAGGTTTAGACTTTTTGGATCTCAGGAATGGCCACCAATAATCCTAGCCTATACCACGAAGACTCTGATCATGAACCAATAGGCTAAGAGATACACACTCAATCTAAGGTAGAACGGAAGTGGTTGTCAGGTACGCGTTCATAGGTTGAGAATGATGATGAGTGTCACAGATCATCACATTCATCACGGTTAAGTACAAGCGAGTATCTTAGAATAGAAACAAGCGTGATTGAATAGAAAACAGAAGTAATTGCATTAATTCATCGAGACACAGCAGAGCTCCTCACCCCCAATCAAGGAGTTTAGAGACTCATGCCGTAGAGATATAATGTAATGTATGAAAATGTCATGAGGTACAAAATAAATCTCTAAAAGTTGTTTAAATACTAAACTAGTAACCTAGGTTTACAGAAAATGAGTAAATTATGATAGATAGTGCATAAATCCACTTCCGGGGCCCACTTGGTGTGTGCTGGGGCTGAGACTTGAGCTTTACACATGCCTAGGCTGTTTCTGGAGTTAAACGCCAGGCTGTTTCTGGGGCTGAAACTTGAGAGCGCGCCATTTGGACTCCTGTAGCTCCAGAAAATCCATTTCGAGTGCAGGGAGGTCAGAATCCAATAGCATCTGCAGTCCTTTTTTAGCCTCTGAATCAGAATTTGCTCAGGTCCCTCAATTTCAGCCAGAAAATACCTGAAATCACAGAAAAACACACAAACTTATAGTAAAGTCCAGAAATGTGAATTTTGCATAAAAACTAATAAAAACATAGTAAAAACTAACTAAATCATACTAAAAACTATGTAAAAACAATGCCAAAAAGCGTATAAATTATCCGCTCATCACAACACCAAACTTAAATTGTCGCTTGTCCCCAAGCAACTGAAAATCAAATAGGATAAAAAGAAGAGAATATACTATAAACTCCAAAATATCAATGAAACTTAGCTCCAATTAAATGAGCGGACTAGTAGCTTTTTGCCTCTGAACAGTTTTGGCATCTCACTTTATCCCTTGAAGTTCAGAATGATTGGCATCTATAGGAACTCAGAATTCAGATAGTGTTATTGATTCTCCTAGTTCAGTATGTTGATTCTTGAACACAGCTACTTTATGAGTCTTGCCCGTGGCCCTAAGCACTTTGTTTTCCAGTATTACCACGGGATACATAAATGCCACAGACACATAATTAGGTGAACCTTTTTAGATTGTGACTCAGCTTTGCTAGAGTCCCCAATTAGAGGTGTCCAGGGTTCTTAAGCACACTCTTCTTTTTGCTTTGGACCTCGACTTTAACCGCTCAGTCTCAAGTTTTCACTTGACACCTTCACGCCACAAGCACATGGTTAGGGACAGCTTGGTTTAGCCGCTTAGGCCGGGATTTTATTTCCTTAGGCCCTCCTATCCATTATTGCTCATAGCCTTGGATCCTTTTTACCCTTGCCTTTTGGTTTTAAGGGCTATTGGCTTTTTTTTGTCTTGCCTTTTGGTTTAAAGAGCTTTTGGCTTTTTCTGCTTGTTTTTTCTTTTTCTTTCTCTTTTTTCTTTTCGCCATTTTTGCTTCTCTTTTTTTTTTTGCAAGCTTTTGTATTCACTGCTTTTTCTTGCTTCAAGAATCAATTTTATGATTTTTCAGATTATCAAATAACATTTCTCCTTTTCATCATTCTTTCAAGAGCCAACATATTTAACATTCATAAACAACAAATTCAAAAGACATATGCACTGTTCAAGCATTCATTCAGAAAACAAAAAGTATTATCACAACATCAAAATAATTAAACTAATTTCAAGGATGAATTCAAAACCATGTACTTCTTGTCCTTTTGTAATTAAAACATTTTTCATTTAAGAAAGGTGATGGATTCATAGGATGTTCATAACTTTAAGGCATAGACTCTAATCTTTATTTATTATTTAACGGAAATAATATAAATTAGGCATAAAAGCAGACACTTAGCAATAAAAGAAAAGAAACTAAAGACATAAAGACACATGACTCTAATTTTAATACTCATATACTCCTAAAATAGATAAAAGGTTATCACAGAGTTAGGACTCAACAACCTTTGCTTTGGGAGGTAGATGCCTCTTTAGTCTGTGGGGTGCTTGGCCCTTCAAGAGATAGCTTCTGGCGCTTCAGTTCTTTCAGTTCACGCCCTTGCTCTTCTTGTTCCCTAAGCAGTTTTGCAGAGCATGCTGTTTTGATTTTGCTGTTCTTCCTTCAGTTGATCCATAGCTTCTTGCAACTTGGTGATAGATGCTTCTAGGCGCCCCCAGTATTCAAATTGAGGAATTTCCGGGAGGAACTCTTGTGCTCTCCTCTTGATGGGGTCGTCCTACACTTGTCCTTCCATTGACTTTTTGGTGATTGGTTGCTCAACTGAAATATACTCATCTACTCCCATTTTTACTCCAGCATCTTTACATAACAGAGAGATCAAGCTTGGATAAGCCAATTTAGCATCTTTGGAGTTCTTGTTTGCAATTTTGTAAAGATCACAAGAAATCAGCTGATGAACTTCCACTTCTTTTTCCAGCATAATGCAATGAATCATCACTGCTCTTTTGATGGTGACTTCAGAGCGGTTGCTAGTGGGCAGTATAGAGCGCCCAATGAAGTCCAGCCAGCCTCTGGCGACTGGTTTGAGATCTCCTCTTTTGAGTTGGTTTGGGACACCCTTTGTGTTGGTTGTCCATTTGGCTCTAGGGAGGCATATGTCCTCTAGGATTTTGTCCAAGCTCTGATTTGGTCTCATCATTCTCCTATTAAAGGAGTCTGGGTCATCTTGCAGCTGAGGTAGCTTGAAGATCTCCCTTATTTTGTCAGGATCGGTGTGAACAATCTTCCCTTTGACCAGAGTTTGATAGTCATAGAATGCGGTTCCAGCTATTCTCTGCCTGTCTGTCTGCCACAGATTAGAGTAAAATTCCTGAACCATGTTTCTTTCCACCTTTGTTTCAGGATTATCTAGGACTTCCCAGCTCCTGTTTCGAATTTGCTCTTGGATCTCCGGATATTTGTCTTCTTTCAGATTGAATTTAACTTCCAGGATCACTGACCTTAGACCCATTATTTTGTAGTAATGGTCTGAATGTTCTTTGGTTAAGAACTTCCCTTGATTCCAAAGTGGTTTTGGAATATTCTCTTTCTTGCCTCTTGAGTTGGTTTGTTTTCCCTTAGGAGCCATGATCTTGGTGGGTATTGGCTTAGTGATCACGGATAAACACACCAAACTTAGACGTTTGCTTGTCCTCAAGCAAAAGAAAAGAAAGGAGAGGGATAGAGGGAGAGCCAAGTTCGAATGTGTGGATGAAAGGGGGGAGGCCGAACGAGGATTTAAAGGGGAGGGGGTGGGTTTTTGAAAATATTTTAAAAAGATATGATAGAAAATGTGATTTGGAAAAGATAAGTAAGATAGAAAAAGATGTAATTTAAAATTGAAAAGATATGAAAGATATTAGAAAAAGATAGATTTGTTCTAAAAAAATTGTGAAGATTTGAAAAAGATATTGATGAGTTTGAAAAAATTTTTTGAAAAAGATAGATTTGTTTTTAAAAAGATTTGAAAAGAGGTTGAAGAAGAATTGAGAAAGATTTAATTTTAGGATTAAGATATTTTAAAAATTTTTGGAAAAAGTTTGAAAATTGAAAGTATGGGAACATGTTTATGCAAGAAAAATGGATGGAGATATGAAATTTTGAAAAAAAATCAAGTTGGGAACAAAAACTTCCTCCCCTCCACAATCCTGGCGTTAAACGCCCAACTACTGCTTGTTTTGGGCGTTTAACGCCCATCTGTAGCCTGTTCTGGGCGTTTAACGCCCAGCTGTTGCTTCTGGCTGGCGTTAAATGCCAGAAATCTTTCGTCACTGGGTGTTTTTTCTGAATGCCCAGGATGCTGCAGGTATGGCGTTAAATGCCCAGAATGGTGCCCATTCTGCCGTTTAACGCCCAAAAAAGTATCATTACTGGTGTTAAACGGCCAATAGATGCTTCTTTTGGGCGTTTAACGCCCAAATATACCTCTTACTGGCGTTTTCTTGCTAGTGAGCTCTTTCTCCCTGTTTTGTATTCTGAATCCTTCTGTAACCCTGCGAACTTATACAATTGATTCTTTACCTTGAAGATTATTTATATTAAACTTTTATAATTAAAAATAGATAAATAAATAAATAAAAAGATTTACTAATGGCTGGGTTGCCTCCCAGCAAGCGCTTCTTTATTGTCTTTAGCTGGACCTTGCTGAGCTTTTAATCTAGCCTCAGCCTTGAGCACTCTTGCTCAACATTGGCTTCAAGATAATGCTTGGTTCTTTGTCCATTAATAATAAACTTCTTATTAGAATCAATGTCTTGAAACTCCACATAGCCATATGGTGACACACTTGTGATCACATATGGTCCCCTCCACCGGGATTTCAGTTTCCCGGGGAATAGACTAAGCCTAGAGTTAAACAGCAGAACCTTCTATCCTGGTTCAAAGACTCTAGATGACAGCTTTCTGTCATGCCACCTTTTTGCTTTCTCTTTGTAAAGCTTGGCATTTTCGAAAGCGGTGAGTCTGAATTCCTCTAGCTCATTCAGCTAGAGCAATCTTTTTTCTCCAGCTAATTTGGCATCAAAGTTTAGGAATCTGGTTGCCCAGTAAGCTTTGTGCTCTAGTTCCACGGGCAGATGGCAGGCCTTACCATACACAAGCTGGTATAGAGAGGTCCATATAGGAGTCTTGAATGCTGTTCTGTAAGCCCACAGAGCATCATCCAAGCTTCTCGCCCAATCCTGTCTATGGGTGCTTACAGTCCATTCCAAGATTCTTTTTAGTTCTCTATTAGAGACTTCAGCTTGCCTGTTTGTCTGTGCATGATATGGAGTTGCCACCTTGTGACTAATTCCATACCGGACCATAGCAGAGTAAAGCTGTTTGTTGCAGAAGTGAGTGCCCCCATCACTAATTAGTGCTTTAGGGACACCAAACCTGCCGAAGATATGTTTTTGGAGGAATTTCAGCACTGTCTTAGTATCATTAGTGGGTGTGGCAATAGCCTCTACCCATTTGGATACATAGTCGACTGCCACTAGAATATAAATGTTTGAGTATGATGGTGGGAAAGGCCCCATGAAGTCAATACCCCATACATCAAACAACTCAATCTCCAAGATTCCTTGTTGAGGCATGGCGTAACCATGAGGCACATTACCAGCTCTCTGGCAACTGTCACAGTTACGTACAAACTCTCGGGAATCTCTATAGAGGGTAGGCCAGTAGAAGCCACATTGGAGGACCCTAGTGGCTGTTCGCTCACCTCCGAAGTGGCCTCCATATTGCGACCCATGGCAATGCCATAAGATTTTCTGTGCTTCTTCTCTAGGCACACACCTTCGGATTATTCCGTCTGCACATCTCTTAAAGAGATAGGGTTCATCCCGCAAGTAGTACTTTGCATCAGTAATTAATTTTTTCTTTTCTTGCCTGCTGTACTCCTTGGGTATGAACCTTACAACTTTATAGTTTGCAATGTCTGCAAACCATGGTGTTTCTTGAATGGTGAACAAATGCTCATCCGGAAAGGTTTCAGAGATCTCAATAGAGGGAAAGGACGCCCCTTCTACTGGTTCTATCCGGGACAGATGATCAGCCACTTGGTTTTCTGTCCCTTTTCTGTCTCTTATTTCTATATCAAACTCTTGCCGAAGTAACACCCATCTTATGAGCCTGGGTTTTGAATCCTGCTTTGTAAGTAGATATTTAAGAGCAGCATGGTCAGTGTACACAATCACTTTTGATCCTACTAAGTATGATCTAAACATGTCAATGGCGTAAACCGCTGCAAGCAATTCTTTTTCTGTGGTTGTGTAATTTTTCTAAGCATCATTTAAAACACGGCTAGCATAATAAATGACATGCAGAAGCTTGTCTTGCCTCTGCCCCAATATTGCACCAATAGCATGATCACTGGCATCACACATTAGTTCGAATGGTAATGTCCTGTCTGGTGCAGAAATAACTGGTGCTGTGACCAGCTTAGCTTTCAGAGTTTCAAACGCCTGCTAACACTCTGTGTCAAACACAAATGGCGTGTCAACAGCTAGCAGGTTGCTCAGGAGTTTTGCAATTTTTGAAAAATCCTTTATAAACCTCCTATAGAATCCTGCATGCTCCAGAAAGCTTCTGATTGCCTTAACATTGGCAGGTGGTGGTAATCTTTCAATTACCTCCACCTTAGCTTGATCCACCTCTATTCCCTTGTTCGAAATCTTGTGCCCAAGGACAATCCCTTCAGTCACCATAAAGTGACATTTTTCCCAGTTTAAAACCAGGTTAGTCTCTTGGCATCTTTTCAGAACCAGTGTCAGGTGATCAAGACAGGAGCTGAATGAGTCTCCATATACTGAAAAGTCATCCATGAAGACTTCCAGAAATTTTTCCACCATAACAGAGAAAATAGAGAGTATGCATCTCTGAAAGGTTGCAGGTGCATTACACAGCCCAAATGGCATCCTTTTGTAGGCAAATACTCCAGATGGACATGTGAATGTTGTTTTCTCTTGATCCTGGGGATCTACTGCAATTTGGTTGTAACCTGAATAGCCATCCAAAAAGCAGTAATAATCATGACCTGCTAGTCTTTCTAGCATTTGGTCTACGAATGGTAAAGGAAAATGATCCTTTCTGGTGGCTGTATTGAGCCTTCTGTAGTCAATACACATGCGCCACCCTGTAACTATTCTTGTAGGAACTAGTTCATTTTTTTCATTATGAACCACTGTCATGCCACCCTTTTTGGGGATAACTTGGACAGGACTCACCCAGGGGCTATCAGAAATAGGATAAATAATCCCAGCCTCTAGTAATTTGGTGACCTCTTTCTACACCACTTCTTTCATGGCTGGATTTAGCCACCTCTGTGGTTGAACCACTGGCTTAGCATCGTCCTCCAATAGGATCTTGTGCATGCATCTTGCTGAGCTGATGCCCTTAAGATCACTCATGGACCACCCAAGAGCTGTCTTGTGTGTCCTTAGCACTTGAAGTAGCGCTTCCTCTTCCAGGGGATTTAAAGCAGAGCTTATGATCACCGGAAAAGTGTCACCTTCTCCCAGAAATGCATATTTCAGGGATGGTGGTAATGGTTTGAGCTCGGGTTTAGGAAGTTTTTTCTCTTCCTGAGGAAGTTTCAGAGGTTCTTTCAATTCCTCTGAATCCTCCAGATCAGGCTGAACATCTTTAAAGATGTCCTCTAGCTCTAATTCGAGACTCTCAGCCATGTTGATCTCCTCTATCAAAGAGTTAATAAGATCAACTTCCATGCAGTCTTTTGGTGTGTCTGGATGCTGCATGGCTTTGATAGCATTCAACTTAAACTCATCCTCATTGACTCTCAGGGTTACTTCCCCCTTTTGGACATCAATGAGAGTTTGTCCAGTTGCTAGGAAAGGTCTTCCTAGAATGAGAGTAGCACTCTTGTGCTCCTCCATTTCTAGCACTACAAAGTCAGTGGGGAAGGCGAATAGCCCAACCCTGACAATCATGTCTTCAATCACGCCTGATGGGTATTTAATGGAGCCATCAGCAAGTTGGAGACATATCCGGGTTGGTTTAACTTCTTCAGTTAGACCAAGCTTTCTGATAGTGGATGCAGGTATTAGGTTGATGCTTGCCCCAAGATCACATAAAGCTGTCTTGGTGCAATTATCCTCTAATATGCATGGTATCATAAAGCTTCCGGGATCTTTAAGCTTTTCTAGGAAGCTTTTCAGAATGACTGCACTGCATTCTTCAGTGAGGAGAACTCTTTCAGTTTCTCGCCAATCCTTCTTATGACTCAAGATCTCTTTCATGAACTTGGCATAAGAGGGTATTTGCGCAAGTGCCTCTGCAAACAGAATCTTTATTTCAAGAGTCCTGAGATAGTCTGCAAAGTGGGCAAATTGCTTATCTTGCTCCTCCTGGCGGAGTTTTTGAGGATAAGGTATCTTGGCTTTGTATTCCTCAACCTTAGTTGCTGCAGGTTTATTTTCTACAGAGGTGGTTGGAGAAGCCTTTTTAGAGGGGTTGCTATCAGCACTTGTGTGTGTCTGTTCCCTCACTGGCGTTTGGATGCCAGGGTTAGAAGCTTGATTGGAGTTGGACGCCAACTTCTTGCCTGTTTCTGGCGTTTGAACGCCAGAACTGAGCTTCCATTGGGCGTTCGACGCCAGCTCCTTGCCTGTTTCTGGCATTTGAATGCTAGAATTGTTCCTCTCTGGGCTCTTATTGTCCTCAGAGGGATTTTGGATATATTTTGCTCATCCTCTGTAAGTTGTTCTTTCCATGGCTTTCTGCTGCTCTGAAGTGAATATTTTCCTACTTCTTAAGTGAACTGCCTGGCACTCTTCTGTTATCTGCTTTGATAACTGCTGTTTTGTCTAATTCAATTGTGCCTCCATATTTTTATTAGCATTTTTAGTGTCTTGTAGCATCTCCTTGAATTCTGCTAGCTATTTTGTTAGAAAGCACAATTGTTGATTGAGTTCAGCAACTTGTTCTGGAGGACCAAGTTTAGTAGACACTGCTTTGGCTTCTTCTTTTATGGAGGACCCACTACTTATGTACAGATGCTGGTTTCTAGCAACTATATCAATAAGCTCTTGAGCCTCTTCAATAGTTTTTCTCATGTGTATAGATCCACCAGCTGAGTGGTCTAGAGATATCTGAGCTCCTTCTGTAAGCCCATAGTAGAAGATGTCTAATTGCACCCACTCTGAAAACATTTCAGAGGG
>NC_029785.2:91659076-91671461 GCF_000816755.2 Arachis ipaensis
CACAATTGTTGATTGAGTTCAGCAACTTGTTCTGGAGGACCAAGTTCAGTGGGCACTGCTTTGGCTTCTTCTTTTATGGAGGACCCACTACTTATGTACAGATGCTGATTTCTGGCAACTATATCAATAAGCTCTTGAGCCTCTTCAATAGTTTTTCTCATGTGTATAGATCCACCAGCTGAGTGGTCTAGAGATATCTGAGCTCCTTCTGTAAGCCCATAGTAGAAGATGTCTAATTGCACCCACTCTGAAAATATTTCAGAGGGACATTTCCTTAGCATCCCTATGTACCTCTCCCAGGCATTATAAAGGGATTCATCATCCTCTTGTTTAAAGCCTTGGATGTCTAGCCTTAGCTGTGTCATCCTTTTTGGAGGGAAATATTGATTCAGAAATTTGTCTGATAACTGTTTCCATGTCCTTATGCTTGCTGTGGGTTGGTTATTTAACCACCTTTTAGCTTGATCTTTTACAGCAAACGAAAATAGTAACAGCTTGTATACATCCTGATCTACCTTCTTGTCACGTATTGTGTCAGTAATTTGCAAGAATTGTGCCAGAAACTCAGTAGGTTCTTCCTGCGAAAGACCGGAATACTGGCAGTTTTGCTGCACCATGACAATGAGCTGAGGATTTAGCTCAAAACTGCCTGCTTTGATGGGAGGTATACAGATACTACTCCCATATGCAGCAGTAGTGGGATTAGCATATGACCCTAGAGTCCTTTTGGACTGTTCATTTCCACTTAGATCCATGATGGATAAAATGGAATTGATATGAATTGCAAAGAAAATATATTTTTGTTTTTATTTTATTGAAGTAGAACAAACCAAATTATTAAGATAAATAAAAATAATAAGATGAAATAAAGTAAAACAATTAGAATTTAAAATGTAAATTTCGAAAACTTAGAGAAAAATAAATTTGAAAGTGAAAATAATTGCTTAATTGAGAAGATCTGAAAAACTTTGGATATGATTTTTGAAAAAGATTTTGAATTTTGAAAAGATTTGATTTTTAAAATAAAAATCTGAATTTTTTTAAAAGTAATTTTCGAAAATTCAATTTAAATTAAAGAGAAAAGATATTTTTGAATTTAATGAGGAAAGAAAAAAATAATAAAATGACACAAGACTTAAAATTTTTAGATCTAATGCTCCTTGTTTTTCGAAAGTTTTGGAGGGAAGACACCAAGGAACACCAAACTTAAAGATTTTTAGATTGAAATACAGAGAAGCCTCAAGAATACTTTGAAGACTCACAAGAACATAAAAAGAACACCAAACTTAAAACTTTTAGAAAACTAAAAATAATTTTTCGAAAATAAAAAAAATTAACAAGAGAACACCAAAAAGTGTTTTAATAAAGGTATTTAATATATAATTTTTTTTTTTGAAAACTGATAAGTTGAAAACAAACATGAAAAACAAGAAAAGACACGAGACAGGAAAAAAAAACTAAAGATCAAACAAGAAAAATAGCAAGAACAACTTGAAGATCAAGAAAGAACAATGAACACAAATTCGAAAATTTAAGGGAGAATAAAAACATACAATTGACACCAAACTTAAAATATGAAACTAAACTTAAACAGAAAAACTCTAGAGATTAATAAAGAAAAATAATAAATTTTTGGAAAATTTTTGAAACGAAAATAAAAGACTCTGACCCAAAAGACAAAATTTTCCTAATCTAAGCAACAAGATGAACCGTCAGTTGTTCAAACTCGAACAATCCCCGGCAACGGCGCCAAAAACTTGGTGCACGAATTGTAAATCACACTTTTCACAACTCGTACCACTAACCCGCAAGTGCACTGGGTCGTCCAAGTAATACCTTACGTGAGTAAGGGTCGATGCCACGGAGATTGTCGGCTTGAAGCAAGCTATGGTTATTTTGTAATTCTTAGTCAGGAGATCAATGATAAGAGTGATTATATTTATGAAGAGTAAAAAGCATAAATTAAATAGTACTTGTTATGCAGTAATGGAGAACAAATTGAGGTTTTAGAGATGCTCTATCTTCTGAATCTCTGCTTTTCTACTGTTTCCTTCTTCACGCAGGCAGGTCTCCTTCCATGGCAAGCTGTATGTTGGTGGATCACCGTTGTCAATGGCTACCATCCGTCCTCTCAGTGAAAATGGTCCGAATGCGCTGTCACCGCATGGCTAATCATCTGTTGGTTCTCACTCATGTTGGAATAGGATCCATTGATCCTTTTGCGTCTGTCACTACGCCCAGCACTCGTGATTTTGAAGCTCGTCACAGTCATCCCCTCCCAGATCCTACTCGGAATACCACAAACAAGGTTTAGACTCTTCGGATCTCAGGAATGGCCACCAATAATCGTAGCCTATACCACGAAGACTCTGATCATGAACCAAGAGGCTAAGAGATACACACTCAATCTAAGGTAGAACGAAAGTGGTTGTCAGGCACGCGTTCATAGGTTAAGAATGATGATGAGTGTCACGGATCATCACATTCATCACGGTTAAGTACAAGCGAGTACCTTAGAATAGAAAGAAGCGTGATTGAATAGAAAACAGAAGTAATTGCATTAATTCATCGAGACACAGCAGAGCTCCTCACCCCCAATCATGGAGTTTAGAGACTCATGCCGTAGAGATACAATGTAATGCATGAAAACGTCATGAGGAACAAAATAAATCTCTAAAAGTTGTTTAAATACTAAACTAGTAACCTAGGTTTACAGAAAATGAGTAAACTATGATAGATAGTGCATAAATCCACTTCCGGGGCCCACTTGGTGTGTGCTGGGGCTGAGACTTGAGCTTTACACGTGCCTAGGCTGTTTCTGGAGTTAAACACCAGGTTGTAACCTGTTTTGGGCGTTTAACTCCAATTTGTAACCTGTTTCTGGCGTTTAACGCCAAAATAGGGCAGAGAACTGGCGTTGAACGCCAGTTTGCGTCGTCTAAACTCGAGCAAAGTATGGACTATTATATATTGCTGGAAAGCTCTGGATGTCTACTTTCCAACGAAATTGAGAGCGCGCCATTTGGACACATGTAGCTCCAGAAAATCCATTTCGAGTGCAGGGAGGTCAGAATCCAACAACATCTGCAGTCCTTTTTCAGCCTCTGAATAAGATTTTGCTCAGGTCCCTCAATTTCAGCCAAAAAATAACTGAAATCACAGAAAAACACACAAACTCATTGTAAAGTCCAGAAATGTGAATTTTGCATAAAACTAATAAAAACATAGTAAAAACTAACTAAATCATACTAAAAACTATATAAAAACAATGTCAAAAAGCGTATAAATTATCCGCTCATTAGTGGATTTTCGCACAAAGTTGGCACAAAGTAGGCACAACTCTCTGCTTTTTGTACCAGGATTCCCCATATGGCAAACGATGCATAAGCGTCGCCCACGCCTAAGCGTAGGTTGACCAAAAAATTTTTTTTTAAAAGAAGCCTAAAACATAATTTAACACACTCCTAACCTATAAACATTCTAAATCACCCAAAATTCAAATTTAACAACAAATCTTTTGGTTTTTGAAAAATTTTCAAATACAAAACAAACAAACCTTACACTATAGGTAAAATACAATCTAACAACAACTAACCTAATCAAAACATGAATTTAACAAACAACCTATCAATAAAAGCAAAATGTATAAGAGTATAGAAAATAAGAAAAACTACCTACAATGGCAACTCAATTCATTCATTGATATTATATACAAGAGAATGGAAGGAGTTTACGATGGTAGGGTGTCTCCCACCTAGCACTTTTATTTTAAGTCCTTAAGTTGGACCATTGATGGGGTCCTTGCTAGGGTGCCTTATGTTTGAACTCTTCCTTGAATCCCCACCAATGCTTGAATTCCCAATGTCGTCCGGGATCCCAAACTAAGCGCGTCAAGCTACCAAGAGATCTCAAGCGAGTACCAAAACCCCAAAGTTGATGATTATCTATGTATATTCCGGGGTTCCATACTTTGTTTGTCAACCCTCTTTCTTCTTGAACTTTATGCTTCCACTTGGTTGACAAACTTATTGAATTCTCCTTGTAACTCCTATTCATCATCCTAAATTCCTTGAATTGAGCTTCACTCCAACCATGAATCCTAAAATTTGAGCTTCCTTCCACTATACACCTTGATTTTTGTTGCCAACCAACACCCAACTCTTTTCTACTTTCTACCCCACACATAGCTCTAAGATGGTTACCCATTCAACTTGTAATTTGGATGGTGACTTAGCAAGGAAGATATCCAATGGTCTTGTCATTATAGGCCCCACTTCCTTTGGTTCCTTCTTAATGACTTCCATCTTTTGACAACTTTCTTTAATTTCCTCTTGTATGCTAACTTCTTCCAACTCTTTCTCATTAATCAAAATGTGTATTGGAGTATACATTCCTCCTCAACATTGGTTTCATGTCCGATGGAAGAAGCTTCAACAAGATTCTTATTGTCACTTGGTGTAGAGTTGTCTTCAATGATGGAACTTCCCTCTTGTTCAACCTCTCCTAATCCTTCAACTATTTTTTCATCTTCAAGGGTGTCTACTACCTCCACCTCTTGGGCCTCCTCTTGCTTCTCTTGAAGTATAGATGCGTGAATCTGATCCATTAAGACCCTAAGACGATCCCTTCTCTCTTGGTCCATGTCAATCGCATAATTTGCATCATGTTGCTCTTCGATTGATGGATACGGATATTCTTTCATGGAGGGTGGTGGTGGGATGGAAAGATCATTATGTGGTTAGACAGAAGGTTCATCAAAGCTTGGAGGTTGGAAGGTGTTTTGGTTGTTGGTAGAAGATAGAGGTATACGGGATATAAGCTCTTGGGGTTCATCAACAAGCTCCCTAGTTATGCTTCCAGTTTTGAAATTGATGACCCTTGGTTGCTTATGTTGGATCTGAACTCCTCTTAGTTTGCATCTACCTTTTTGCCATCTTGCATTTGTTTCTCCAAAATAGTGGAAACGGTCCCTATTAGTTGTACTATGGCAGCCTCTAATTTCGTAAAGTTACTGCTGACATCACATGGTTGCATGGTTGAGGACAATGTATCTTGAGGGTGGTTATTGTGTGGTTGTTGGGTAGAATGGTATGGTGCATTTTGTGAGTTGTGGTAGGGTGTATTTTGTGAGTTGTGGTAGGGTTTGTTGTTGCCTGATTGATGGTTGGGGTTCTGGTTGTTGTATTGGTTAGATTGGTATGATTTGTGATCTTGGCTGTGGTTTTGTTGGTTGCCCCACCCAAAATTTGGGTGGTTCTTCCAACCTGGGTTGTATGTCTTGTCATTTGGGTCATATGGTGGTCTAGAGGAATTATTCACATAGTTAGCTTGCTCCCATTCACATTTAACTTCTGGGGTATCTTCTTCTTGTGGAGGTGCTTGAGCTTGGATAGCTGAGACTTGGTTCTTTTCCATCTTCTTGGTTAGAGCTTCCAGTTGTGCAGTGATCACTTTGTTTTGAGCTAACAAAGCATCTATAGAATTTAGCTCCATCACTCCTCTTTTTTTAGTTCTATCAGAGGCATAGAAATACTCATTGTCGCAACAGTTTCTATGACATCTATGGCCTCTTCGATTATCTTCTTCTTATTAAGAGAACCTCCTGAGGAGTGGTCTACAACTTTATTTGCTTCATATGACAGCCCTTCATAAAAGATATGTAGTTGTACCCTGATGAGTTATTTTATGCCAGTATAGAATTTATCAATAAATCCAATCGTGAGTATAGTCTAGACTGACACGCAATTCCACATCAAACAAATCTAAATTCAATAACCGAGAGTATGATTTCCGAGTCGTTCTCCTTAGAAGTGCTCAATGATGCACATTGTTGGTTAGAAAGTGTATTGGTGTTTGGAGGTTCATACAAGAAAGGGACAAGCCAATAGTGTGAATGAAAATCAAGCAATATAAAGGCCTTGGCTAGAAGTGAAGATTGGACTTCCTATCATCATCATCTCCATTAATTATGATCACAATTGGTTGTTGCTTCACTTAGTTAACCCTTAGTATTAAGGAAAATCAAGTGAAAGTAATCAATTTGAGTTCACAAGTCCTAGTCAAACCCTAGGGAAGTCTAGCTTTAGTGACATACAAATCAATTAGCATTCTCCAATTGATAATCAACAAAAGACATTGATAATTCAAGTGTCTCCAATATCTCAACTCCCAAGCCAAGTAGGAAAAGTCTATTCCATAGTTAAAGTTGGCATTTTCTCAAACACTTGGAGAGCAAGGAAGAAAGACATTATAAAATTGAGAATAAACTTGCAATCAAAGATATCCACTACAAGAGATTAACAACAATCAATAATTGACAACTAAAAACATGAAATTACCTCAATGTATTAATGCAAATAGAAGTAACAACATCCAAAAGCTAAGATACACAAGTAACTTGAACAACAAGAACGAAATTGAGAGTAGGAGAATCTACATCTATAATAGGAAGCAATGTAGAGTGAATTGACAATAGATCTCACCAATAGATACAAGAGAATTCCACTTTGAGAAGCAAAACCCTAGAGAGAAGCTAGAGTTTCTCTCTCTACAAAATGTAACCTTCGAAAACTAACTAAAAATATCTAAAATGTGTGATTGCATGAGAATCCCCTCATCCCTTGGTCTTCTTATGGATTTTGGCGCCGTAATTAGTTCTAATTGGGCCCCACAGCTTCTGTGAATTCGCTGGGCACGTTTTCACTTAAAAATCACGTGTGGGCACCGACGCGTACGCGTACATCACACGTGCGCGTCCCTAGAGTCTTCACGATCCATGCGCAGGCGCCAATCACGTGTGCGCGTCCATGAGGCTCTGGCAGAGCCACACGAATGCACCGGCTTCTAGCTTTGGCTTCCTCGTGCCGATCCAGTGGCGCGCATCCATGCGTACGCACAAGGTACGCGTGCGTGTCGCTGCTCAAGCTCCAAAGCTTCTTTTTCCATGCCCCTTCCATTCATGCATGCTTCCTTCCTCTCTTCTAAGCCATCCTTGCCCTAAAAACTCTGAAATCACTTAACACCCAGATCACGGCATCGAATGGTAATAGAAGAGGATTTAAATATGGCATATTTAGTGTAAAAGGGGCATGTTTTCATCCACAAAGCAAAATCGGGAGGGAAACACAGAACCATGCATTTTTTATGAATAAGTGTGAAAGAACATTAATAAAACCCTTAAAATCCATGCAAGATAAACCTTAAAAACGGGGTTTATCAACCTCCCCACACTTAGACCAAGCATGTCCTCATGCTTAAAAGAAAGCCAAAGAATCACAAGAGAATGGGATTTATAAGATGCAATCTACCTATATGAATACAACTAAAATGAATGCTTCTATTTACTTGGTCAAGAGCAAATTATCCTTCCATGGCACATCTATAAGCAAGTAGGGCAAAACGATAAACAATATATGAACTCTACCAATTTCAATCATCAAGGTGAAGTGCACAGGACTTGCATGAAGAACGCTCGCGAGAGCCGGGAACACGGAATCGAGCCTCGAACCATTACCGGAAGTGTTTACACTCTATTCGCTCAGTGTATAGGGTTGATCACTCGATTCTCCTCTATATCATGCTTTCCAAAATTTGTTCTTCCTCTAACAATCAACAATTATTCTATGCATTCATACATGTATCATGAGGTCTTTTCCTAGGTTGTAATGGGGCTAGGGTCAAGGTAAGGTTATATATATGGCTAAGTGGACTAGAATTTGAATCTTTGATTAAGCTAAGCATCCCACCTAACCTATATACAACCTATACAATTAAGTGCTAACCTAACTACCCATTCCTCACTTTTTTACATACTCATGCATTCTCCTTTGGTCACTACACATATGCATTGGTTGTTATTGAATCTTACTTTGGGGTATTTTGTCCTCTTTTTATTTCTTTCTTGTTCTTTTTCTTTTCTTATATATATATATATATATATATTATTCATTTCTTTTCTTTTCTCTTTCTCTTTCTTTTGTTTTCTTTTTGATGTACTTATATACAAAAGTACCAATGCATACGGTTTACATATTCAATAGACACATGAGTATGTACCCAATTCCCAATATTTTCAATAAAAACAAAAACATGCTCTTACCTAAACCAATGTCCCTAAGTTTTCCACACTTGAATGACACACACACACTAGCCTAAGCTAATCAAAAATTCAAATAAAGACATTCATGATTTTCCGCTTTAGGCTTGTAATGAGCTAAAATTAAGAAAACAAGTGTAGGCTCAAATTAGCTAACAAAGATTGTTGCAAGGTAAGGCTATTTGGGTAAGTGGCTAAGTGAAATGATGGCCTCAATCACATACATACATTCATACACCCAATAATGGACATATAGAGTCAAGCAAATCGAGGATTACAATCAAAGAAGGAGACTAATGCACACAAGAAGGAAGATAAGTGGTTTTAAGATCTAACCACGCAATTGGCTCAAGTCTAACTTGCTTGTGTTTTCAAATCTAAAACCATGTTCCAAAATACATTCCTCAAGCAAGTTTAACACCAAAAATTTTCAAATAGGTAGGGTTGCCTGATGCACCACTATTTCGTGGAACATTTTGTACTTAATAGAGTGGATTTTATCCACTAAACTCACACTTATTCATATAATTCGCATGTTTTACATTTTCCTTCCTAATTCTGTGCTATGATTGAAAACATGCTTCTTTGGCCTTAAATTACTAATTTTAATTCCCTCTTATTACCATTCGATACTGTGATGTGTGTGTTAAGTGATTTTCGGGTTTATAGGGTAGGAATGGCCTAGAGGATGGAAAGGAAGCATGAAAAAGTGGAAGGAATACAAGAAATTGAAGGAATTGCTAAGCTGTCAACCCTGACCTCTTCGTACTAAATCGGCCATAACTTGAGCTAGAGAGGTCCGAATGAGGCAGTTCTAGTTGCGTTGGAAAGCTAACATCCGGGGCTTCAAAATAATATATAATTTTCTATAGTTGCCATGCTGTTAGGTGATGCACACGCGTGGATCACGCGTACACATGACCTTGCGAAAGTTCAATCGACGCGTACGCGTGACAGAGCCATGTGCTGGACGTATCAGAAATCGCTGGGGGCAATTTCTGGGCAGTTTTTGGCCCAGTTTCAAGCCCGAAAAACACAGATTAGAGGCTGCAGAGTGGGGGATTCATTCATACAACATTCATTCACATATTCTTAGGTTTTAGATGTAGTTTTCTAGAGAAGGAGGCTCTCTCCTCTCTCTAGGTTTTCAGATTTTTAGGTTTAGCTATTTTCAATTTCAGATTTCTACTTTGCTTTAATTTAGTTTTCTTCTACTCTTATTTGTTCTAGTCCTTTAGTTTATCTATCTTCTCTTGATGATTTGTTTATTTATCCACTTTAGTTTATGAATTCTCATGTTAGATTTAATTTTCTATTTAATGCAATTTGAGGTATTTCATATATATTGCTTCCTCTATTATTTTTGAGTCATTGATGTTTGCAATTGGTTATTTGGATTTAATATTCCTTGCTAGTTTTCTATGTTTTTATGTTGTGCCTACCAAGGGATTGATAAAATGCTTGGTTAGATTTTAGAGTAGGTTTTCCTCCTCTTGGCTTTGGTAGAGTAATTGGAGACTCTTGAGTTATCAAAGTCCTTTGTTGATTGATAATTAAGAAGTTTCTAGTTGATTTGGATCCCTCTAAAGCTAGTCTTTCCTTAGGAGTTGACTAGTACTTGAGGAATCAAATCGATTCATCCACTTGACTTTTCTCCATAGTTAGAGGTTAACTAAGTGGGAGCAGTGGACAATTCTCATCACAATTGATAAGGATAACTAAGATAGAACTTCTAGTTCTCATACTCTGCCAAGAGCCTTTCTTAACTATTAGTTTAATTCTTGTAATTTGCTTTTCTTGTTCCTTATTCAAAACCCCAAAAGATACTTTTCCATAACCAGCAGTAACATACTTCCCTACATTTCCTTGAGAGACTGATGACAAGTCATCTTAGCCTATTTTAACTAGTCTTTTTCGTTTGTTTTCATTAGAATTATGCACTTTCTAAGATTCCGCAATTTACATTTCTTGCATTCTAAGTTTCTGCCATTTAATTTCTTGTTCTTTAAGATTCAGCACTTTAATTCTCTGTTCTCTTTAAATCAATAACTGGGATGATTTGGTAACCAAGTTTCTTGCCAAGTTTTACCCACCTCAGAGGATTATAAGGTTGAAGGCTGAGGTACAAACATTTACACAAATGGAGGCTGAACCCATCTATGAGGAATGGGAGAGGTACAAGGCTCTAATCAGGAAATGTCACCCTGCCATGTTTAATGAGTGGGAGAAGCTGCAGATCTTCTATGAAGGCTTAACACTGAAATCCCAGGAAGCTTTGGATCATTCAGCTGGAGGTTCCTTGCAACTCATGAAAACTGCAGAGGAGGCTCAAGAACTCATTGATATGGTGGCCAACAACCAATATTTCTTTGCTCATCAAAGAGGCCGCCAACCATCACAAAGGAGAGGAGTAATGGAACTAGAAGGAGTGGATTCAATCCTGGCTCAAAACAAATTAATGCAGCAGCAAATTCAACAACAATTTGAGCAAATGACCAAGAGGATTGATGGCCTCCAAGTTGCAGCAGTTAACACCAGCCAACCATCAGCCACATGGGGGCAAAATGAAGAAATCCAAGAGGAGCAACAGCAGGAACAAGTCCAGTATATGCATTCAAATCCAAATGAATTCTATGGTGATACCTACAACCCCTCATGGAAAAATCACCCCAACCTCAGATGGGGAGACACTCACAACCAAAACCAACACCCATGGCAGAGGAACTCAAATCAAAACAACCCAAGAAACAACCAAAACTACAACCAGCAGCAGACTAACCAAAATACATACAGAAAACCTCAAAACAACTACCCTAATCTCAACCAGTACCAATCCAACAACCATTCCACCAACCAAAATGCCTATCATCCACCACCCACATCTCACAACCCACCACAAGCACCACCTGAACCTCAAAGACTCACCAACTTAGAGACCTTGATAGAGAAAATGATGAAACACCAGGAAATAACAAACAAAATCCATGAAGCATCATTAAAGAGCCTAGAGAGGCAGATTGGGCAACTCTCCAAGCAAGTATCTGTTGAGAGACCTTCAAACTCACTGCCCAGTGACACAATCCCAAATCCCAAGGAGGAGTGCAAGGCAATACAATTAAGGAGTGGGAGAACATTGATAAGCAACAATGACACTACAAAAAAACAAGCAGAGAACATCAAAGAACCAACAGAGGAAGAGAAGCAAGCAAAGGACGATGAAGCTAAGGAGCAAGTTGTGATGCCAAACAAAAGCACTGAGAAACTTAAAGAGAAGGACAACCAGCCACATAGCTCAAAGAAAGTAACCCAGGGACAGCATCAAATAGGAAAGAGCATCACACCTCCACTGCCTTATCCCCAGAGGTTCAACAAAGAGGTTAAAGACCAGCATTTTCACAAGTTCCTTGAGATTTTTAAGAAGCTGAAAATCAATATTCCCTTGGCTAAAGCACTTGAGCAAATGCCTCTGTATGCCAAATTCTTGAAAGAGCTTGTCAACAAGAAAAGAAGCTGGGATGAGAAAGAAACCATAGTGATTACTGAGGAATGCAGGGCCTTGATTCAAAAGGGGCTTCCTCCCAAGCTTGAGGACCCAGGGAGCTTCCTGTTGCCTTGCACCATTGGGGAATTGACCATCACTAAAGCAATGTGCGATCTCGGAGCAAGTATTAACTTAATACCATCCTCCCTGGTGAAAAAGCTGCATATAGAGGAGGTCAAACCAGTACGAATGTCTCTGGAGCTGGTAGATAAGTCAATGGTATACCCCAGGGGCGTAATTGAAAATATTTTGGTCAAGGTGGACAGTTTTATATACCCTGTAACAAAAGGAAAGATGAAACGACGAAACAAAGCAAAAAGGGGTTGGAAGAACAGAAAGATTCCAACAGAGGGGCTTTCCAAAGGTGACAAAGTGCAACTGATATATCAATAGCTGGGGGCAAATCAACAAACTGAGGACTACTACACTGTCAGCAACATACTCTCATTAGAGCATGCTGAAATTGAACACTAGAGAACAAAGAACTTTTGATGAATTCTTCAAAAAGAGAAGTGAGGTAGAAGTAAGCAATGCCATGAGGCTTGAAGATAGAGTGGAGGAGGCTATAAATAAGGCTGGCTTTTGGCGAGGTCAACAGGCACCAAACACGGATGGTGGGAACACTAGCAGCCAAGTGTATGAAAGGATAAAGAAAAAGCATGACAAATGAAAGGTGGACTTGCTCCTTGTTCATCACTACAAAGAAAAAAAAGCATGCATTCTATCTGTTCTAAGTTGTCTTTGCATCA
>NC_029785.2:91671494-91686673 GCF_000816755.2 Arachis ipaensis
CCTAACTTTTGGGCTAACGTTGGAACTTGAAAATCACTCTCTGGGTACCAAAAGTTTGCGCCAACGTTAGCCCCTAACTTTGAGGCTAACGTTGGCACATGAGAATCACCTCTGGGCACCAAAAGTTTGCGCCAACGTTAGCCCCTAACTTTGAGGCTAACGTTGGCATGAGAAAAACACTCCCTGGGCACCAAAAGTTTGCGCCAACGTTAGCCCCTAACTTTGAGGCTAACGTTGGCACATGAAAACTACAAGGGGAGGGGCAAAAGTTTGCGCCAACGGTAGCCCCTAACTTTTGGGCTAACGTTGGCGTCTCAAGTGCACCAAGGAAGGCCAACGTTGGTGCAAAAGTTAGACCCCTAACTTTTGCACCAACGTGAGTATCAGCAAGTTATGTTGGCTGATATGAAAAGTTGGACCAAAAGTTAGACCCTAACTTTTGCTCCAACTTTTGCTCCAACTTTTGCAAAACTCCAACCCGGTTCAATTGGTTCACTTTGGTTCTTCTCCAAACTTCAATAGCAATCAACCAAGGCCTCTTTCAATCCAATTCCACCAAGGGCAAAGGCCCAACTCAAGGCTTGAAGATCATTTGAAGAAAGTGTATAAATAGGATAGAATTCAAGTTCTTCGGAGAGCTTTCTCTTTTGAATTTTCATAATAGTTTTCGGAGAGCTTTGGATATTAAGTGATCTTTAATTTCTTAGTCTTGGGGAAGGAGAATTCACTTCTCTTCCTCTTAGTTTTATTGCTTTCAATTTCTATTACAATTGTCTTGGATCTTGGGTTGAAGAATTGAAGAAATTCTGTTTCAATCTCATCCTTGGATCTCTCTGTTTATTTACTGCTTAATTGAATTTCAGTTTGGGTTAATTGTTCTTCATCTACTTTCTTTGCAATTTACTTTTCCCTTGCAATTGTTCTTATTGGATCAAGGAAGGTAGTGAGATCTAGACCTGGTTTTCTAATCTCTGGACCCCTGAGATCTGAAATTCCAATTTACATTCTGTTTTTGCTTTTCATGTTCATTTACTTGTTTTGCTTCAGATCCGATCCAACCCAAACACTCTTTTACTTTTCTGTTTGATGCAATTTACTTTTCCTTGTTTAAATTCTGCAAATCCAATCCCCAATTCCCTTTACAATTCCAGCCGTTTACATTTCTTGCACTTTAAGATTCCGCAATTTACATTTCTTGCATTCTAAGTTTCTGCCATTTAATTTCTTGTTCTTTAAGATTCAGCACTTTAATTCCCTGTTCTCTTTAATTCCATGCAATTTAATTTCAGCAAATCACAAAACACTCAACCAAATCTTGATTCGCTTGACTAAATTAACCACTAAGCTAAAATTGCTCAATCCTTCAATCCCTGTGGGATCGACCTCATTCCCGTGAGTTTTTATTACTTGATGCGACCCGGTACACTTGCCGGTTAGATTTGTGTGTTTTGGGAGAAATTCATTTTTCCACCAAAATACTCATCAGAGACGACCTGAGGTTGGAATACTTCGGTTATTATTTTTATTGGGGTTTGTTACTTGTGACAAATAATTTTTTGCATGAAAGGATTCTTTGTTGGTTTAGATACTATACTTGCAACAAGGATTTATTGTGAAATTCTAAACCATCAAAATCCATTCATCAAAATGGCGCCGTTGCCGGGGAATTTCAAACGTGTGCCTTATTATTGGTTATTATGAATACTGTGAATAAATTTGCTTTTTCGTTTCTTAATTAGTTGTTTCTAGTTTTAGGAGTTTAGTTTCATTATTCCTTATTAGTTTTTGTGTTTTAATTTTCTCTTGATACTATAAATTCTCATCCCTTTGGCTATGAGTTTGGTTCAAATTATGTTATAGAGAATAGAAGCTATAATGAGAACATGCATCAAGGTTGGAACAATCAGAGATGGGAGGAGCCACAAGGATTTGGTCAACCTTCTTGGCAACAACCTCCTCCAACGTACTATGGTCAATAGCCATTCCAGGGTGCGTACCAAGACGATGGATATGGTGGACCTCCTTATAGTTACCAACAAGCTCCACCATATGCATATGAACCCCCTCTTCAACATAGCTCTGAACCACCATACTCACAAGTCCCTTTCCACCATTCACCTCCATATGACCCTAACCCTTATCCACCACACCAACCACCATACGAACCATATGAACCATACCCAGAATTACCACCTCAATATACACCATCTCCATACCCTTATCAAGAAGAACCACCTCCGTATTATGAGCCTTTTCTCCCAACAGATGAACCCTCCTATCCACCCCAAGCTCCGATAGGTGATACCTTTAGTGTTATTCGCCAGGGGCAACAGGAGCTTCAAACCACACTTACCTCTGCTCTCACCAGTCTCACCTCTACTCTGTAAGCTCTTATATCTCGTGTGGATCCATCCTTTACCCCCAATACTCAACCCTTAACCTCTGGTGCACTTACTTTTCACCCATATCCATCAATCCAAGAGCAACATGATCTTAATTACGCTATTGACATGGAACAAGAGATAAGGGATCGTCTTAGGGACATAATGGATCGGGTTCACGTATACATACTTCAAGAGAAGCAAGAGGAGACCCAAAAAGTAGAGGTAGGAGAGACCCTTGAAGATGAAGGAGTAGTTGAAGAATTAGGGGAAATTGAAGAAAGTTGTCAAGAGGTGGAAGTTATCAAGGAGGAGTTGGATTTTGTACTAGAGCAAGCGGAGAAAGCTGAAATTATTGAAGAAGAGGAAGTGGTTGAAGACTTAGGAGATGCGGAACCTCCATGGGAACCTCCAGTCATAGAACCTCCCTCCAAGAGGCTTGAAATTGATGTAGAGGAGGGTGTACAACTTCCAAGGCATATCATGGTTGAAGACTTTGAGGAGGTTGATCATGAGATGGGTTCAATAATTAATGAGTTTTTACCTACAATTGAACCTTCTCTCATTGAACTAGAGAAAGAGGTTAATGTTGCAGAAGCTTGTCAAGAGGTAGAGATCATCAAAAAGGAGCCCAAGAGATTGAAGCATACATTTGCAAGGCTGCCACTGGTTTTCAATTCTTACTTCTTTCTTCTCTCCTCTCTTGCTCCTTCTTCTTTTCTCACTTTTTTCTCATCCTTATTATCTTTCATTCTCTTTTACATACTGCATTTGCATACTTTCCTTCGTTTCATTTTAATTTTATTCATATTTTTATCTTCTTTTCTAATTTCCCATTTTACCATTAGTGTTAAATGTTCTTATTCAACTGTTGTATCTTTTTTTTTATATTTTTGGGTGCTTAGTGACTTGTTTTACATTGTTGGGTGATATTATTTATTTGTCAATGCCAATCTTTTATGACACCTGTGTTCCTTTTGTATTGACATGAATTTATATTGTCTTTCATTACCTACTATCTCTTCCCCATTGTCCCAATTTTTGCACTTTTGATATGCCATTTGCTTCTACTATTTTCTCACTTATATGTTGTAGCTACCATGTAATTGAGACCCTCATTATTTGGCATTAACCCACCCAGACTATATGTGTTTTCTTATCTTTATTTCTGGGTAACTTTTCTTCTTTTTCCTCTTCTTTCAGGATGGCCACCGAATAAGGGAAAGGAAAAACTTCTCAATGGGGCAACAAACAAGTTCCTAAGCACATTCTTTGGAGAAAAGCATCTGTGTAGCAGCTCGTCCACTTGCACATCTTAGCATGCACCGAGGACGGTGCAATCTTTAAGTGTGGGGAGGTCGATGCCGACTTCCGTGGGTTAGTTATTTCCTATTTCAACACCAATGTTTAATTTTCCTTGTAAATTAGTTGTTGCATTTGCATGTTTGATTATATGTTTGTTTGATTTTGTGCATTTAGCTACTACTTTGTTGAAGTAACATTTTCTTTTTCTATGAAACTTTTTATAGTATTTCACTAATTTAAATTAAAACTTTTTGTTAAACCTTACTTGAAGAATTTTATTTTAGAACTTGTTTTAGAGCTCGAACATACAAAACCAGTGAGATTTTTTAGTCCTATTTGATTGGTTGCATTTTACCAACCAATTTTTTTTGGTGTGTGTTTTTCTCTCTAAAATTGTGATCTTTGCCTTTCTTAATTCTATATTTCCATTATTTGATGTACGCATGCACTTATATGATTGAGGCCTTGTTTCACTGAGCTTACATACCCATATGGCCTTAACCTTTTCATTATCCTTTGTAAACCAATGTTGAGCCTACTTATCCCATTTGTTCTTTACTCTAGCACATCATTAACTCTAAGCGTAAAACAATACCCTTAATTTGAATCCTTGGTTAGCTTAGACTAGTGAGAGTATTCATGATTTAAGTATGGGGAAGTTGGATTTGGAAACATTTGGTTTTAAGAATTGGGTGTTGTATATCTTTATGAAAATGTGAAAGAAATGTTTAGGACCTATTCATCCATTCAATAATTTAACCATATGCATTGAGAAAAAAATAAAAAAATCAAAAAATCAAAAAATCAAAAAATAAAAATAAAATCAAAAAGAAAAAAAGAGAGAAAAAGAAAAGAAAAAGAGCAAATAATAAAGGGGACAAAATGCCCCCAAAATAAATTGCGATAGCAATGCATATGTACTGTACTCAAAATCGGATGCATGGATATGTGGTAAACATAGTAAATGGGTAGTTAGATTTTGTATTGTGATTACATCGATTGTCTTAAGTTAGGTGGGAAATTTAAGTTAATTAAGGATTCAGATTTTAGTCCACTTGGCCAAATACAATCCTACCTTGACCCTAAACCCATTACAACCCTTAAAAGACCTCTTGATATGTGTATTTGTGCATTAAATTTTTGTTGATTAGTAGAAGAAGAGCAAGTCTTAGAAAGCAAGGTTAGTAGAGAATTGAGAGAACTGAACTTTAAACACTTGAGTAATTAGAGTGTATACACTCACAGTGAGGGTTCGATGCTCGATTCTTTGTTCCCGGCTGATGACCGGAATTCACACCCCATATAAAAATGATGAATTCGTTCTTTTGGCAAGCGCACCAAAAATTATCATCAAGTAATAACCTACAGTGGAGTGGGATCATATCCATAGAGATTGGTAGATTTGAGCAATTTTAATCAATTGGTAAATTAGTTAAGCTAAGCAAAATAGATTGTGATTGCAGAATTGTAAATGGGTAGAAACATAAATGACTCAAAAGTAAAAATAAGCTGTAAAGTGCAGAAAAGGAAATTGCAACAATGTAAAGTGCAGAAATATAAATGACTTAGTTGTAAATGGGAATGGGGATTTGACAGAATGTAAAGAAAGCTATAAAGAAAGTAGAAGATAAGAATAGGTGGAATTCATTGAGATCAGGAGATGTTGTTCTCTTTGGATTAAATCCAGTTCATATCATCTTCAATCATGCAACTCATTGACCTCTTAGCAATCATAATTGATTGAACCCCAATCCATTGGTGATTCAATCTCTCAGATCTTGATCAATAGCCAATTCTTTAGTCTAATTGCTCATGAAGAGAGATATGCTTGGTCCCTGATTATACCACACATCATCATAGGTCCAAGTAGTGGGAGGATTATATGTCACCATATCCAAACACCAAAACCCAGATCCTACTCAAGTGTGAGAAGGGATTTCTAGCTTGGTTTCATGTTTTCTTTTCCAAGGTTCCCATGACACCCATTTTGCATTCAATCTCTTTTCCAAGATAATTGAACACTAACATTAAAATGAAATTCCTTCTAGCAAATCAAAGAGAAGATGAAGAGAAGAAGAAATTAACTATCATTAATCCATCAAGTACAACAGAGCTCCCTCTCTCAATGAGAGGGAATTTAGCTAATCATAGCTCAGAAAAAAGTACAAGAGATAGAAGAGATGATAAAGTGAAAAGTAAATCTAACTAAAAACTCTACTCAATAACCCAGCTTACTAACTGCTTAACCCTCATTTCAGTACATTCGGGGGTTATTTATATTACTCCTAGCACTAGGATGAAGAAAATACAAAAGAGAAAAGAAAAATACAATTTGGAGGGAAAAGAAACTCAATAAACGTGACCTTCCAAGCTGGCGCTTGGCTAGAGTTCAAGTGGCGTGCCATGCCTAGCCTCCAATTTGGCTTGGCGCGCCACACCCAACTCTTCAAGTGGCATGCCCTATGTGCTAATATCCCCGGCGTGCCACACCTTCGAGCCCAAGTGGCACACCCAGGATCTTCTTAGGTGTTTGTGTTGACCTGGCGTGCCACGCCTTCGAACCCAAGTGGCACGCCCAGCCCTTTTTCTTATTCTTCTCTTCTCTGAAACGTTGAACTAGCGTAGCACGCCCAGGGTCTGGCGTGCCACGCCCACTATGCATGCTTGGTTCCTCTTCTCTAGTTCATTGAACTAGCGTGGCACGCCCAGGTTCTGGCGTGCCACGCCCACTATATTTGCTTGGTTCTTCTTCTCTGGATAATAGAACTGGCGTGCCACGTCTTGTGTGTGGCGTGCCATGCCCAGCATTTTTCCTTGGTCTAGTAGCTGGCGTGCCACGCTTGGTCCTTCAAGTGGCACGCCTAAGTAAGAATCTAAAGCTGGCGTGCCACGCCTTCGATACCAAGTGACACGGCCAGCCTTTGCTTTGACCCTTTTTAACATTGGCGTGCCACACCTAGATGCTCAAGTGGCACGCCTAAGTGAGGATGAGAGCTTAGCGTGCCACACCTTCGACACCAAGTGGCACGCCCAACTTTGCTTTGGCCTCCTTGAGTGTTGGTGTGCCACGCCTTGGTCTTCAAGTGGCACGCCCAAGTGACAATTGAGAGTTGGCGTGCCACGCCCAGCCTTTTGGCTTTCAACCTCTTCTCTGGAAACTTGTACTAGTGTGCCACGCCTTGATGCTCAAGTGGCACTCCCCTTTAGTGTGGCTCTTTTAAGCTTGGCGTGCCACACTTGGGCCTTCAAATGGCACGCCCAAGTGACAATTTGAAGCTGGCGTGCCACGCCTTCGATACCAAGTGGCATGCCCAAGTGATGATCCCCTCTGGATGGATGAACTGGCGTGCCACGCCCCACGGTTCAAGTGGCACGCCCATAGTGTGTGATGGGCTTTGGCGTGCCACGCCCAGCCTGGCGTGCCACACCCCTTTTATGGCCTTCAACATTGCTCTTTGGAAACTTACACTGGCGTGCCACGCCCAGCTCTTGGCGTGCCACGCCCATCTAAAGGCTTTGGGTGTCCTCTTCTGGAAAACTATACTGGTGATAAACCCCAATTTTGTGGTTTATATTGTGTAGAATTTGGGGGTTTTATCAATATTTTCCACACTTATTCACAAAAATTGCATGGTTTTGTGTTCTCTTCCTAATATTGCTTCATGATGGAAAACATGCTTCTTTTGCCTTAAAATTGCCATATTTTGATCCTCTTTTATTATCATTTGATGTCGTGATATGTTTTTTGAGTGATTTCAGAGTTTATAGGGCAAGAATGGCCTAGAAGAGAGAAAGAAAGCTTACACAAGGGGAAGAAACATGAAGAATTGGATTTTGGGAAATCAGCTACGACGCGCACGCGCACCTCACGCACACGCGTGGGTGCAGGAAGCTAGGTATGGCACACGAAGAGTGGGGCATCCGCGTGGATTGGCAAAATTTCCATCGACGCACACGCGTGCTTGGCGCGTACGCGTGGATCACGAAATTCAAGCGACGCGGACGCGTGCATGACGCGTACGCGTGACGAGCAGCACGTGACCTCATTAAAGAAATTGTGCTTGGCAATTTCTGAGGCTCAGCAGGCCCAAATTCAAGCTGATTCTACATGGAAAAGACCGAGGAACTCAAGGGACAAAGGGGGATCATCCATTACACACATAGACACAATTTTTGCTAGTTTTTGTTTCTTGTTCTTCTAGAGAGAGAAACGCTTACTCTCCTCCCATTGCCAAATTACTGAATTGGGTTTTGTTAATTGCTAGTTATGATTACTTAATCTGAATTATCTAGTATAATTTTGCTTAGATCTTATGTAGAGTTATTGATACGCGGAAAACTTGTCTGGCAACAAATTTCCTTCGGCAGTGTACCGAATTCGTCGTCAAGTAAAAACTCACAATAGAGTGAGGTCGAATCCCACAGAGATTGATTGATCAAGCAACTTTAATTAAGGAATGTTCTAGTTTAGCCAACCAGAATTTGAGTTAAGAATTGCAGAAAATTAAATGGCGGAAAAGTAAATAGTGGAAACAGTAAATGCTGGAAATAAAGAGCTGAATGTAAATGGCGGAAAGTAAATTGTAGAATCTTAAATGGGAATGGGAAAATTGCTCATAAAAGTAAATGGCAGAAATTAAAGAGAATGGGTAAGATCAGAAATGGGGAGTTCATTGGGCTCAGGAGATGTTGCATTCTCCGAATCAAGTTCATTTTCATCTCTTCCTCAATTAATGAATTCATTGATCTCCTTGGCAATCTTAAGTGATCAAATTACAATTCCTTGTAATTCAATCTCTCAAATCTTGATCAGTAGCCAATTCCTTGGTCAATTGCTCATGAGAAGAGATGAAGTATGGTCACTGATTATACCACATGCATTTCCCAAATCAAGTGTTGGAAGGATTATAGTCACATATCCATCCACACCCAATTTGGTCTAGCATGAGAAAGCATTTCTAGCATGATCCCTTCATTCCTCTTTCAAGGTTTAGAAGAGATCCAAGTATGAATAGCTTCTTTTCCAAGATAACTACCCAATTGGATGAAGATCGAAAGCTTTCTAGTAAAATCTAGAGAAAAGATAAAAGAAGAAGAATGAAAACTAAAATTGATCCATCAAATTACAACAGAGCTCCCTAACCCAATGAAAGGGGTTTAGTTGTTCATAGCTCTGGAAAATGAAAACAAAGATGGAGAATACATGTTGAAAGTAAAACTAGAAATCTAGAGAAAGTAAATACAGAGAGTAGTTCTATGCCAAAGGCTCCCTAAAGTTTCTAGCTCTCCAAACTAATTCAAAGCTACTCCTATATATACTACTCTTCTGATCTTCTAGTTGGCTCTTCAAGTCTTGGGTATGGGCCTTTGGATCCTGAGTTTGAAGCAGTTATCTTCTTCATTGGGCTTAGCTTTTCTTGCAGAGAGAAAGTGTGAAGTAGGCAGGGACTTTTAGCTCAGGACGTTAGTGGTGTCAACGTTAAGTGAAAGTGTGGGTTCGAGAACGTTAGTGACAATCACCTTTTTCACTAACTTTGCTCACCCAAGTTTGAGCCACGTTAACCTCAACGTTAGTGGCACAAATGTTACCACTAACGTTGCCTCTTGGTCCTTCGCATACGTTATTGGGACTTACCTTTCCCAATAACGTTGATAAGCTTCCCCCTTCCCTATGTTAGAGTCCACGTTAACTTAGTTAATGTGGCTCTTAACGTAAGCTTGCCCATCCTTCGAGAACGTTAGTGACACTTACCTTTGTCACTAACGTTCCAATGTGCCCCTATTTCTCACGTTAGAGTCCACGTTAACTAGGTTAACGTGGCTTCTAACGTAGTCATGCTAGCCATCTCCAACATTAGTGACAAAGGTGAGTGTGACTAACTTTGGCTCCTCATCTCTTTATCCATGTTAGCTTCCACGTTAACTAAGTTAACGTGGGAGTTAACGTTGCTCATGGTGGCTCTTGGTGGTTCACCCCAACATTAGTGACAAAGGTAAGTGTCACTAACGTTGGCGACCAATTGCTCTCTCCACGTTAGCTTCCACGTTAACTAAGTTAACGTGGGAGTTAACGTGGCTTATGGAAGCTTGGCCAACATTAGTGACAAAGGTGAATGTCACTAACGTTGGCTTCCCTTTTGCTTCTTAACGTTAGAAGCTACGTTAACTAAGTTAACGTGGCAACTAACGTAGCCAATTATGAGCTTGGTCTAACGTTAGTGACAAAGGGGAGTGTCACTAACATTGGCCTTATTGTCTTCTTCCACGTTAGAGTTCACGTTAACTTAGTTAACATGACTCTTAACGTGGGTTTATGATGGCTTCGAGGGCGTTATTGGCGATTACATTTCTCATTAACTATGCAAGTTAGCACCCATTCCACGTTAGATGTGACGTTAGTGGGACTAACGTGACTGCTAACGTGGTTTTTCTTTGCTTCCTTTGTCCTGAAATCAAGCAACAAAGTGCATCAAAGTTCTAGTCCAAGTCATGAGTCTTGCATCATCCAATTTATCGTATAATTCATGTAAAATCCTCATGAAATCATGTAAAGTGCACAATGTATGCTTGAATCAAGATGTAAGTGAATATCTACCCAAAACTAGCTTATTTTCTAAGAAAATGCATGAAACTACCCTAAAAACAGTAAAGAAAAGGTCAGTGAAACTGGCCAAAATGCCCTGGCATCACAACACCAAACTTAAAGATTGCTTGTCCCTAAGCAAGTACTGGAACAAGAGAATGATGAATGGTATGCCAAGAGAAATGAGTCATTCTTGTGGAAGTCATTTTTCTGGTTTTATGGTGGTTTCATGCATAGCATCTTAGGTTCATTCCCTCACTGGCTTTCAGACCTTTATCATGTCCTAGAATACTCACTGTGATTGCATCCCATGAGACTTTTATTCATTGATCCTTTTGTTGTCATTTCAGGGCTTATTTGTGTTCTTAGGCTAAGTGCTCTGTAAGGGGGCAACTCTTTAAAATAAGCTTTCAGCCAACACTCCCGAACCAGTTGGTTCAAGGTGCTAGGTGTTAAAGCACCCCTAAGAACTTACTTCCTCAAGTCTCTCCCCCATACATACACACCACAGGCACAAGGTTTGTTTATTTTCTTTCCTTGAGGTCTTGGTGTCCAGCACCTTTTTGGGCTACTAAATATTCTGTAGCAAAGATTGCTCTTGATGGTGGACTTTCAGCTGATAATCCCGGGTTAGTTAACCCAAGTTACCATGTGATAAAGCACCCTTGAGAGCTTAGTAATCCAAGCAGATCCTTGGTACAGGAACACCACAGACACATCCCTCAAGACTCAAACCCTTGGTGCCTAGCCTCTTTTCTTGTTATTATTTTTTTTCTTTTATTCTTCAACTTTGATTGTTCTTTCCCTTTTTCTTATTAGGATCTTATTATTTAGCTAGTCTCATGGGTATGTCCAAAGCATAGTATTCATGACAGATAGTTGTCTTCCCACCTTGTGGTTGAACCAACTTAGCTAACTTATGACCACACCACAAACTCATGAACTTACTCCATAGTATGAACTCCACTCTGGTCTTTTATAAAGCATTCATTCTTTTTTCATTTGATTCAAAAGGACAAGCATACAAGTAAGCAAAGTGAGGATGTAGTGACATAAGGTCTAGCAAGCATAGACCTATTCAACAAAAAGCGTAAAAGACAGAATTTAAAAAGGTTCAAACTATCATGGAAGCATATTCTATTTCATACAAGATCTTCCTTATTTAAAGCATAGAAAAAGATTGACCAAAGAAGGAACTCCACCACCTTTTACTCGTGGATGCCTATGATCCCCTCCTTGCTTGTCCTCTTTGTGTCCTCTTGCATTTCCTCGCATCCGTGCCAATCTTGCTTGCTTCCAATCCTCAAGTGCCTTCCTCACTGATTCATGACTCTCTTCCACCCTTTGTCTTTCTTCTCGTGCTAATTCATCCCTCATTTCTTCATACCTTGCGATTCCTGGATGCAATATAGGCAGCTGTCCTACTAAGTATCCGAGCCTGGCTTGAGTGTTTATATGATGCCCAGTCTCGCTCATGTAAACTCCTTCTACGAATGCCCTTTGCTCATCCAATAGTTCTGCCTGTTCTATTTGTTTTCGATGCATCTCATGTATGTGTGCACCTTGATGTGCTTCGATGCTGATTAGCTTCTGGATAGATTCTTGCTGTTCATTTTGCCTTTGTTCTATCCTGTGGAATGTTTCACTCCATTGTTGTCCTTGACTCAGTTGCTACTCCATCATTTGCTTTTGCCACTCCCCTTGTTGAGTCATCCATCTTGAGAGTGATTCTTCTTGCTGCCCCATCATCTATAGTTGAAGCTCTTTCTGTTCTCCTTGGCTTTTCAAATATTGTCGAGATAGGCCATCAATGGCTTCCTGTAGTTGGTGCATATCCAAAGTGGCTGGTGCTTGCCCCTCTAAGATTTGTCCTTCTACTACTTGAGGGGCTGGCCTCTTCCTTTGCTTCCGTTGAGGTAGGGGAGATGCGGTAGCATGCATCCGTTGAACGGTTATTGGAATGCCCTCTTTTATCCACACGGGGTCTTCATCTTCAAACACCACCCCAGCTTTCTTGCATAGTCGGTAAATGGTGCTGGGGTTGTGCACGGAGGAAGGACAAGGATCATCACTTTATGATGGAGATTGTTCGGTCTTCAACGGTCCCATTCTTTTCTATGTTGCATGGCAACATTTTCCAATGCGTTCCCTTTTTGGAACAAGTGTGTAGTCCTTCCTTTTGTGGTGTCCGAACCTTCTTCATTTAATTGTCCAATCAATCCCCTTCAATGCTCCTTTCCTTTTCCCTATAAAAATAAAATAAGAAAAAATCAATATCATAAAAAAGATTTAAACTTTATGGCTAGAACAATAAAGAAAAAGAATTAGATTGTTTATTCATGAACACCAACTAACTAACGAACTGTGTATCCTTATATGCATATTCGTGGCACCTTGGGTGACACCAAACTTAGTTTGGAGCACTGTGATGAAAAGTTTTTGTTCAAAGCTCCAAGATTAGCATGCTCTGAGTTGCATTCATGCTTTCTTGGCATTCTTTGAACACCAAATTTGTTCTTCACTATATACTGCATAATAAGGATTTCACCAAGTGTTTGTCAAGTTTGGGTTGGAATTCATAAATATTGACTTATTCACTATTTTCTAAAAGCATGTAAAACATGGGTTGCCTCCCATGAAGTGCTTCTTTAGCGTCACTAGCTTGATGTTTTGCCTTCATCAGGGAGGTCAATAATGCTTTAAGTCTTCTCCTCTGGCAGTAGACCTATATCCAGTAGTTGTATCAATGATCTCTACATGTTCCAAGGAGAGAATTCTGTTGATATTGAAGACCTTAAGTAACTGAGATGGTACAGTGGGGAGATAAGGGGGAATATCTGGGAAGTAAGCTGAGATTACTTTATCCCCTGGAGAGAAGTCCTCGGTGGGATCTTCTTGTTCCTCCACCTCCTTGGTACCTTCTTCTTTGTTCCTTGTGATGTTGTCTTACTCTTTGTGACCTCCTCCTCTAAGGAAATATGGTTATTGGTCTCATATTTTTCTGGTGGTTTAGGTTCCTCCTGATTTTCTTTGAGCTGTGGCAATTACTGCTTGCCTTGTTCATCAATCAAGGGGATCTCCAGATGTGCTCATTGTCTTTCAGTGCTTGTCTCTTCCTTCAGTGTCTTACTGTGATCCTTCCTTGGTTCCTTGTTCTCTTGATCTGTTTCTTGTGAGTGTTTGAAAACAGTGAAGGTGAGCTGTTCATCATGGATTCTCAAGATTAGCTCCCCTCGCTCCACATCTATGAGTGCTCTGGCTGTAGCTAGGAATGGTCTTCCCAATATAATTGGGTGAGTGTGACTCTCTTCCATGTCCAATATGACAAAGTCTGTTGGGAGGAAGTATTTCCCAACCTTTACTTTAGTGGGTTAGTGAACTGAATTGTAAATAACTAAAAAAAATGAAAAAGTAGGGGGAAGGGAAGAAATTAACTAAAACTGAAAGTAAATTACTCAAACAGAAAATTAAATCAAACAAACTAAAAATGCTCAATCTAGTTATCCTCCAATTTAATCATTGTTAATTCAAAATCAATCCCCGGCAATGGCGCCATAAACTTGATACGTGGAAAACTTGTCTCGCAAAAAATTTCCTTCGGCAAGTGTACCGAATTCGTCGTCAAGTAAAAACTCACAATAGAGTGAGGTCGAATCACACAGAGATTGATTGATCAAGCAACTTTAATTAAAGGAATGTTCTAGTTGAGCGAACCAGAATTTGAGTTGAGAATTGCAGAAAATTAAATGGTGGGAAAGTAAATAGTGGAAACAGTAAATGCTGGAAATAAAGAGCTGAATGTAAATGGCGGAAAGTAAATTGCAGAAAATTAAATGGGAATGGGGCAATTGCTCATAAAATTAAATGGCAGAAATTAAAGAGAATGGGTAAGATCAAAAATGGGGAGTTCATTGGGCTCAGGAGATATTGCATTCTCCGGATCAAGTTCATTTTCATCTCTTCCTCGATCAATGCATTCATTAATCTCCTTGGCAATCTTAAGTGATCGAATTACAATTCCTTGTAATTCAATCTCTCAAATTTTGATCAATAGCCAATTCCTTGGTCAATTGCTCATGAGAAGAGATGAAGTATGGTCACTGATTATACCACATGCATTTCCCAAATCAAGTGTTGGAAGGATTATAGTCACATATCCATCCACACCCAATTTGGTCCAGTATGAGAAAGCATTTCTAGCATGATCCCTTCATTCCTCTTTCAAGGTTCAGAAGAGATCCAAGTATGAATAGCTTTTTTTCCAAGATAACTACCCAATTGAATGAAGATCGAAAGCTTTCTAGTAAAATCAAGAGAAAAGATAGAAGAAGGAGAATGAAAACTAAAATTGATCCATCAAATTACAACAGAGCTCCCTAACCCAATGAAAGGGGTTTAGTTGTTCATAGCTCTGGAAAATGAAAACAAAGATGGAGAATACATGCTGAAAGTAAAACTAGAAATCTAGAGAAAGTAAATACAGAGAGTAGTTCTATGCCAAAGGATCCCTAAAGTTTCCAGCTCTCCAAACTAATTCAAAGCTACTCCTATATATACTACTCTTCTGATCTTCTAGTTGGCTCTTCAAGTCTTGGGTATGGGCCTTTGGATCCTGAGTTTCAAGCAGTTATCTTCTTCATTGGGCTTAGGTTTGCTTGCAGAGAGAAAGTGTGAAGTAGGCAGGGACTTTTAGCTCAGGACGTTAGTGGTGTCAACGTTAAGTGAAAGTGTGGGTTCGAGAACGTTAGTGATAATCACCTTTTTCACTAACGTTGCTCACCCAAGTATGAGCCACGTTAACCTCAACGTTAGTGGCACAAACGTTACTACTAACGTTGCCTCTTGGTCCTTCACATACGTTATTGGGACTTACCTTTCCCAATAACGTTGATAAGCTTCCCCCTTCCCTA
>NC_029785.2:91696769-91744735 GCF_000816755.2 Arachis ipaensis
CATTCAATTTTGTCATTTAATTCATGCATAATTCTCATGAAATCATGTAAAATTCACAATGTTTGCTTGAATCAAGATGTAAGTGATTATTTATCCAAAACTTGCTTCCACGTTAACTAAGTTAACGTGGGAGTTAACGTTGCTCATGGTGGCTCTTGGTGGTTCACCCCAACGTTAGTGACAAAGGTAAGTGTCACTAACGTTGGCGACCAATTGCTCTCTCCACGTTAACTAAGTTAACGTGGGAGTTAACGTGGCTTATGGAAGCTTGGCCAACATTAGTGACAAAGGTGAATGTTACTAACGTTGGCTTCCCTTTTGCTTCTTAACGTTAGAAGGCATGTTAACTAAGTTAACGTGGTAACTAACGTTGCCAATTATGAGCTTGGTCCAACGTTAGTGACAAAGGGGAGTGTTACTAACGTTGGCCTTATTGTCTTCTTCCACGTTAGAGTTCACGTTAACTTAGTTAACGTGACTCTTAATGTGGGCTTATGATGGCTTCGAGGGTGTTATTGGTGATTACATTTCTCATTAACTTTGCAAGTTAGCACCCATTCCACGTTAGAGGTCATGTTAGTAGGACTAACGTGACTGCTAACATGGTTCTTCTTTGCTTCCTTTGTCCTGAAATCAAGCAACAAAGTGCATCAAAGTTCTAGTCCAAGTCATGAGTCATGCATCATCAAATTTATCATATAATTCATGCAAAATCCTCATGAAATCATATAAAGTGCACAATGTATGCTTGAATCAAGATGTAAGTGAATATCTACCCAAAATTAGCTTATTTTCTAAGAAAATGCATGAAACTACTCTAAAAACAGTAAAGAAAAGGTCAGTGAAACTGGCCAAAATGCCCTGGCATCAGTTATGTTATCTTGTTATTTTACAATTTTCCACTCATGTTATGAATATTATGGATCTTGAATTCTATGAGTACATTGATGTTTTCTATGATCGTTAGTGTTAATTGAGTTGTTCTTTATGGATAATTGTTAGTGGGTCCTTATAATTTCCAACTTAAGTGCAATTTGAATATGTCTTTTGTTAATGCATACCATGTGTTTGATGAAATGTTTCCCTTGATTATGGAGTAGTTTTCTTTACTCTTGGCCTAGGCTAAGGGAATTGGGTAAACTTGATTCATTGGGTCTAATGGATTTGGTGATTTGAGAACCCTTAGTGGTCAATTTGATAACCATTGACACTAGCCTACTACTAAGTCAATTAGTAGCTAGGTTAGGACTTATGGATTGATGTTGATCAAGCCATTTGACATACTTCAAGTATAGAAGTAAACTTAATGAGCTTGGTTCCTCACAATTGGCAAGATATAGTTATTAGACAAGGATAGTGATCCCAATTCCTATGCCTAGCCAAGAGTCGCTTTTATTATTCATATTTGGAACCCAAAAATTCCATTTGCTTAATTCTAGTTACAGTCACTTGTTTAGTTTTAGAATATAATTTTATTGGATGTTCTCTTATTAACTTGCAATTGCTCCCACCTTGTTTTAGTTGCTTGATTTAGTTTCTTGCACTTTAAGATTTCTTGCTTGTTAGGTCTATTAGTTTAATTTCTTAATCATGACTTCCAACCCTGGAATTCTATCCAATGTTGATGCACATATTTGCCCATTCCTTGTCAGACGACCCGAGGTTTGAATACTTCAGTTACTTTTCTTGGGGTTGAACTTTGTGACAACCAAGCCCTTAAAATTTGATTCGAGGATCATTTGTCGATTGAGGGCTATACTAGCAACATGAATATTTTGTGAAATTCTTTACCAACGATAGTCCACGCTATCAAATTTTTGGCGCCGTTGCCGGGGAATGGTTGCAACGTATGCCTTGACATTGGTTATGTGAATATGTGAATAGTGTAGATAGTTTACTTGCTTTCAATACTTAGTTGTAGTTTACATTTCTTTTATGCATGTGCTATGACTTCCAAGTTTGATGACTCGGTCTCAACCGAACTCTAGTTTAGCCGATCTTGACCTTGAGATTGAAAGAACTTTGTTACACACTCGGCAAGCTAGACAGCGGTTGGAATATACGGCTAGTACTTTGGCGTCTCTTGAGGAACGTACTGAATTACTAGACGGTACTGAGAGTGACTTAGAGTCTGCTACTTCTTTTTTTTCTGTTGGCACCACTAATACATCTTTGCATCCCACAGGTGAACAATATATGGCGGAGCCATGCCAAATCACCTTACATGAGCAAGGAGCTCCGTATATCATACTCCAACCTTTGCAAGCAAGGTATCCCAATCTTGACCCAAACTTTGAGTTGAAGAATAGCTTGATAAATATACTCCCCAAGTATCATGGGCTTCCAGGTCAAGACCCCATCCGACATCTAAGAGATTTTCAAGTTTCTTGTTCCATGGCTCGAAGACATGGAGCCGATGAGGTGGCGATTATGGTTTTTGCCTTTCCCTTCTCCCTTGAGGGGCAAGAGAAAATGTGGTTTTATTCGCAACCGGATGAGATTGTGACCAATTGGGATTTCTTGAGAAGAGAGTTTCTAGACAAGTTCTTTCCGTCGGAGAAGACCGACTACATCTGGAAGGAAATCTCGGGTATAATGCAAAAGGACCAAGAGAGCTTATATGAGTATTGGACTAGGTTTAAGAGGCTATTAGAATCTTGTCCACACCATGGATTGGACACTCATTTGCTCATTAGTTACTTCACCGGAGGTCTTTGAACCTGAAATTGCACTTGAGATGACAAGAGAACATAAAAACTCACAACCTTCACGAACTTCCCTGAACCAAAAATTCTTAACACTTGAATCTGGGATTGAAAAATATGAAGAGGAGATGAAGAAATCTTGGGAAAAATAACAAACCTCCTCCATGAAAGAGCTATTAAGTCAAATGTTGAGTGCAAAGGAAGGAGTGGAGGAGCAAGAAAGTAAGGAAGACACTCAAGAGAAGTCACACTCAATTGAAGCAGAGAAGTGCATAGAGGAAGGGCTCATAGAACAACCAATTCAAAAGGCTTTTGATGAAGAAAATACTCCAACAATCATACAGCAACCAAGTCTTGAATCCAAAGAAGTGAAGGCAACTAACAAGAGCACCAATCCTGTCCCTGATTCAACAAGCAAGCTCAATCAAGCCATTTACAAAAGGAAGCTTGCTGAGGAGAGGCTAAGACAAGGGACAATAGCTGAGTCTTCTCCCCCCTTGAGGTCATTCCTCTTAACAAACTGGAAGAAGAGGAAGAAAGTGAAGAACAACATGTCAAGCTAATGACACTAAAAGAGTGCTTGTTGGGAGGCAACCCAACCTTAGGTAACATTTCATTTCTCTGCTTGGTTTATTTTCTTTCTTTGCTTTGTTTAAATTTCAATAAATTGGCATATGATTACATTCTAAGTTTGGTGTTGCCCTGCAACAAATTGTTTTCAATCCCTCTGGATGATTGCATCAATTCTAATTGAAAGTGTCACACTAAGATTCTAAGTTTGGTGTGCCACTTAATTCTCTATGCAATTCATTAAGCAACACCACTTGTCTGCATAATCATAATGCCCTTTGCAGTGTTATCTTTCTTTTAGTTAGACAATTTTAGTTTTCTCTTTGTTTTATTCATTTCCTTGTTTTTAATGCTTTCTTTTATTAACTGTTTTTGTTAATATATCACCAAGAGATCCTTATTCATGACAGATTCTTGGCTTGGTGATTGTACTTAACATACAACAGTTTCATTTGCTTAGTTTTAGTTCAAATAAATTGACATATGGTTGCATTCTAAGTTTGGTGTTTGATGAGCGGATAATTTATACCCTTTTTGAGATTGTTTTTACATAGTTTTTAGTATGTTTTAGTTACTTTTTATTATATTTTGATTAGTTTTTATTCAAAATTCACATTTCTAGGCTTTACTATGAGTTTGTGTATTTTTCTGTGATTTCAGGTATTTTCTGGCTGAAATTGACGGACCTGAGCAAAAATCTGATTCAGAGGCTGAAAAAGGACTGCAGATGCTGTTGAATTCTGACCCTGCTACACTTGAAATAGATTTTTTGGAGCTACAGAAGCCCAATTGGCAAGCACTCAATTGCGTTGGAAAGTAGACATGCTGGGCTTTCCAGAAATATATAATAGTTCATAATTTGTCCGAGATTTGATGGCCCAAACTGGCGTCTAAAGCAAGCCTAAAACTTTCTGGCGTAAAACGCGCAAACTGGCACCAGAATTGGAGTTAAACGCCCAAACTGGCACCAAAGCTGGCGTTTAACTCTAGGAACACCCTATGCATGAAAAAAGCTTCAATGCTCAGCTTAATCACACACCAAATGGGCCCCGAAAGTGGATTTCTGCACTATCTACACTTAGTTACTTAGTTTTTGTAATCCCTAGTAATTAGTTTAGTATAAATAGCACTTTTTACTATTGTATTCAGAGAGCTTTTATCTCTGGACGTTTAGTCCTTAGACCTTTGGCATGGAGTCTGGCCTCACGGCCATGCCTAGACCTTTTTCACTTATGTATTTTCCACGGTGGAGTTTCTACACCCCATAGATTAAGGTGTGGAGCTCTGCTGTTCTTCATGAATTAATGCAATTACTACTGTTTTTCCTTCAATTCATGCCTACTTCTTCTCCAAGATATACTCTTGTACTTAATTTAGTTAAGTCAGAATGATGGGGTGACCCGTGACAATCACCCAACCTTCGTTACTCGCTTAGCCAAGATCGTGTGCCTGACAATCACAAAGCGGTCTGCATGATGTTCAACATAGTCATTGGACGACAGCCGGAGTATATTCTCTTGGGTTTCTAATCTATGATTCACATCGTCTCTCCTAACAACAGAGCTTCTGAATCTGAGATTAGAACCTTTGTGGTATAGGTTAGAACCATTGGCAGCATTCTTGGGATCCGGAAAGTCTAAACCTTGTTTGTGGTATTCTGAGTAGGATCCGGGAAGGGATGACTGTGACGAGCTTCAAACCTGCGAATGTTGGGCACAACGACAGTGTGCAAAAAGGACAATGTTCCTATTTCGACGCTAGCAGGAACCGACAGATGATTAGCCGTGCGGTGACAGCGCAAATGGATTTTCTTTCATCCGAGAGGATCATACAGCTTGCCATGGAAGGAGGTAACGCATGGTTGGAAGAAGGCAGTAGGAAAGAAGAAGTTCAGAAGCAACAAAGCGTCTCCAGACGCTTATATGAAATTCCCACCAGTGAATTACATAAGTATCTCTATTTTATTTTATATTTTATTTATATTTTAATTATCAAAACTTCATAACCATTTGAATCCACCTGACTGAGATTTACAAGGATGACCATAGCTTGTTTCAAGCCGACAATCTCCGTGGGATCGACCCTTAATCACGTAAGGTTTATTACTTGGACGACCCAGTGCACTTGCTGGTCAGTTACACGAAGTTGTGAAGAAAAAGTGTGAGATCACGTTCTCGCGTACCAAGTTTTTGGCGCCGTTGCCGGGGATTGTTCGAGTTTGGACAACTGATGGTTCATCTTGTTGCTCAGATTAGGTAATCTTATTTTATGTTTAAGCATTTTATTTTTAATTTTATTTTCGAAAAATTTTCAAAAAAAAATACAATATTTTATTTCGTTCTTCAGAATTTTAAGAATGATTTCTAGAGTTTCATCATGATCTGTTGAAGCCTGGCTGGCTATTTAGCCATGTCTAATCTTTTGGACTGAGGCTTCCACTTCTCATTGACATGCTTGTATGTTTTATGCTAAAGCTTGGCTGGCAATTTGGCCATGTCTAATCTTTTGGACCGAAGCTTTCACTTGAAGCTTGGCTGGCCATTTGGCCATGTCTAATTCTTTTGGACCGAAGTTTTAGACTAACATTGCATGATTCCTGGAATTCTTATTAAAAATTTTGTATCTCTTTATTTCTTTTTCCGAAAAAAAAAATTTCGAAAATTTTACAAAATTTTTTTTAATAAAACCATAAAAAAAACCAAAAAATTTGTATTTCTTGTTTAAGTCTAGTGTCAAATTTTAAGTTTGGTGTCAATTGCATGTTCTAACTTTTCTTTAAATTTTCAAAAATTCATGCAATGTGTTATTTCTTGATCTTCAAGTTGTTCTTAATTATTTTCCTTGTTTGATCTTTAAATTTTCTTGTTTTGTGTGTTTTCTTGTTTTTCATATGCATTCTTGAATTATTAGTGTCTATAGAATAAAAATTTTTAAGTTTGGTGTCTTGCATGTTTTTCTTTCCTTAAAAATTTTTTTTCAAAAATATGTTCTTGGTGTTCATCATGATCTTCAAAGTGTTCTTGGTGTTCATCTTGACATTCAAAGTGTTCTTGCATGCATTAGTTGTTTTGATTTTAATTTCTCATGTTTTGCATCATTTAGTTATTTTTCTCTCTCCTTATTAAAATTTCAAAAAAAAATTATTTTTCCTTATTTTGCTCATAATTTTCAAAATTTTAGATTGATTTAGTAAAAAATTTTTAAAATTTAGTTGTTTCTTGTAAATCAAGTCAAAATTTCAAATTAAAAATTTTATCTTTTTTTTTAATCTTTTTCAAAAATCAAATCTTTTTCATTTTTTCTTAATATTTTTGAAAATTTTAAAATTAATTTTCAAAATCTTTTTCTTACTTTTTATTTCATATTTTCGAAATTAATGCTAACATTTATAATATTCAGAATAAAAAATTTTTCAAGTTGATACTTGCCTATTAAGAAAGGATCAATCTTTAAATTCTAGAATCATATCTTTTAGTTTCTTGTTAGTCAAGTAATCAACTTTAATTTCAAAAATCAAATCTTTTTAATTTCCTTTTCAAATCTTTTTCCAGATAAATTTCAATCATATCTTTTTCAAAACTTAATTTTAAAATCCTTTTCTGATTTCTTATCTTTTTCAAAACCACCTAACTACTTCTCTCTCTCATTGATTTCGAAAATCAAATAGTAAGAAAAGAAATAAAATAAAATTAGAATTTGAAGCAATTAATTTAAAATAAAAAAAATTTTCAAAAATCTTTTTAAGTAATCAATTTATTTAATTTTCAATTAATTTCATTTTATTTTTCTTTTTGAATTTCGAATAGTAACCAATAATTAAAATAAAAACAAAAATATTTTCCTTTTATTTTAATTTAAAATTAGAACTCTCTCTCTCTCATCTCTTTCTATTTATTTATTTATTTACCAACACTTCTCTTCTTATAATTCGAACCCTCTCTCCCTCTCTGTGTTTGAATTCTTCATCTTCTCTCTTCTTCATTGTACTCTTCTATTCTTCTACTCACATAAAGGAATCTCTATACTGTGACATAGAGGATTCCTATTCTTTTCTGTTCTCTCCTTTTTCATATGAGCAAGAGCAAGGATAAGAACATTCTTGTTGAAGCTGATCCGGAACCTGAAAGGACTCTAAAGAGGAAGCTAAGAGAATCTAAAGCACAACACTCTGGAGAAGACCTGATAGAATTTTTCGAAAAAGAAGAAGAGATGGACGAACCCAATAACAATGGTGGAGATGCAAGTGATAAACCACTATTTTATGGTTTATCTTGTGCTCAATTGAGTGGATTTTATCAATCTTTACCCACTTATTCATACTATTCGCATGTTTTATATTTTCCTTCCTGATTTTGTGCTATGATTGAAAACATGCTTCTTTGGCCTTATATTTGCTAATATTAATCCTCTCTCATTACCATTAGATGTCTTGATATGTGTGTTATATGTTTTCAGAGATTACAGGGCAAGAATGGCTCAGAGAATGGAAATGAAGCATGCAAAAGTGGAAGGAATACAAAAAATTGAAGAAATTGCTAAGTTGTCCAGCCTGACCTCTTCGCACTCAAATGGTCATAACTTGAGCTACAGAAGTCCAAATGAGATGGTTTCAGTTGCGTTGGAAAGCTAACGTCCGAGGCTTCGCAACGATATATAATTTACTATAGCTGCCCCAATGCCAGGTGACGCGAACGTGTGGATTACGCGGACGCATGACCTGGCAAAAATGCAATCCACGCAAACGCGTGGACGACGCCTCCGCGTCACTTTGCCGCGACCTGAACGTAACAGAAATCGCTGGGGGTGATTTCTGGGCTGTTTTTGACCTAGTTTTCGGTCCAGAAAACACAGATTAGAGGCTATAAAGTGGGAGAATGCATCCATTCATGAACATGCCTTCCATTATTCACTTTTAATAACTTAGACGTAGTTTTTAGAGAGAGAGGTTCTCTCCTCTCTCTTAGGTTTTAGGATTAGGATTCCTCTTAAAGGATTTAGGATTTCAACTCTCTATCAGGTTCAATATTCCTTTTTCTCTATATTTCTCTTTTACTTTCAGATACTTCAATGCTTTTCTTTAATTACTTATGTTGCCAAATTGGCTTATGAACTCTTTGTGTTTAGATTGATTTTCTCTTATTAATGCAATTGAGGTATTTCAGATTTATGATTCTTATTTAGCCTTTTTATATTCTTGGCTTTAATTGATTAACTGGAGGCTCTTGAGTTATCAAACTTATCGTGATTGATTGTTATGTCTGCTAATTGAATTGAATTCCACTAACTTTAGTCTTTCCTTAGGAGTTGGCTAGGACTTGGGAAATCTAACTAATTAGTCCACTTGACTTTCCCTTGCTTTTGTAAAGGTTAACTAAGTGGGATTAACTTCAATTCTCATAAGAATAACTAGGATAGGACTTTTGAATTTTCATACCTTGCCAAGAGGTTATTTTACAGTTATTTATTTATTTTACTTGTCATTTAAATTACTTGTTCCTTACTTTCAAAACCCCCAATTTACAAAACTCATAACCAATAATAAGTATACCTCCCTGTAGTTCCTTGAGAAGACGACCCGAGGTTTAAATACTTCAGTTATCAATTTTAAATGGGTTTGTTACTTGTGACAACCAAAACATTTGTACAAAAGGATTTTCTGTTGGTCTAGAAGCTATACTTACAACGCGATCATATTTTTATATTTCTTTACCGATAGAAAAATCAATCGTCAGCAAGGAAGATGCTTGGTGACTTTATTGCACCCTCTTCTGACTTCTGTGGAAGGAGCATCTCAATTCCTGCAATTGGAACAAACAACTTTGAGCTTAAGCCTCAATTAGTTTCTCTAATACAGCAGAATTGCAAGTTTCATGGAGTTCCATTGGAAGATTCTCATCAGTTCTTAGCTTTATTCTTGCAAATCTGTGACACTGTTAAGACCAATGGGGTTAATCCTGAGGTCTACAGACTTATGCTTTTCCCTTTGACTGTAAAAGACAGAGCTAGGATATGGTTGGACTCACAACCTAAAGATAGCCTGAACTCTTGGGAAAAGTTGGTCAATGCTTTCTTGGCCAAATTCTTTCCACCTCAAAAGTTCAGCAAGCTTAGAGTGGAAGTCCAAACCTTCAGACAGAAGGAAAGTGAATCCCTCTATTACGCTTGGAAAAGATACAAGCAATTGTATCAGAAGGTGTCCTTCTGACATGTTTTCAGAATAGAGCATCATATGTATATTCTATGATGGTCTGTCTGAATTGTCTAAGATGTCATTGGACCACTCTGCTGGAGGATCTCTTTATCTGAAGAAGACACCTGCAGAAGCCCAGAAACTCATTGAGATGGTTGCAAATAACCAGTTCATGTACATTTCTGAAAGGAATCCTGTGAATAATGGGACAACTCAGAAGAAAGGAGTCCTTGAGATTGATACTCTGAATGCAATATTAGCTCAGAACAAAATATTGACTCAGCAAGTCAATATAATTTCTCAAAGTCTGTCTGGAATGCAAGCTATATCAGGCAGTACTAAGGAAGCTTCCTCTGAAGAAGAAGCCTATGACCATGAGAACCCTGGAATGGAAGAAGTGAATTACATGGGAGATTCCTATGGAAACACTTACAATCTTTCATGGAGCAATCAACCTAATCTCTCATGGAAGGATCAACAGAAGCCTAATCAAGGCTTCAATAATAATAATGGTGGGAGAAATAGGTTTGGCAATAGCAAATATTTTCCATCATATTCTCAGCAATAGACAGAGAATTCTAAGCAGAGCCGCTCTGACTTAGCAACTGTAGTCTCTAATCTATCTAAGACCACTCTCAGTTTCATGACTGAAGTAAGGTCCTCCATTAGAAATTTGGAGGCACAAGTGGGTCAACTGAGTAAAAGAGTTACTGAACTCCCTCCTAGTACTCTCCCAAGCAATACAGAAGAGAATCCAAAAAGAGAGTGCAAGGCCATAAACATGTCCAACATGGCTGAACCCGTAGAGGAGGAAAAGGCAGTGATTTCCAGTGAGGAAGACCTCAATGGACGTCCACTGACCTCCAAGGAGTTCCCTAATGAAGAACCAAAGGAATCTGAGGCTCATATGGAGACCATAGAGATTCCACTGAACTTACTGTTGCCATTCATGATCTCGGATGAGTATTCTTCCTCTGAGGAGGATGAAGATATTATTGAAGAGCAAGTTGCTCAATATCTAGGAGTAATCATGAAACTGAATGCCAAGTTATTTGGTAATAAGACTTGGGAGGATGAACCCCCATTGCTCATCAATGAACTAAATGATCTGGTTCAACTAAAATTACCTCAGAAGAAATAGGATCCTGGAAAGTTCTTAATACCTTGTACTATAGGCACCATGACCTTTGAGAAGGCTCTGTGTGACCAGGGGTGAGGGATAAACCTCATGCCCCTCTCTGTAATGTAGAAACTAGGGATCTTTGAGGTGCAAGCTGCAAGAATCTCATTAGAGAGGGCAAACAATTCAAGGAAACAGGTTTATGGACTTGTAGAAGATGTCTTCGTGAAGGTTAAAGGCCTGTACATCCCTGCTGATTTCATAATCCTAGACACTGGGAAGGATGAGGATGAATCCATCATCCTAGGAAGATCCTTTCTAGCCACAGTAAGAGCTGTGATTAATGTGGACAGAGGAGAACTAGTCCTTCAATTGAATGAGGACTACCTTGTGTTTAAGGCTCAAGGATCTTCTTCTGTAACCATGGAGAGGAAGCATGAAAATCTTCTCTCAATACAGAGTCAAACAGAGCCTGCACACTCAACTTCTAAGTTTGGTATTGGGAGGCTATCATAAAGCTCTCAATCTCTGTGAAGCTCTCTAAGAGCTCACTGTCAAGCTATTGACATTAAAGAAGCTAGCACTTGTTGGGAGGCAACCCAATGTTATTTAATTATATTTATTTGTTTTCCTTTGTAATTTTATGTTTTATTTAGGTTGATGATCATGTGAAGTCACAAAAACAACTGAAAACTCAAAAACAGAATGAAAAATAGCATAAAAAATAGCACACCCTGGAGGACAAGCTTACTGGCGTTTAAACGCCAGTAAGGATAGCAGAATGGGCATTTAACGCCCAGCCTGGCAGCATTCTGGGCGTTAAACACCAGAATGGGTAGCACTCTGGGTGTTTAACGCCAGAAAGGGCTGTCTGGCATCTGGCTGGTGGGCATTTGGCTAGCGTTATCGCTAGAAAAGGGCAGCAGACTGGCGTTTAACGCCATGAAAGGTAGCAGAGCTGGCGTTAAACGCCAGAATTGGCATAGAATGGGCATTTGAACACCAGAATGGTGCAGGGACTCGAATTCCTTGACACCTCAGAATCTGTAGACCCCACAGGATCCCCACGTACCCTACCTCTTCTTCTCTCCTCTTCACACCTTTCCATAACACTCTTCCCCGAACACCCTAAACCCTAAACCCCAAACACCTTTCACCTATCAAATCCTACCTCCTTCCCCATAACCTCTTCACCATTCACATCCATCTATCATAAAACCCCACCTACCTCACCATTCAAATTCAAACCATTCCCCTCCCAAACCCTCCCCTTCATGACCGAATACCCCCTCTCCCTTACCCTATAAATACCCCTCCTCACTACCTTAAATTTCACTCAACATACACACTACTATCCCCTTGGCCGAACCCAAACCACTACTCTATCTCCTCTATTTCTTCTTCTTCTACTCCTTTCTTTCTTCTTTTGCTCGAGGACGAGCAAACCTTCTAAGTTTGGTGTGGGAAGAGCTAAGCTTTTTGTTTTTCCATAATCATTAATGGCACCTAAGGCCGGAGAAACCTCTAGAAAGAGGAAAGGGAAGGCAATTACTTCCACCTCCAAGTCATGGGAGATGGAGAGATTCATCTCAAAAGTGCATCAAGACCACTTCTATGAAGTTGTGGCCAAGAAAAAGGTGATCCCCGAGCTCCCCTTCAAGCTCAAAAAGAGTGAATATCCGGAGATCCGACATGAAGTTCGAAGAAGAGGTTGGGATATTCTCACCAACCCCATTCAACAAGTCAGAATCTTAATGGTTCAAGAGTTCTATGCTAATGCATGGATCACTAGGAACCATGACTAAGGTGTGAACCCGAACCCAAAGAATTGGCTCACAATGGTTCGGGGGAATTACTTGGATTTTAGTCCGAAAAATGTGAGGTTAGCATTCAACTTACCAATGATGCAAGGAGATCCTCACCCTTTCACTAGAAGGGTCAACTTTGATCAAAGGTTGGAACAAGTCCTTAGGGACATTTGTGTGGAAGGAGCTCAATGGAAGAGAGACTTAAGAGGCAAGCCGGATCAACTAAGAAGGCTTGACCTTAAACCAGTGGCTAGGGGATGGTTGGAGTTTATCCAACGCTCTATAATTCCTACTAGCAACCGGTCTGAAGTCACAATAGACCGGGCTATCATGATCCATAGTATCATGAATGGAGAGGAAGTAGAAGTTCATGAGATCATATCCCTAGAACTCTACAAGGTGGCGGACAAACCCTCAACTTTGGCAAAGTTAGCCTTCCCTCATCTCATTTGTCACCTAGCAATTCAGCCGGAATTGCCATAGAGGGAGATATCCTCATTGAAGAGGACAAGCCCATCACTAAGAAAAGGATAGAGCAAACAAGAGAGCCCACTCATGGACCTCAACAAGAGAATGAGGAAATTCCTCATCATGAAATCCCTGAGATGCCTCAAAGGATTCACTTTCCTCCACAAAACTATTGGGAGCAAATCAACACCTCCTTAGGAGAATTGAGTTCCAACACAGGACAACTAAGGATGGAGCACCAAGAGCATTCCACCCTCTTCCATGAAATTAGAGAAGTCCAAAAAGCCATGAGGGAGGAACAACAAAGGCAAGGAAGAGACATAGAGGAGCTCAAGCACTCCATAAGATCTTCAAGAGGAAGAACTAGCCGCCATCACTAAGGTGGACCCGTTCTTTAATTTCTTTGTTCTTTTTTTTTCTGTTTTTCAAAAATTATGCTTTATGTTTTTTCTATGTTTGTGTCTTTATTACATGATCATTAGTGTCTAGTGTCTATGTCTTAAAGTTATGAATGTCCTATAAATCCTTCACCTTTCTTAAATGAAAAATGTTTTTATTTGCAAAAGAACAAGAAGTACATGATTTCGAATACTAGCTTAAAATTAGTTTAATTATTTTTAATGTGGTGGCAATACTTTTTATTTTCTGAATAAATGCTTGAACAGTGCAAATTTTTGATATTGTTGTTTATGAATGTTTAAATTGTTGGCTCTTGAAAGAATAAAGGAAAAAGAGAAATGCTATTGATAATCTGAAAAATCATAAAATTGATTCTTGAAGCAAGAAAAAGCAGTGAATACAAAGCTTGCAAAAAAAATGGCGAAAAAAAAAGAAAGTAAAAGAAAAAAAGCAAGCAGAAAAAGCCAATAACCCTTTAAACCAAAAGGCAAGGATAAAAAGGATCCAAGGCTTTGAGCATTAATGGATAGGAGGGCCCACAGGAATAAAATCCTGGCCTAAGCGGCTAAACCAAGCTGTCCCAGACCATGTGCTTGTGGCGTGAAGGTGTCAAGTGAAAAGCTTGAGACTGAGCAGTTAAAGTCGTGGTCCAAAGCAAAAAGAGTGTGCTTAAGAGCTCTAGGCACCTCTAACTGGGGACTCTAGCAAAACTGAGTCACAATCTGAAAAGGTTCACCCAGTTATGTGTCTGTGGCATTTATGTATCCGGTGGTAATACTGGAAAACAAAATGCTTAGGGTCACGGCCAAGAATCATAAAGTAGTTGTGTTCAAGAATCAACATACTGAACTAGGAAAATCAATAACACTATCTAAATTCTGAGTTCCTATAGATGCCAATCATTCTGAACTTCAAAGGATAAAGTGAGATGCCAAAACTGTTCAGAAGCAAAAAGGCTACTAGCCCCGCTCATCTAATTGGAACTAAGTTCATTGATAAGTTTGGAATTCATTGTATATTCTCTTCTTTTTATCCTATTTTGTTTTCAGTTGCTTGGGGACAAGCAACAATTTAAGTTTAGTGTTGTGATGAGTGGATAATTTATACCCTTTTTGGCATTGTTTTTACATAATTTTTAGTATGTTTTAGTTACTTTTTATTATATTTTTATTAGTTTTTATTCAAAATTCACATTTCTGGACTTATCTAAAATTCCCACCAGTGAATTACATAAGTATCTCTATTTTATTTTATATTTTATTTATATTTTAATTATCAAAACTTCATAACCATTTGAATCCGCCTGACTGAGATTTACAAGGATGATCATAGCTTGCTTCAAGCCGACAATCTCTGTGGGATCGACCCTTACTCACGTAAGGTTTATTACTTGGACGACCCAGTGCACTTGCTGGTCAGTGAGATCACGTTCTCGCGTACCAGTGTTGTTATGCAACAAAATTTGCTTTCAATCTTTACTGGATACTTGCATCAATTCCAAGTAAAAGTGTCACACTAAGTTTGGTGTGCCACTCATTCTTTATGCAACGTATCATGCACACCCTCTTATTTTTGCAATCACAATGTCTCTGTTTTCTGTGCCTTGATTTTTATCCTTAATTTTGCTTGCTTAAAACACATGTACTGCTAACATTTTATTGTGTAAGACATTAATGATCCATCTTAGCCACATAGCCATTGTTCTAATTGTTGCTTGAGGATGAGCAAGCATTTTGAGTTTGGCAAGGGAAAGGGAAGAATAAGTGGAAAATGACAACAATATAGAAGATGAATTACAAGGTTGTAAAGTTCCTTCTTCTCTCATTTGTTTCCAACACTTTAAATTGCATGATTGTCTTTATCTTCTCTGTATGCATGTGTGGTATGAATAAGCATGGCTTGAATTTTGATTTGTAACATGTTGCCATGCCATTATAACTACCAACTTGAGTTTTGTAAGTTCAAAAGCAATAAAGTATCATGATCATAAACAAACCGGGTCATTAAAGAAGAATTTAGCATGTGCATACAAGTATTGGAAGGCTAGTATGACTAATTGTTGCTCAATTGCATTAGATTTTATTTAATTGAAGTTTTCATCTAGGACATTTTGTGAAATCTTTGGAAATCATGAAAACCTTGAAGAAGCAATTGCAAAATAAGACAAAAAAAAAAGAAAAAGGGAAAGAATGAGAAAGCTGAAGGCTCTGAGTACCAATGACAATTCAATTGTTAAGTACTTGTGGTGTTTATGTATCAAGCAAAAAGCTTGAAAACAAAACACTTAGAGTCAAGGTTAGGCTCAAGTGCAAATGCACTCCCTCAAAGCTCAAGGTTCTGAGCATCAATGATTAGAGAGTCAAAAAAAGAAACAAATAAGCTTAATGAAGTCCTCTAATTCAATGCTTGTGGTGCTTATGTATCAAGTGGTAATACTTGAAAACAAAGCATTTAGAATCGTATCTTTGTTATCAACTCATGGGGAAAAACACCCAAAAGAAGAAGCTAATAAAAAATTAAAAGCTTGTTTCAAGGAAGAAACATAAGGAAAAGATTTCATAAAATGAGCTAGATAGAAGCATCAATCATTTACATTTCTTTTGTGATTGTAGCATGCATAGAAAACTAGCCAACCATGAACATTGAGTTGCTATTCTTCTTACCTTGGATTGTTAATCTCTATTGCAAGATTCTTTTCTTGCTTGAGGACAAGCAAGGTTTAAGTTTGGGGTTGTGATGACATGTCATCATGTCATGTTTTTCTATGCTTTTTCATACAAGAAATTGATGATTAGTGCTTAAATATTGCATTCTTTTGTGCTTAAATGGTATATTTCTTTGATCTTTTGATTTTATAAACTTTATAGGAAATAAGAAGAAAAAGAAGCAAAAAAAAAAAGCACAAAATAAGCTAAAAAGAAGAAAAGAGGAATTTTTGGCATGCTTTGAAGTTTGTGCACGCTTTGGACCTTAGGCCACAATTTAAAAAGCGTGGCCCATGAAACTAAAGTGTGACGCATTAAACCAAGGAAAGCAAGGCCCAAGCAAAGAATGCTCAAAGAAGTGAGCACTATGCTCGCAAATGTGAGCATTCTCGTGTCTTGGAAGAAAGAAAAGCAAAAACAAAGGCTGGTGCTCAAAGAAGTGAGCACTATGCTCAAAAGAAGTGAGCATTTTTGGGCTTTCCTTTAAGCCTTGTGACAGCATGACCATGCCTCCTTCAAAGGGCCATAACTTAAGCTACAGATGTCCAGTTGATGCGCTTCTAGTTGCGTTGGAAAGATAACATTCAGATCTTTCCAATGATATATAACAATCTTTATTTGGCACAAAATTAAAGCACAAGTGATAGGCATCTTTAAGGCCCAAAAACCACACTCAATAGCCAAGCAAAGGGATCACCAAGGCTCGAAGGGGGAAACGCACTCCACACAAGATATAGCGCTCAAATATTGAGCACAATGCTCACTTAGTGAGCGCTACACTAAAAGCATGCTAGGCCAAGGGAAAGTGAGCACTATGCTCACACAACCAAGCGGAGCACTACCCTAGGAGAAACCCATGCACCCCACCTCACTTGAACCAAGCCACTCCTGGTCCATCCATTCAAGGCCAAACCAAGCAAAGCCCATATCATCACTCAAACGCACAAAAACAAGCCAGATTAGGAATTTCATTTAATTTGTAATTTGATTTCAATTTCAGTTTCATTTTCATTTTCGTAAAGCCAATAAAAAGGCATCTGTTTCATTTCATTGAGGAGGCTGGCTCTGCTAGAGAGCATTAGGAGTAGGGTAGAATAGAAAGTCCTCTTTGAAACACTTTTAATTTTTCTGCATTATTACATTTTTAAGTATTGAATTTAATATTGGCTTATGCAAATTTCAATTTCCTTCTCTGCTACAATTTCCTTTTTCTGCTACGATTCTCTTCTGCAATTTCACTTTCTACAATTTTTTATTTGAGCATACTGTGATATGATTTACTCTTCCTGCAATTAAATTCCTCTACAATTGTTCCAAGCTTTTATCTACTGCTTCTTTACTTTCCAGCACCCAGCCCCCTTTACATTTTGCTGCAATTTACTTTTCTTGCTCTCTAAGCTTTTGTCCAATCTACATTCTGCTGATTTACACTTGATGCAATTTACATTTCTTGTTCTTTAAGGTTCTGTCAATTTACTTCCTACAAGTGAGATCTGCTGAAATTTTACTTTTCTTGTCATTCAAGGTTAACCTAATTTACATTCTGCATTTTACTTTCACTGCCAATTTAGCTTCTGTATTTTTAATTCTTGCAATTTACTTTCTATTGCTTCAATTTCATCCAATTCACCAATGTTAGCTTGACTAGACTAATCACCCACTAAAGTTGCTTGATCCATCAATCCCTGTGGGATCGACCTCACTCTAAGTGAGTTTTACTACTTGATGTGACCCGGTATACTTGCCAGTAAGTTTTGGTGTGGAATCTGATTTCCAACCCATCAGCAAGTGAGAGTGTGTATCATTCAATTGGGAGGGTGTACTTGGGAACATGGGTAGATGTAAAGGTATGTCTTTATATTTGCATCATGCAATTTTGGTGACTAAGCATGGAAAATATTGACAAAACCCCCCAAATTCTACACAATATAAACCATAAAATTGAGGTTTATCAAGAAGACTCTAAGAATGCGTTCACAACAAGCTAAAGCACAATACTCTGGAAGAGACCTTTCAGAAAGTTTTGAATAAGAACTGGGAGACATGTCCGAACCACAAGAGGAGCCCAGAAAGGTTTTTGGTTACTTCACCATGCCTACCTCTGACTTTATGGCAGAAGTATCTCTGTACCTGCCATTGGAGCTAACAATTTTGAGCTTAAGCCTCAGCTAGTCTCTCTTTTACAACAGAATTGCAAATTCTATGGACTTCCAATGGAAGATCAACATCAGTTTTTAGCTAAGTTCTTACAGATCTGTGACTGTAAAGATTAATGGAGTTAATCCTGAAGTCTACAAGCTGATGCTCTTTTCCTTTGCTGTAAGAGACAGAGCTAAGCTTCTTTCCCTTTGCTGTAAGAAATAGAGCTAAGCTATGGTTGGATGCCCAACCAAGAGAGCATATTGACTCTTGGAAAAGCTAGTTAATGCTTTTCGGCCTAAATTCTTTCCTCTTCAAAGGATGAGCAATATCAGAGTGAAAGTTTAAACCTTCAGACAAAAAGAAGGTAAATCCCTCTATGAAGCTTGGGAAAGATACAAGCAACTGATCAGGAGATGTCCTCCTGACATGCTCTCAGAATGGTCCATCATAGGCATGTTCTATGATGGCTTGTCTGAGATATCCAAAATTTCATTGGATAGCTCTATAGGTGGATCACTCTACTTAAAGAAAACAGCTGCAGAAGCAAGAAAACTAATTAAAATAGTTACAAATAACCAATTCATGTATACTTCTGAAAGAAATCCTGAAACCACGGGATCTCTCAAAAGAAAAGAGTTCATGAAGTTGAAACTCTGAATGCCATATTGGCTCAGAATAAGATCTTGACTCAGCAAGTCAATATGATCTCCCAGCATCTGACTGGAATGCAAACTGCAGCTTATAGTAATCAGGAAGCTTCTCCTGAAGAAGAAGCTTATAATCTTGATCAACCCTCTATGGAGGAGGTAAACTACATGGGAGAACCCTATGGAGATACCTACAATCCCACATGGATGAATCATCCTAACCTCTTATGGAAGGATCAACAGAAACCTTAGCAAGGTTTCAATAACAATCAAGGTGGAAGGAACGAGAATAGGTTCAATAACAGACCACCATTCCCATCTTCTCAAGGGAATATGGAAATCTCTAAGCAGAGCCTTTCTAACTTAGTTACTCTGCTTTCCAGCCTCTCTAAGACCACTTATAGTTTCATTAATGAAATAAAGTCCTCCATTAGAAATTTAGAGGTGCAAGTTGGTCAACTGAGCAAGAGGATCCCTAAGATTCCTCATGAAACTCTTCCCAGTAACACTGAGGTTAATCCTAGAGAAGAGTGCAAGGCCACAACCATGGAGGTAGAGGCCGAATCAGAAAAAAATCAGAAGGTGTTGAATGTGAGTGAAGAAGCCTTCACTGCGCGTTCAACGCCCACAATGGCAGCAAGCCTAGCACTGAACGCCAGTAAGGAACCCCTCACTGAGCATTCAACGCCCATCCTGGCAGCAGAGCTGGCGTTGAATGATGCTCTCTCCAAGGGTGTATTGGTAAATTTCTCCTTAATAACACCTCGTTGTGAGTATAGCTTTACCAACAACAATCCTCGGGAGGTCAAATTTAGAAGAGGGATTTCGTTGTCACAACTTCAACCCCAATAGAAATAACCGAAGTATTCAAACCTCGGGTCGTCTCACAAGGAATGGGCAAACATGTACTTCGACATTGGTTAGAAATCCGGGGTTGTGAGTTATGAACATGAAAATAAATGGAAAAACTTAACAAGCAAGTAATCTTAAATTGCAATAAACAAATTCAACTACGTAAGATAAATTAAGCAATTCCAATGAACAAGCAATATTCTACTTAATTCTACCTTAAACTAAACGAATAACTATAACTAAGACATTTGAAATTGGAAATTGGTTTTCGAATATGAATGACAAAAACCACTCTTGGCTAGGCATGGGAATTGGGATCACAATCCTTGTCCAACGACTACATCTTGACAATTATGAAGAACCAAGCTCATTAAGTCTACTCTCAAGTCTTAAGTACGTGATGTCTACTCCTAGACTTGAAGTACGTCAAATGGCCCTGATCACATCAACCCATAAGTCCCAACCTACCTACTAATTAGATTAGTAGTGGGTTGGCGTCAATGAGTATCAAATTGACCACCTAGGGCTCCCAAATCATCAAATTCATTAGACCCAATGACTCAAGTTTACCCAATTCCCTTGACCTAGGCCAAGAGTGAGAAGGAACTACTCCATAATCAAAGTGAACAATTCATCGAACACTTGGTAAGCACTAGCAAAAGACATGTTCAAAATAGCAATTAAATTGAATTCTACAAAAACCCACTAACAATTATCAATGTACAATCAAACAATCAACCAGAATAAACATAGAAATCATCAATGTAACATCAACAAAACAAGATCCACAACATTCATGAAATGGGTAAAATGACAATTGGCAAGAATCATAAAACTATCACTAGATATAAGCAAGATTGTAGCAAGGAATTTAAATTGAACAATTAAAACTGTAATTAACAAAATCCAATTCACAAATCAACAAGGAAAAATCAAAATGGAAACTAGATCTAGAGAGGAACAAGGGTTTCTCTCTCTAGAATCACCCAAGAACCAAAAAACTCCTAAAATTATGTCCTAGTGTCAAAATGAGTTCTCTCCCTTTCCCCCTTAGCATCCTTGGGTCTTTTCCATGCAGAAACAGCTTGAAATTGGGCCTCCTTGGCCTCAGAAATCGCCAGGCACGATTTCTCTTAATGAGGTCACGTGCAGCTTCCCACGCGCACGCCGATTACTTTTGTGATCCACGCGTGCGCGCCAGTTGCGCGTGTGCGTCGATAGAAATCTTCCAATCTGCGCGGATGCGTCCATCCTTGCGCGCCGCTTCTAGTCAGTTCCATCCACGCGAGCGCGTGGAGTGCGCGGGCCCGCCGATGCTGCTGCTCCCAAGACTTCAATTCTTCATGTTCCTCCCTTTTTGTACATGCTTTCTCCCTCTCTTCTGAGTCATTCCTAACCTATAATTCCTGAAATTACTCAACACAGATATCACGGCATCGAATGACAATAGAATAGGGTTAAAATATGGCAATTTTAAGGTAAAATAAGCATGTTTTTCATCATAGAGCAATATTGGGAAGTGAACACAAAACCATGCATTTCTTGTGAATAAGTGTGAAAAATATTGATAAAATTCCCCAAAATAAGCACAAGATAAACCACAAAATCGGCGTTTATCAAATCTCCCCACACTTAAACCAAGCATGCCCTCATGCTTAAAAATAAAAAGACCAAAGATTATGATGGGAAAGGGTTTATGAAATGCTAAGTATCTAAACGGATGCATGTAACTAATGTAAAGACATCTACCTACTTGGTCAAAAGTGAATCCATCCTTCAAGAATACATGTGAGCATATAGGGTGAAGATAGTATGCAGTTCACGAATCCTACCAAACCGAACATCACTAAAGAGAGCATATGACTTGCTAAACGAACGCTTGCTCATCCCCTTTTCCTTGGGGTTTCTTAGTGAACTAAAGTGTCAATGCATACGGTGCAATCATTTAGCACATGAGTATGTTCCCAAAATCCTAGAGTTTTCAATTATACTACAATACATGCCTATATATCTACCCGAATTTCCAAAGTATACCCCTCCTATGTGAATGATACACATCCTAACTTACCTAAGCTAATCAAGGATTCAAATTCTGGGACATTCATGGTTTTTCACTTAGGGTTGTTGACGTGCTCCATTTAAGAACAAGAGGGTTTATCAAAGGCTCAAAATTGGTTAGCAATGGTAGATATAAGGGTTAAGGCTATTTTGGAAAAGTGACTATTGAAATGATGGCCTCAATCACGCAAATGCATTCATACATAAAGCAATGGACATATAGAATTAGACAAATTAAGGATCACATTCATGGAGAGAGAGATATGCACACAAGAATGGAAATAATGGTTAAAAGATGTAACCATGCAATAGGCTCAAAACTTTCATGCTTGTGTTATTAACTCAATCACTATGTTCCAAAATACATTCTTAAAGCAAGTTCACTGCGAAAATTTTCAAAATTTTGGTAGGTCACCCAGAACACAGTTTCTTAGGGAGAAAGTTATTGCTTTGACCAAGTAATCCTAATTAAAGCTAACTACCATGCAAGGGTATTTACGAGAAAAACTAACTACGCATGTAATATGCTAACATCTACGCACAAGATAAATCCATGGTTATTGAAGAGAAGAGAGTGTTACCCTTGGAGATCGGTCGAACGACCTCCCCACACTTTTAGAAATTAGCACGGTCCTCCGTGCTACGAATAATACTCAAGGGACGGTCGGGACCGGAGCTTTCACTATCCCCTCCATTAGAACTTCCATCGCTTGGGTTCGAGGTGGATGTGAATATCTCAGGTTCCTCCATGCTCAGGGCAACACGACTCAGAAGCTTCTTGAGGTGGATGTATCGGCGGTGGTTGCGCCGCTCATACCTATCCAGCTTCCGGTGAAGATCTTCTATCCTTTGATCTGTGGATCTCAGTGGTGGTGGTGATGAGCTCGAAGGAAGAAGAAGTGGCGGGGCCATGTCAAGGCTTGGTTTGTTCATGGAAAGATATAGGTATTTTCCGCTTGGGACCACATCGCCCTTAGCCGAAACCATGATCTTCTTATCCAGCAGCAACTAAGTCAGATATCAAAGCTGGAAATGGCAGGTTACCCCGGTCGTGAACTTGACTCATTGCTTGCTTGACAAGAGGTGAGATGTTCACCGGCTTTTCCGTGAGAATACACCAAACAAGCAAGGCAAGGTCCGCCGTGATGGACGACCTGTGAGTGCTAGGTAGCACATAGTGAGAAAGGATCTGGGCCCAGGCTCTAGCTTCCACAGTGAGGAAGCGAGCGTTGATACTCTTGGGCCTCATTCGCTGTCAGCCTTAGATCCAAAAAGTTTCTGGCTCAGCAACGACTCGGAGTATCGAGTCCCAATCGAATCCATACTCTTCACGCTGACGTAGAATTTTTTGGTAGCCATCCATGGCACTTGGCACTGGTAAAACATTAAGTACTTGCTGAATAGCCTCTTCTGAAACTGAGACTTGCTTACGGCGCATGTATACCTATTGAAGAGAGGGAAGGTGGTAGTTGGTGTAAAATTCTTCCACCCAAGAGAGGTTGATTTCCCTTGGTTTCCTCAAAAGAAACTCCCATCCTCGCTTTTCAATACGGGGTAGAATATAAGGAGCAATCTTGTCCGGCGGAGCGAGCAAATGCTCAGGATGATAGTTCCTTATGGCTATGGAAGGGAACTTGAGTTCACAAAAGCGGTTGGGGAACCTTGAAGAGTCTCGTGCCAGTTTGCCCTTGTTATCCTCATCAATAGGAGCGGGTGTCTTTCCATTCTTTGATAAGGTTTTGGCTCCTATTGAAGAACGCGCCTTAGAATTTGATCCTTGGGGTACCCTTTTTGTGGCCGGTTTCCTCGAAGCTACCTCCTTGCTTTTTTTGGTGGCCATCCTAAAAAGAAAGGGGAGGGAGGAAAACATCAAACCCAAGAAACAAATTGATGAAAACATGCAAGTGATTTGTCATGCCCATGATGAATATGAAAGCAAGGGTTATATCACTTGGCAAGTGATGCAAGAGAAAATAAGGCATGCAAAGGCATGAGAAGAGTATTCTCAAGCATCCTTAGTAAAAAGCAAGTCATGTTCAATTAATATGGGATTGCCATGTATGAGCGCGCAACCGGCGCGCGTGCGCAGGGTGCGCTGATGTGTTGGTGAAGGTATTAACTGAGGGCGCGTGCGCGTCAGTGGCGCGCGCGCGCGAAAGGAGCTGTGCCCCAGGCACAAAAGTGGCATAAACCTGGCTCAAGTCTCTGGTTTTTGTACCAGGGTGACCCAGGGAGGTATGCGCGCGGATGTGCACCATGCGCGGACGCGTGCTTATGGTATTCTACAGATGGCGCGGGCGCGCACTACTCGCGGATGCGTCAATTTTGGCACAAAGTTAGCCCAATCGTGACACAACTTCCTGGTTTTTGTACCAGAGACTTCATATAGCTCCATCGGCGCGCGCGCGCATAGTGCGCTTGCGCGTCGATGGTCAACTGGCAATGGTGCACGCAGGCGGCATGTACGCGAACGCGCGGGTGCCTGGCGCGAGTTGGGCACAAAGTTGGCCTGACTCTCAGGTTTTTAGCCTGAAAAAGGAAATTCGCAACCAGCGTGCGCGCACTGTGCGCTTGCGCGTCGATGCTCTTTTTCAAAGAAAAATTTTGTGTTTTCTTTATCTCTTTCACAACCTATCTAAATGAACATTCTACCTATCTAACAGAATCAACATAGCTAGCATCCCTAAGCACTCAATCAATCATCAAAAGAGCACAAAATTCAAGGAACTAAAGATACTACAAGATGGTATAAACAAGGAAGATCTTACCAAGGTAGGGTGCCTCCCACCCAGCACTTTTCTTTAACGTCCTTAAGTTGGACGGTCCTCTTCTCAAGCTTCATCTCTACTTGGTGCATCCTCCAATATGTACACCTCTAGCTCCCTTGGAGGTTTGTAACCATGATATTTCTTCACTCTATGCCCATTCACCTTGAAAGTTGCTTCACTTTTGGGATCAAACAATTCTACCACTCCGTAGGGCTTCATTTCTTTCACCTTAAAAGGTCATTCCCATCTAGAACGGAGCTTTCCAGGCATAAATCGGAGCCTTGAGTTGTAGAGGAGGACTTCATCTCCTTCTTTAAAGTCCTTCTTCCGAATGTGATGGTCATGGAACGCTTTAGTCTTTTCCTTGTAAATTCGGGCATTCTCATATGACTCGTTCCTCAAACACTCAAGCTCTTCTAATTGTAACTTCCTAGCTTCACCCGCCTTAGCTAAATCCATGTTGCACTGCTTTACCGCCCAATATGCTCGATGCTCAATTTCCACCGGAAGGTGGCATGCCTTACCATAGACGATCCGAAAGGGACTCATCCCTATCGGAGTCTTGTAGGCCGTTCTGTATGCCGATAGTGCATCTCCTAACCGGAGGCTCCAATCCTTTCTTTGTAGATTGACCACTTTTTCCAAGATTCTCTTGATTTCCCGGTTGAACACTTCCGCTTGCCCATTTGTTTGCGGATGATAAGCAGTGGCAACCTTATGCAATACTCCATAGCGCTTGAGCAATGCTTCTACCTTCCTGTTACAAAAGTGGGATCCTTGGTCGTTCATGATTGCTCGTGGCGACCCATAACGGCATACAATATGATTCCTAATGAAAGAAACAACGGTGTTGGCATCGTCAAGGCGGGTAGGCACGGCCTCCACCCACTTTGACACGTAGTCAACCGCTAACAGAATGTACAGATACCCACTAGAGTTAGGAAACGGTCCCATAAAGTCAATGCCCCACACATCAAATATCTCACAGAACAACATAGGTTGCTGAGGCATTTCATCCCTTTGGGATGTGTTTCCTGACTATTGACACTGATGACAAGACACACATAGCCGGTTAGCATCCTTGAATAGGGTTGGCCACCAGAATCCGCAATCCAACACCTTGTTGGCGGTCCTTTGTGGGCCAAAGTGGCCACCACAGTCGGACGAATGACAAGCTTCCAGAATTAGTTAAAATTCGGATTCCGTGACACACCTTCGGATTACGTGGTCTACACCTCTCTTCCACAAGTGAGGGTCATCCCAAATATAGTATTTGGAATCACTCCTCAGCTTGTCCCTTTGATTTTTCGAAAAGTTGGGAGGAAAGATTCTTGCAACCAAGTAGTTCGCCATTGGGGCAAACCAAGGAAAACTAGCCGACACAGCATGCAAACTTTCCAATGGAAATGAGTCATTGATCGGAAATGGATCAGTTTTTAAATTCTCAATGCGGCTTAAATGATCAGCAACCATGTTTTGAGATCCACTCCGGTCTCTAATCTCAATGTCGAATTCTTGCAAAAGCAAGATCCAACGTATGAGTCTAGGCTTTGGCTCATTCTTTATCAATAAATACTTCAAAGCTGCATGATCCGTGTATACCACTATCTTTGAACCTAGCAAATAAGATCTGAATTTATCTAAGGCATGAACAATGGCTAAGAGTTCTTTTTCGGTAGTGGTATAGTTGGATTGTGCGGCATCTAGTGTCTTAGAAGAGTAGGCAATGACATAAGGGAGTTTACCCTCGCGCTGTGCAAGCGCGGCACCCACAGCATAGTTTGACACGTCGCACATTATCTCAAACGGCAATGTCCAGTTGGGGCCTCGCACAATCGGTGCTATGGTGAGAATTTTCCTCAACTCTTCAAAAGCTTTTACACATTCACTGTCAAACTCAAAATCCACATCTTTTTGGAGTAGGCACGACAATGGCAAGGCAATCTTGCTGAAGTCCTTGATAAAGCGCCTGTAAAATCCTGCATGTCCTAAAAACGAGCGGACCTCCCTCACGGATGAGGGGTGAGGCAAAGTAGTAATAACATCGACCTTGGCCGGGTCCACGGAAATGCCTTCATGAGATACTACATGTCCCAACACTATGCCTTGTTGTACCATAAAGTGATATTTTTCAAAATTTAAGACAAGGTTGGTGTCAACACATCTAGCTAGGACCTTGGCCAAGCTCTCCAAACAACAATCAAATGAGACACCATAAACGCTGAAATCGTCCATAAAAACTTCTAGACAATTTTCCATTAGATCGGAGAAGACACTCATCATGCACCTCTGAAAAGTAGCAGGTGTGTTACATAGTCCAAATGGCATCCTTTTATAGGCAAAGGTGCCAAACGGACATGTAAACGTGGTCTTCTCCTGATCTTCAGGAGCAATATGTATCTGAAAATATCCAGTAAATCCATCAAGAAAACAGTAGTGAGATTTACCTGCCAAGCGGTCCAGCATCTGATCGATGAAGGGTAAGGGGTAATGGTCCTTCCGTGTGGCGGCATTCAATCTTCTATAGTCAATACATACTCGCCACGCATTTTGCACTCTTTTAGTGACCATTTCTCCGTCTTCCTTCTTGACCGTTGTGATGCATGACTTCTTGGGAACAACTTGAACCGGGCTCACCCACTCACTGTCGGAAATAGGGTATATGATATCCGCATCCAGTAGGCGGGTGACCTCTTTCTTCACTACGTCAAGGATGGTTGGGTTGAGCCTCCTTTGCGGTTGCCGAACCGGCTTGGCTCCATCTTGGAGAAATATCCTATGCATGCACTTATGCGGGTCAATCCCCACAATATCCGCAATGCTCCATCCTATCACTTTCTTGTACTTTCTTAGAACGTCTAGGAGTTTTTCCTCTTCTTCACTTGAGAGTTCACTAGCAATAATAACTGGAAACCCACAGTTGTCTTCTAGGAATGCATATTTCAGATGGGAGGGAAGGGGTTTCAGTTCACTTGCTACCTCCAGATGAGGTTCCTTTTCATCAAGCTTATGGGACTCATTCTTGACAACTTCTTTAAGTTCATCCTCTTGGTCATCTATCTCCTCAACGGTGGAGTAGCACGATTTGTCTTGATCTTCTTCTTGTACTTCCGCTACCACTTCATCAATTATGTCGCATCGGAGCATAGAATGTTCTTCGGGAGGATGTTTCATGGCTTCCTCTAAATTGAACTTGATAGTCTTGTCTCCAACTCCAAAGGAATATACACCAGTAAAGGCATCTAGCTTGAATTTGGAGGTTTTGAGGAAAGGTCTACCAAGTAGGACGGAGGATGAGCTTCTACCTTCCGTTGGGGATATCTCAAGGATGTAAAAGTCAACTGGAAAAACCAAATCCTTAATTGCCACTAGTACATCTTCAGCTATTCCCATTACTGTGATCACACTTTTATCGGCTAAGGCAAACCTCGCCGCCGACTTCTTCAATGGGGCTAAATTCAACCGTACATAGATGGAAAGCGGCATGATGCTAACACAAGCTCCCAAGTCACATATACAATCATGAAAAGTGTATCCACCAATACAACAAGACACTAAGCACGGTCCAGGGTCACCACATTTTCTTGGAATAGGCTCCATCAAGAAAGAAATCGAGCTACCCAAGGATAGTGTCTCCAATTCCCCTATTCTATCCTTGTGTGTACACAAGTCTTTCAAAAATTTTGAATACTTGGGGATTTGTTGAATAGCATCAAGGAGTAGTATGGTTACCTCGACCTTTTTGAACACTTGGAGCATGTCTAAATCAAATTCCGGTGTCTTCTTTGCTTTCTTCACCATGGAAAGAAATGGAATAGGAATTGATTCATCCATTACGGCTTTCCTCTTGGGTTCCTTGAGGTTTACTCCTTCTTCCTCATGCCTTTTGTCTACCACCTCTTCTTCATGTGGAGTTTCAACAACTACCTCTTCCTCATGCATCTCTCCCATGACTCTTGGGGGTATCTCCTCCAATGTAGTCCCCGACCGTAGAGTCATGGCATTGAGACCGCCTCTTGGGTTTGGTTGGGGTTGTGATGGAAGGTTGGAGGAACTTGAGGGTTGGGTGGTGTTGTTATTGGGAGTTGGTGGTTGGCTTGACATGTTCATCTTTGAGAGTATGTTGGTGAGGTTGGCCAATTGAGTGTTCAAGGCCTCGAATTGAGCCTTGTTGATCTCATCTCGTTTTTCCATAGTGGCTCTAAGCTCATCAACTTGATTGTTGGAAGATGTAGGAGTTTGGTTTTGTTGTCTATAGTGTGGTGTTTGGTACTTGGTGTATTTGTTTTGGTTGGCTTGGTAGTTGGTGTTATTGTGGTGCTATTGGGATGAAGATTGGTTGTTATTGTGATGAGAAGGAGGGTTGTTCTATCTTTGGTTCTGATTGCTTCCTTGTGCATTATCTCTCCACCCTTGATGCTGATTGCTACCCTTGATGGTAGTTGTTCTGGCCTTGAGAACGATATGGTGGACGGTTGTTGTAATTCACATTGGCTACCACAAGGGCATGTTCCTTTTGAATTTGATGGCATTGGTCGGTGTAATGTGTGGTGCTAGAGCACAACCCACAAATCCTAGGAGGGCCTTCAAGTTGAGCAACCGGAGGAGGGGCTTGGATGGCATTGATGGAGTAATACTCCCTTTGATCTCTTTGAATTTGTGTAAGGATGGTGGCCATATCCCCAAGTGGCTTGGTTAGACTTATGGCTACCTCATCGGCTCCATGCCTTCGAGCCGTGGAACAAGCTACATGAAAATCCTTCAAATGTCGGATGGGGTCTTGACCCGGCATCCCATGATACTTAGGAAGTAGATTTATCAAGCTACTCTTCAACTCAAAGTTTAGATCAAGGTTAGGATACCTTGCTTGTAACGGTTGAAGTATGATATCCGGATTTCCTTGCTCATGCAAAGTGATCCGGCGTGGCTCCGCCATGTGTGGCTCACCTTTAGGATGCAAAGACGTATTAGTAGTGCCAATAGAAGAATAGGAAGTATCGGACTCCAAGTCACCCTCGGTGGCGTCTAGTGATTCGGTGTTTTCCTCAAGAGAGGCCGAAGTACTAGGCGTGTAGTCCAATCGCCTTCTAGCTTGCCGAGTGTGTAACAAAGTTCTTTCAATCTCGGGATCAAAGTTGGCTAAGCTAGAATTCGGTTGAGACCGAGTCATCAAACTTGAAAGTCATAGTACAATTGCAAAAGAAATTGAAACTCTAGCTAAGTATTGAAAGAGCAAAATATCTACAGTATTCACATATTCACATAACCAATATCAAGGCATATGTTGCAACCATTCCCCGGCAATGGCGCTAGAAATTTGATGCTCTCTCCGAGGGTGTATTGGTAAATTTCTCCTTAATAACACCTCGTTGTGAGTATAGCTTTACCAACAACAATCCTCGGGAGGTCAAATTTAGAAGAGGGATTTGGTTGTCACAAGTTCAACCCCAATAAAAATAACCGAAGTATTCAAACCTCGGGTCGTCTCACAAGGAATGGGCAAACATGTACTTCGACATTGGTTAGAAATCCAGGGTTGTGAGTTATGAACATGAAAATAAATGAAAAAACTTAACAAGCAAGTAATCTTAAATTGCAATAAACAAATTCAACTACGTAAGCAAAATTAAGCAATCCCAATGAACAAGCAATATTCTACTTAATTCTACCTTAAACTAAACGAATAACTATAACTAAGACAATTGAAATTGGAAATTGGTTTTTGAATATGAATGACAAAAACCACTCTTGGCTAGGCATGGGAATTGGGATCACAATCCTTGTCCAACGACTACATCTTGACAATTATGAAGAACCAAGCTCATTAAGTCTACTCTCAAGTCTTAAGTACGTGATGTCTACTCCTAGACTTGAAGTACGTCAAATGGCCCTGATCACATCAACCCATAAGTCCCAACCTACCTACTAATTAGATTAGTAGTGGGTTGGCGTCAATGAGTATCAAATTGACCACCTAGGGCTCCCAAATCATCAAATCCATTAGACCCAATGACTCAAGTTTACCCAATTCCCTTGACCTAGGCCAAGAGTGAGAAGGAACTACTCCATAATCAAAGTGAACGATTCATCGAACACTTGGTAAGCACTAGCAAAAGACATGTTCAAAATAGCAATTAAATTGAATTCTACAAAAACCCACTAACAATTATCAATGTATAATCAAACAATCAACCAGAATAAACATAGAAATCATCAATGTAACATCAACAAAACAAGATCCACAACATTCATGAAATGGGTAAAATGACAATTGGCAGGAATCATAAAACTATCACTAGATATAAGCAAGATTGTAGCAAGGAATTTAAATTGAACAATTAAAACTGTAATTAACAAAATCTAATTCACAAATCAACAAGGAAAAATCAAAATGGAAACTAGATCTAGAGAAGAACAAGGGTTTCTCTCTCTAGAATCACCCAAGAACTAAAAAAACTCCTAAAATTATGTCCTAGTGTCCTAATGAGTTCTCCCCCCTTTCCCTCTTAGCATCCTTGGGTCTTTTCCATGCAGAAATAGCTTAAAATTGGGCCTCCTTGGCGTCAGAAATTGCCAGGCACGATTTCTCTTAATGAGGTCACGTGCAGCTTCCCACGCGTGCGCGCCATGCGTGCGCGCGCGCCGATTACTTTTGTGATCCACGCGTGCGCGCCAGTTGCGTGTGTGCGTCGATAGAAATCTTCTAATCTGCGCGGATGCGTCCATCCTTGCGCGCCGCTTCTAGTCAGTTCCATCCACGCGAGCGGGTGGAGTGCGCGGGCGCGCCGATGCTGCTGCTCCCAAGACTTCAATTCTTCATGTTCCTCCCTTTTTGTACATGCTTTCTCCCTCTCTTCTGAGTCATTCCTAACCTATAATTCCTGAAATTACTCAACACAGATATCACGGCATCGAATGACAATAGAAGAGGGTTAAAATATGGCAATTTTAAGGTAAAATAAGCATGTTTTTCATCATAGAGCAATATTGGGAAGTGAACACAAAACCATGCATTTCTTGTGAATAAGTGTGAAAAATATTGATAAAATTCCCCAAAATAAGCACAAGATAAACCACGAAATCGAGGTTTATTATTGAACGCCAGCCAGGGAGCATTGACTGGGCATTCAACACCCAAACACTCAGGCTTTCTGGCACTAAATGTCAGTGAGGAACCCCTCACTAGGCGTTCAACGCCCAACCATACAGCCATTCTGGTGCTGAACGCCAGTGAGGAACCCTTCATTGGGCGTTCAACGCCCATAACCCCAGGGAAGCTGGAATTGAACGCCAACAAGGACATCCTTGTTGGGTGTTGAACGCCTAGAATTCTAGAGGGACTGGCATTTAACGCCAATAAGCGTGCACAGCAACGGACGTCCAATAAACTAACAGAGCTGGCGTTGAACGCCAGTCAAAGCACACCCTTTGAGTGCTTAAAACCCACTCAAGAACCCTCTAGCCCAGAACGAAAGAAAACCATAAAAACCATAGAGGTTCCTTTGCATGCACTTCTGTAGTGTATGAGTTCTGATGACTACTCATCCTCGGATGAGGATGAATACACTAGGGAATAGCAAGTTGCTCGGTATCTAGGAGCTCTAATGAAGCTGAATGCCAAGTTATTTGGTACAAAGCATTTGGAGGAAGAACCTCCACTGCTTACAAAAGAACTCCATGCTTTAGTTCAGCAGAGGCTACCTCAAAAGCTTCCAGATCCTAGACACCTTTTGATTCTTTGCACCATAGGCACCATGACCTTTGAAAAGGCTCTGTGTGACTTAGGGTCAAGTATCAACCTCATCCCACTCTTTGTAATGGAGAAGCTGGGAATCATTGAGGTGAAAGCTGCAAACATCTTACTAGAAATGGCAGAAAAGACATTAAAGAAGCCATATGGCTTAGTAGAGGATGTCCTGGTAAAGGTTGAAAACCACTACATCCCTACAAACTTCATAGTCTTGGATATCAGAGAGGATGAGGATGACTGTGTCATCCATGGAAGACCTTTCTTAACTACTGCAAAAGCCATAATTAATGTAACTAAGGGAGAAATGGTTTTCCAATTAGGAGAGGACTATATCTTACTCAAGATGTCCAATCCTAATTTTTCCTCTAAAAGAGAGACAACTGTACAACACCTAAGTTTCCAACCCTCTCTTTCTTTGCAGAGCTTTCCAGAGCCCCCAGACAACAATTCTATGTTTGGTGTTGGGACAAGAAAGTACAAAGGTACTAAAAAGAAAGTACCTAAAGGCTAGAGGGACAAGAAAGTCCCAACTAAAGGCCTCTCACCTGGCATGAGAGTTGTCTTCACTAAGAAACCAGTCTTACCATATACAGTAAATTGTTTCCTGTCTTTAGAGTATGTGGAGCTCATTCATAAGAGGACAGGAAGAAAAATCACTGTAAGGGGTGAAAATATGAGCCCATACTCACCTCTGTAAGGAGCTAACCTTCAAGCTAGTGACGTTAAAGGAGCGCTTGTTAGGAGGAAACCCAACCTTAATTAATTATTTATTTTCTTTTATTTTGTTTTGTTTTTTTTTTAGGGTCATGATCATATGCAGCATTCAGAACATAGACAGAATTTCACAGTAGTAAAAACAAAATACTCTGGATGGAGTGTTAAAGTTGAACGCCAGCCAGGGTATCCCTGCTGGGCATTCAACGCCCATCATGGGCAGCATTGCTGGTGTTGAACGCCAGCCAGGGAGTAGCCCCTGGGCGTTCAAATGCCAATGCAGAGAAGTAGGGAATCGGGATTCCCTAGCCTCTCAGGACCTGTAGGTCCCACAGCATCTTTCACCTACCCTACTTACCCCACTTACTTTCACACTTTTCCATACACACTTCCTTATAAACCCTAGCCTAATCACATCCATACCACTTCCCAACAACCATCATAACTCCCACCTACCCCCACCGACTTTAAAATCAAGTTTTCCACCCAAAACCCACCCTATGGCCAAACCCTAACCTACCACAATCCTATAAATACCCTCCTCAAAACTCTCCATACACACACCCCTCATACCCTAATACACCCCACAAGGCTGAGCCCTCTCTCTCCCTCTTTCTTCTTCTATTTTCTTCTTCTTCTACTCTATTCTTCTCTTTCTCTTATTTTTGCTCGAGAACGAGCAAAGTTTTAAGCTTGGTGTGGAAAAAGCATAGCTTTTTTCCTTTGATCACCATTCATGGCACCCAAGGTTGGAGACTCCTCTAGGAAGAAGAAAGGAAAGGCAATAGCCACTCCCTCTAAATCTTGGGAGATGGAGAGATTCATCACCAAAGCCCACCAAGACCATTTCTATGAAGTAGTGGCTGAGAAGAAAGTGATCCCTGAGGTCCCTTTCATGCTCAAGAAGAATGAGTATCCGGAAATCCAAAAAGAGATCCGGAAAAGAGGTGGGGAAGTCCTAACCAATCCTATTCAGGATGTTAAGATTCTCATGGTGCAAGAGTTCTTTGCTAATGCACAGGTTACTAAAAACCATGACACTAGTGTGAACCCAAATCCAAGGAATTGGATCACCATGGTCTGAGGAAGAATCTTAGATTTCAGCCCGGAAAGTGTGAGGTTGGCGTTCAACTTGCCTCTAATGCAAGGAGATCCTCATCCTTACAATAGGAGAGTCAACTATGATCAGAGATTGGATCAAGTGCTCTCAGATATCTGTGTGAGAGGAGCATAGTAGAAAAGGGATTCTTAAGGTAAGCCCATTCAATTAAGAAGGGTTGACCTTAAGCCCAGAGCTAGAGAATGGTTGGAATTCATCCAAATATCCATCATTCTTACTATGCAATTCAGCTGGAATTGTCATAAAAGAAGATGTCTCCATTGGGGAGGATAAGCCCATCACTAAGAAGAAGATGGAGCAAACTAGAGAGCATGCACAAGAGCCTATGCAGCCGCCTTAGTATGAGATCCCTGAGATGCCTCAAGGGATATACTTTCCTCCCCAAAGCTATTGGGATCAATGGCAAACTTCTCTTGGAGAATTGAGCACAAATATGGAGCAATTGAGGATGGAACATCAAGGGCATGCTACCACCCTCAATGAAATAAGAAAAGACCAAAGAGGCATAAGGGAAGAGCAACAAAGGCAAATGAGTGACATAGAAGAGATCAAGCATCACATTGGATCCTCAAGGAAGAGCACTAGCCGCCACCATTAAAGGTGAACTCGTTCTCTTTTACCTTCTTTCCTTTATCATTTTTCTGTTTACTGTTATGTTTTGTCTGTTCTCTTGTTCTAGTTAGATGATCATTTGTATTGATGTCTTAAAAAGTTGTAAAATGTTCCACATATCTCTCACCTTGCTTAAAATAAAATTTTTAATTGAAAAGAATTGAGAGATGCATGAATTTCAAGTTTAAAATAAGAATAGTTTAATTATCTTGATGTGGTGTCATTGCTTTTGTTTTCTGAATGTATGATTAAACAATGCATATTTGAAGTTGAAATTTTAGAATGTTGGCTCTTGAAAGAATAAAGAAAAAGGAAAAATATTATTGATAATCTGAAAAATCTAAAAATTGATTCTTGAAGCAAGAAAAAACAGCAAAAAGAAAAAGAAAAGCATGTTGCAAAAGAAAAAAAATATATGCATGCAAAAAAGAAAGAAAAAATGGCGAAAATAAAAAGCAGAAAAATCCATTACTGCCCAAAAATGTAGGAAAAGGAGGGCAGATTGGAAACGTCAGTAACCCTTTAAACCAAAAGGCAAGGGTAGAAGGACCCAAGGCTTTGAGCATCAATGGATAGGAGGGCACAAAAGAATAAAATCCTGGCCTAAGAGCTAAACCAAGCTGTCCCTAACCATGTGCTTGTGGCATGAAGGTGTCAAGTGAAAATCTTGAGACTGAGCGGTTAAAGTCGTGGTTCAAAGCAAAAAGAGTGTGCTTAAGAACTCTGGACACCTCTATCTGGGGACTCTAGCAAAGCTAAGTCAAAATCTGAAAAAGGTTCACCCAGTTAATGTGTTTGTGGCACTATTGTATCCGGTGGTAATACTGGAAAACAAGGTGCTTAGGGTCACGGCCAAGACTCTGAAAGCTATGTGCCATAATCAAAATAAGCTTAACTAGGAGAGTCAATGATATCATCTGGATTCTAAGTTCCTAAAGATGCTAACCATTCTAAGCTTCAATGGATAATGAGATGCCAAAACTATTCAGAAGCAAAAAGCTACTAAGTCCCGCTCATCTAATTGTAACTAAGCTTCATTTGAAAAAATAGAGATTTATTGTATCTTGATATTCTTTTATCCTATTGTGTTTTTTGTTGCTTAGGGACAAGCAACGGTTTAAGTTTGGTGTTGTGATGAGCGGATATTTTATAAGCTTTTTGGCATCATTTTCATATATTTTTTGTAGTTTTTGTTTAGTTTTTATTTAGTTTTTATAGGTTTTAGTGTTAATTCACATTTTTTAATTCTGCTGAGTTTTTGTATTTTTGTACAATTTCAGGTATTTTCTGGCGGAAATTGAGGAGCTAGAGCAGAAGTCTGATTCAGAGACAGAGAAAGCACTGCAGATGCTGTCTGGATCTGACCTGCCTGGATTCGGAAGCAATTTTCTAGAGCTATAAAACTCCAACTAAAGTGGTCTTAACAGCTATGGAAAGCTGACTTCTAGAGCTTTCCAATAATATATAATAGTTCATACTATACTTCGGATTAGAAGGCCCAAAACTGGTGCCCAACGGCAGTTTCCTACCCCCTTCCAGGCATCCAGCACCCAAAGTGCAGAGACCAGTGTCCAAACTCCCAAAGAGGACCTCCTAGCTGGCGTTCCATGCCCAAGAGTCCTCATAACACATGGATCTCATCAAAGCTCAGCTCAAACACTCACTAAGTGGGCCCCAAAAGTGAATTTTAGTACTAAAAAGACTGTTTTACCTTTACTAGTCATTTGTTTAGTATTTAAGGGATTTTATTTATGTAATTTAGACCTTCTTTGATTCCTTTGACCATTATACACATTTTACTTTGTATTTTACATCAGTATGAGTTTCTAAACCTCCTAGGTTGACGGGAGGAGCCTTGTTGAGTACTATGAATTAATAAAAGTATTACTGTTTCTTCTTCGATCCATGTTTGATTTATCTCTAAGATGTATATCAGATCTCCATTGTGGTGAATAGGATGATCTAACAAGTTAGCTCTGTTCATCATATTAAGACGAACGTGCCTGACAAACACCTGCGTCTACTTGGGTTCATGTGAATACGTGACTGGAAAGCATGAGCCAACAGCGATGTTTATACATCTCTCAGACAGTTAATCCATGACTTCGTTAGGGACTTCTCAAGACACCAATTCAGCCAATTTTCGGGGAGAATAGGTTCTCCGTGGTATACGCTAGAATCCTAAGAAGCAGCATCCTCTGATTCGGATGATTCGACCTTGTCTATGGCGGTTTAAGTAGGATCGCGAAGAGAATGGACTACTAAGCACTTCAGCCTTCGTCAGATTGGATGACCACGGCCAATGGCGTTCAATTTGTAGCAGAGGAGATCAATGACCACGGCCCATGGCATTGATCACATACAGCCTGCTATAGAAGAAGATTATTCACAAGCAAAGAAGACAATAGTACCAGAGTTAATTCAGAAAGGCAAAGCAACTCCAACTCTCAACTCTATCCTTAATGTATTAGCACTCTATTATAATAATCTCACAAATATTTATCTATCAACATCTCCTTCTGATCTGCCTGACTAAGACCTGCAAGATAACCATAACTTGCTTCAAACCACAATCCTCATGGGATCGACCCTGACTCGCTCAGGTATTACTTGGTCGACCTAGTTCACTTGCTGGTACAACAATACAAAAGTATGGGGATTCGTGCTACTAGTCATCATAAGCAAAAACAAAAGCGGGAAAAAGAACACGCAGTAGCCGGTTGATCCACCAGCTGAAGGTAGCAACCCGTAAAGTCGCCGTACCCCCTTGCTCATCTTTACATGCACCGAGGACGTGCAAACTTTTAAGTGTGGAGAGGTCGTCCAACCAATCAGCGTTTTTGGGTGACAAATTTCTAACCCCAACACTTTCACATTTCATTTTTAGGTCTTTTAGGATTTTTTATTGCATTCTCTTAGTTTTCATATACATAATAAGCTTAGTCAAAATAATAAAATTTTCCAAGGATTTTATCTATAGGGCACCCCAATTAATTTGAAAAAAAAAATTAGAACTTTCTTGAATTATATATATTGTGGAACATGGTTATTGAGCTAAGAACACATAAGCATGTGAGTTTTGAGCCTAATTGTGTGGTTACATCATATAACCACTTATTTTCATTCTTGTGTGTATTATTCTCTTTCTATGATTGTAATGTTTGATTTGTTTGATTCTTTATGTCCATTATTTTGTGTATGAATGCACTTATATAATCGAGGCCATCGTTTCAATTAGCTCACTTACCCAAATAGCCTTACTTTTTATCTTCCATTGTTAGCCAACTTTGAGCCTATGCTAAACCCATTTGTTCTTAATTTTAGCACATCCCAAGCCCTAAAGCGAAAAACAATAAATATCTCTTGTTTGGATCTTTGATTAGCTTAGGCTAGTGAGAGTGTTTATCATTTAATTATGGAAAATTTGGGAAGATTTGGGAACATTGGATAGAGATAAAAGTGTACTTTTATATTTCTTTTGGAAATTTTGGGAATTGGGTACATACTCATACATCAAATATTTAAACCATATGCATTGACATCCTTGTATATATTTTTAGTTTGGAAAAAAAATGAGAAAAATAAAAAGAAAAATAAAAAGAAAAAAATAGAAAAGGAAAAAAAAAGAAAGAAAAAGAAAAGCAATAAGAAGGGGACAAAAATGCCCTAAAGTAAAGTAATAATACTCAATGCATATAAGTTGTGATAAAAAAAAGAGAATGCATGAGTGTGTGAAAAAGTAAGAATTATGGGTAGTTAGGTTTATTTAGAATTTTATAGGTTGTTATATAGGTTAGGTGGGAAGTTTAAGTTAATCAAAGATTCAAATTTCAAGCTCACTTAGCCATATATAACCTTACCTTGACCCTAGCCCCATTACAACCTATGAAAAGACCTCATGATAAATGTATGGATGCATTGAATAATTATTGATTGTTAGATGAAAATAAATCTTGGAAAGCATGATTAGAGGAGAACTGAGTGAATCAACCCTATACACTTGAACGACAAGAGTGGATACACATCCGGTGAGGGTTCGATTGCTCAATTACATGTTTTCACCGATGATCATCTCTCATCTTACAAGTTTGTAAACTATTTTCAATAACTCAATTTAATTATGGGTTTGATTTGGTTGTTAATACCTTTAGCCCTTATGTTCATATATGTATTCTTGGAAATTGATTTATTTTGACCAAGTAGTTGCATGCATATAGATATATTGTATGTAGATAGATTGCATATAGATAGTTTACATTGAATAAATGTTGATACCCTTTGTTTCTTTCTTGAGTTTAGCATGAGGACATACTTAGTTTAAGTGTGGGGAGGTTTGATAAACCCCAATTTTGTGGTTTATCTTGTGCTTAATTTAGGGAATTTTATCAACTTATCTCACATTTATTCAATGAAATAGCATGGTTTTGTAATTCTTCCTAAATTTGTGCTTAAGTGTAAAAACATGCTTTTTAGACCTTAAAATAGCTAAATTTAATTCACCTTAATTCCATTTGATGCCTTTATATGTTTGTTGAGTGATTTCGGATTCATAAGGCAAGTATTGGATGGAAGGAGTGAAGAGAAAAGCATGCAAGATGGAGAATTCATGGAAAAACAAGGATTTGGAGTGCTTAGAGCGACGCGCACGTGTGACAGACGCGCACGGGTGAAGAGGTTCATCGTCGAAGGCGACGCGTACGCGTGACCCATGCGTACGCATCACAGCCAGCACGTGACCCCATTAAAGTGAATTCGCTAGGGGAAATTTTTGTGCTGCCCAAGCCCAAATCCAACTCATTTCTGAGGCTATTTCATGAAGAATTCAAGATGGGTCATGGGGGAGCAATTAGATTAGGTTAGCATCATGTTGTCGGTAGTTTTCTAAAGAGAGAAGCTCCCTCTTCTCTCTAGAATTAGGGTAGAATTAGGTTAGATCTCCTTTTGATTTAGGTTTAATTCTTGTTTTCCTTTCAATTTCTTGTTATTAGACCTTTTCTCTCTTAGTTTTCTTGTTAATTTCCCTTTTATGCCCCTTTTATGTTGATGCACTCTTGTTGGATTTGGATTTTCTTTAATTCAATTTATGTTTATGCTCCTTTATTGTTTAATTGAGTTGTTAATTTCTTGCATTTGGTAGTTGTAGAACTTACATTTCTTGCAATTTAACATGCTTTCTTTTTATGCCTTCCAAGTGTTTGACAAAATGCTTGGTTGGATGTTAGAGTAGCTTTTTGAGCATTCTTGGCTTGGAAAGAGAAATTAGGCAATCTTGAGTCATTAATACACAACTTATGTTGGTGATCTAGAGTTGTTAGTTAATATTGGATTGAGATTAGTAAGTTGATTAGGACTTTTGGATGGAGATTAACTAGTCTTATTTGACTTTCTCTCATGTGAACATAACATTGTACCTTCTTCCAAAGTTGGAGATGACTAAATAAGATTAGCTCTTGTTAATTGTTGTATGATAATTAATGACTAGGATAGAAAGCCTATATCTTTAATTGGTGCACGAAATCGTGATCATTCATTCCTTGGTAACGGCGCCAAAAACTTTATACGCACATTCATAATCTTAGTTCTTTGTCACAACTTCGCACAACTAACCAGCAAGTGCACTGGGTCGTCCAAGTAATAAACCTTATGTGAGTAAGGGTCGATCCCACAGAGATTGTCGGCTTGAAGCAAGCTATGGTCACCTTGTAAATCTCAGTGATGCACAGAAACTTGTCTCTCAACAATTTCCCTCGGCAAGTATACCGAATTGTTATCAAGTAAAAACTCACAATAGAGTGAGGTCGAATCCCACAGGGATTGATTGGTCAATCAACTTTAATTAGAGGAATGTTCTAGTTGAGCTAAGTAGAATTTGATGTGAGAGTTGCAGGAAATTAAATAGCGAGAAAGTAAATAGCAGAAAATGTAAATACTGGAAATAAAGAGCTGAATGTAAATGGCGAAAAGTAAATTGCATAATGTTAAATGGGGATTTGAGAAGATGAGCATAAAAGTAAATTGCAGAAATTAAAGAGAATGGGTGAGATCAGAAATAGGGAAGTCATTGGGTTTAAGAGATGTTGCATTCTCCGGATCAAGTTCATTTTCATCTCTTCCTCAATCAATGCATTCATTAATCTCTTTGGCAATCTTAAGTGATTGAATTCTAATTCCTTGGTAATTCAATCTCTCAAATCTTGATCAATAGCCAATTCCTTGGTCCAATTGCTCATGAGAAGAGATGAAGTATGGTCACTGATTATACCACATATGTTTCCAAACCCCAATTCGGTCCAACATGAGAAAGCATTTTTAGCATGATTTCTTCATTCCTCTTCCAAGGTTCCGAAGAGATCCAAGTATGAATAGCTTCTTTTCCAAGACAACTACCCAATTGGATAAAGATTGAAAGCTTTCTAGTAAAATCAAGAGAAAAGAAAGAAGAAGAATAATGAAAACTATTATTGATCCATCAAATTACAACAGAGCTCCCTAACCCAATGAAAGGGGTTTAGTTGTTCATAGCTCTAGGAATGGAAAACAAAGATGGAGAATACATTCTGAAAGTAAAACTAGAAGTTGCAGAGAAAGTAAAATTATACAGAGAGTGGTTCTCCCCAATCCAAAAGCTCTCCTCTAGTTCAAAACTACTCCTATATATACTACTCTTTTGCTCTTCTAGTTGGCTCTTCAAGTCTTGGATATGGGCCTTTGGATCTTGAGTTGAATTAGTTTGGAGTCTTCAGTGGGCTCAGCTTTACTTGCAGAGAAAGTGTGAAGTAGGCATGGATTTTAGCTAGGACGTTAGTGGTGTTAACGTTTAAGTGAAAATGTGGGTTCGAGAACGTTAGTGACAATCACCTTTTTCACTAACGTTTCTAGCCCAAGATGGTTCACGTTAACTTCAACGTTAGTGGCACTAACGTGACCACTAACGTTGCCTCTTGATCCTTCGCGAACATTATTGGGGTTTACCTTTTTCAATAACGTTGCTCTTAGCCCCCTTTTCTCATATTAGAGTCCATGTTAGTATAACTAACGTGGCTCTTAACATGGGCATGCCTTAGCCTTGAGAGCGTTAGTGACACTTACCTTTGTCACTAACGCTCCAAACACCCCTTCTTCCCACATTAGAGTTCACGTTACTTAGGTTAACGTTACTTCTAACGTGGTAGTGATAGCCATCTCCAACGTTAGTGACAAAGGTGAGTGTCACTAAAGTTGGCTCATCATTCCTTTCCTCCACGTTAGCTTCCACGTTAATGCAATTAACGTGGCGACTAACGTGGCTAATAGTGGCTTAGTCCAACGTTAGTGACAAAGGTGAGTGTCACTAACGTTGGCACTTCTTTGTTCCTTCCACGTTAGAGGTCACGTTAATGTACTTAACGTGACTCTTAACGTGGCTAGTGTGAGATGTAAGTGATTATTTACCCAAAACTTGCTTATTTCTTAAGAAAGTGCATGAAACTACCCTAAAACAATAAAGAAAAGGTCAGTAAAACTGGCCAAAATGCCCTGGCATCACAATACCAAACTTAAAGCTTGCTTGTCCCTAAGCAAGTACTGGAACAAGAGAATGATGAATGAAATGACAAGAGAAATGAATCATTATTGTGGAAGTCATGTCCTTGGTTTTATGGGGTTTCATGCGTAGCAACTTAGGTTCATTCCTTTATTTGCTTTCAGACCTTTACCATGACCTAGAATACTCACTTGATTGCACCCTATGAGTCTTTTATTTATTGATCCTTTTTTTTTCTTTTCAGGGTTTGATTGTGTTCTTTAGACTAGGTGCTTTGTAAGGGGGCGACTCTTTAAGATAAGCTTTCAGCCAGCACTCCCGAACCAGTTGGTCCAAGGTGCTGGGTGTTAAGACACCCCTAAAGACTTACTCCCTCAAGTCTCTTTCCCCCATACATTCACACCACAGGCACATGGTTTGTTATTTTTATTCTTGAGACCTTAGTGTCCAGGACCTCTTTGGGTTACTAAGTGCTCTGTAGCAAGGGTTACTCTTGATAGTGGACTTTCAGCTGATAATCCCAGGTTAGTTAACCCAAGTTACCAAGTGATAAGGCACCCCTGAGAGCTTATTCATCCAAGTATATCCCTTGCACAGGAGCACCACAAACACATGCCTTAAGATTCAACCCTTAGTGCTTAGCCTTATTTCTTACTCTTTTTCTTTATTTCTCAACTTTCATTTTTTTTCCCCTTTTCTTATTAGGATCTTGTTATGTAGCTAGTCTCATGGGGTGTGTTTCAAGCATATGATTCAGGACAGATAGTTGTCTTCCTACCTTGTTGGTGAACCAGCTTAGCTAAGTAATTACAACACCACAAGTTTAAGAACTTACTCCATGATTTGAACATCACTCTGGTCTTTCATAACATCTCTTTTTATTTGACTTAAAGGGACAAGCATACAAGTAAGCAAGGTGAAAAATGAAAACAGGTAACTTGGATCAGCACACATGTGACAAACGCAAGGAAAACAGACATTAAATTCTAATGATTTAAACTAAAGAGTAACTATTAGTCAAGGGTACATTCGGACTTCCAATTTTTTTTCCATTCCAAGTATATGGAGTCAAGTAATAATACAACCTTCGGGTGGTGACTTCTAGCTATCCCTTTGTCATCATCCATAGTTTTTGCATCCTTCTTCACCTCCTTGGATGATGGTGCACCATTTCTCCAGAAGATTCCTGCAAAGTTGTTGGAAGTTGCTTGTTCCCAAAGCACTTAAGAAATAGTTAGCATGCATGTATGCTTGTGAATTTTTGAACTTAGTTTGGTGTGTGACCTTTCCTAGTACAACAAATTGAATACATGCAGAGAACCTCATGTGTTGTTATTAACAAAACAACTATGAACTAGAAACTAAACTATTGTTAAGTGGTTCCCCTGATTAGTTGGAGCTAGCACTTTGCCCTTGAAGGAGTGTAGTGTAATTCTAACTGAAATCTTTGGTGGACACCAAACTTAGAATTACACATTCACTCTTGTATTATTTTAGTGTGTAACACCAAACTTACCTCCTCATAATACAGGGGAAACTACTTGTGATTTTTATTGAAATGACAATGAAAAGGAAACTACCTTAGGTTGGGTTGCCTCCCAATGAAGCGCTCTTTTAGCGTCGATAGCTCGACGATTCCTCCATTAATTGAGATGATACTTCATTATGGGGTTTTCCCCCATGTTTCCTATGTAGTGTTTGAGCCTTTGTCCGTTCACAGTGAAAGTCCTCTTTGAACTTTCCTCCATGATTTCTATGTGTCCATATGGTGAGACTTTTGTGACAAGAAAGGGTCCTGACCACCTTAATTTGAGTTTCCCAGGAAAAAGTCTCAATTTGGAGTTGTAGAGGAGAACTTGCTGTCCTTTTTCGAAGCTCCTGGGTGTCAGATTGAGGTCATGTCTTCTCTTTGCCTTTTCTTTATAGATTTTGGCATTTTCATAGGCTTGAGATCTGAACTCCTCCATTTCTTGCAGCTGCAAGACTCTTTTTTCACCAGCAGCAATGCTATCAAAATTTAGTAGCTTGAAAGCCCAGAGGGCTTTATGTTCCAGCTCCAGTGGTAAATGACAGGCTTTTCCATATACCAGTTGATATGGGGACATCCCAAGAGGTGTTTTGAATGCCGTTCTGTATGCCCAAAGAGCATCATCTAGCTTCTTCACCCAGTCTTTTCTTGATGCTCTTACAGTCTTCTCCAGAATCCTTTTTAGCTCTCTCTTAGATATCTCAGTTTGCCCACTTGTTTGGGGGTGGTAAGGTGTGGCAACCTTGTGTTTCACCTCATATCGTAGGAGAAGAGCTTCTAGTGGTCTGTTACAGAAATGGCTCCTTCCATCACTGATGAGTGCTCGTGGGACTCCGAACCGGTTAAAGATATTCTTTCTGAGGAAGTTCATGACCACTTTGTTATCATTTGTTGGGGTTGCAATAGCCTCTAGCCACATGGAAACGTAATCCAATGCTACCAAGATATACTTGTTTGAATATGAAGTTGGAAATGGTCCCATGAAATCAATTCCCCATACGTCAAACAGTTCCAGCTCTAGAATGAAATTCTGTGGCATCCCATTTCTTTTGGGTAGGTTTCCAGCTCTTTGGCATTCATTGCAGTTCTTTGCTACTTCCTTGGCATCCTTGAAAAGGGTGGGCCAAAAGAATTCACTCTATAACACCTTGGCTGCAGTTCTTTCCCCTTCAAAGTGGCCTCCATAGCATGAGCCATGGCAGTTCCATAGGACCTCTCTTCTCTTTTCTTCTGAAACACATCTTCTCAGGATTCCATGTGAACACTTCTTGAAGAGATATGGCTCATCCCAGACAAAATATTTTGCGTCATTGATGAGCTTTCTCTTTTGATGTTTGTTGATCTCCGGAGGTAAAGCCCCAGTTGCCTTGAAATTGGCAATGTTTGCGAACCAGGGTGCTTTGTGAACCATCATTAACTGCTCATCTGGGAAACATTCATTCACACTTGTATCATGTGTTCCACCTTTGTCATGAGGGATCTTGGATAGGTGATCGGCTACCTTGTTCTCCACTCCTTTTTTGTCTCTAATCTCAATATTGAATTCCTGCAACAATAAGATCCACCTTATCAGTCTTGGTTTTGATTCCTGCTTGGCAAACAAGTATTTAAGTGCTGTGTGGTCTGTGAAAACAATCACTTTGGCACCAATGAGGTATGATCTAAACTTGTCAAATGCAAAAACTATTGCCAGCAACTCCTTTTCAGTGGTGGTGTAATTTCTTTGAGTGTCATTGAGGACTTTGCTGGCATAGTATATCACATGGACTAAGTTATCTTTCCTCTGCCCTAACACTGCCCTACTGCAAAATCAGATGCATCACACATCAGTTCAAACGGTAAGTTCCGATCAGGTGGGGAAATGATAGGGGCAGAGGACAGCCTCTTTTTCAAGTTTTCGAATGCTAGCATGCATTTTTCATCAAAGACAAATGGTGTATCAGATACAAGGAGATTGCTTAAAGGCTTGGATATCTTTGAAAAATCTTTAATAAACCTTCTGTAAAAGCCGGCATGCCCTAAAAAGCTCCTAATTACCTTGACATCACTCGGTGAGAGTAATTTTTCAATGAGTTCCACCTTAGCTCTGTCTACCTCAATGCCTTGGTTAGTGATGGGATATTTTCACGGAGAAACGAATTTCTCCAAAACACCCAAAACTAACCGGCAAGTGCACCGGGTCGCATCAAGTAATAAAACTCACGGGAGTGAGGTCGATCCCACAGGGATTGATGGATCAAGCAACTTTAGTGGGTGATTAGTTTAGTCAAGCTAACATTGAATGATTTGAGTGACAATTGAAGCCAACAGAATGTAAACTTGCAGGAATTATAAAGTGCAGAAAGTAAAATTGCAAGTAACTTAAAGAGCAAGAAAGTAAAATAGCTGAAACTTGAATTGCAAGAAATATAAATTGCATGAAAGTAAAGAGGACTGGGTGTAGGAAAATTAAATGAAAGCAGTAAATCAAAGCTTAGAACAATTGCAAGGAAATTAAAATTGCACGAAAAGTAAATTCAGATCACAGTGGCTCAAATGTAAAATGCAGAGGAACACATGTGCAGGAAAGTAAATGAGATTTGCAGCAGGCTTAATGTAAATTGAATTGAGGAACTGAACAGAAAATGAAATGCAGATCAATTGCAATAACTAAAGGAAAGTTGAAGATCTCAGGGTTTGGATGAGACTAGAGACCAAGTCTAGATCTCAATTTCTTCCTTGATCCAACAGTAAAAAATTTCCAGAAGAAATGGAGATGAAAGCAGTAAAGAGAGTTTTAATTCAAATTGCAATTCACTGAAAGTTTGCAGAAGAAGAACAAGAGAAATCTCAAAGTGAGAATGAAACAGAATTCCTTCAATTCTCCACCCAAGATTTAAAACAAAGAGAAAAACTAAAGAGAGAGCTCTGTATTCCTAATGCTCCCTAGTGGAGCTCGCCCCTATTCTCTCTATTCGGGCTTCCTTTCTAAAATGAGAATGATGCCTTATATAGGCATTTTTACAAAATGAAAATGAAATTCAAAACAAATTACAATTAAAACGAAATTTCTATTCTAACTATCTCTTGTGCCTTTGAGTGATGATAATGGGCCCTTGCTCTTGATGGAATTGGGTTGATAGAGGCCTTGGTTGATTGCTCTTGGAGTTGGAGAGAGAACCGAATTGAACCGGGTTGGAATCATGAAAGCTTGAGTAAAAGTTGGAGTAAAAGTTAGGGTCTAACTTTTGCTCCAACTTTTCACATCAGCACCCTTCCTTGCTGATACCAACGTTGGGGCAAAAGTTAGGGGTCAAACTTTTGCTCCAACATTGGCCCCCTTGTGTGCATGTATGGGGTGCTACTTTGTCCTCTTGTCAACGTTGTCAATTTCATGCCAACTATAGACTATTATATATGGTTGGAAAGATCTGAATGTCATATTTCTAACCCAATTGGAATCACCTCAATTGGACATCTACAACTCAAGTTATGCTCATTTGAAGAGGACAAGGTTGCTGGCTTTGGTGTGCAGCGTTTGAGGCGACGTTTGCCTCAAACGTGGTCGAAAACGCCAGTTCTGGAGGCTCAAACATATTGTCCACCCCATACTATTATACATTGTTGGAAAGCCCTGGATGTCTACTTTCCAATGCCGTTGGGAGCACATCATTTGGAGCTCTACAGCTCGAGTTATACTCCGTCAAAGGTGCAGAGGTCAGTTGGCCTCACTGCAGGTTGCCACCATGTTCGTTTATGCTCATTGCGGGGCAGTTTTCTCCCTCAATTTTAGTATCCACCATGCAGTGCCATATATTCTTGGAAAGCTCTCGATTCCTACTTTCCATTGCTTTTTGAATCACCTCATTTGGAGCTCTGTAGCTCAAGTTATTGTATTAAATAAAATCCAATGCAATTGAGCAACAATTAATCATACTAGCTTTCCAATACTTGTATGCACATGCTAAACTTTTCTTTAGTTCCTTGTTTGTTTATGATCATGATGCTTTACTGCTTTTAAATTCACAAAACTCAAGTTGGGAATCACAATGGCATGGCAACATGTTATAAATCAATATTCAAGCTATGCTTTATTCATACACACATGTAAATAGAAAAGATGAAGACAATCATGCATTTTAAGCGCTGGAAACAAATGAGGAGAAAAGGAACTTTACAACCTTGTAGTTCATCTTCATTATTGTTGTCCTTTTTCCTCTATTCTTCCTCCTTCCCTTGCCAAACTCAAAATGCTTGCTCATCCTCAAGCAACAATTAGAACAATGGCTATGGGGCTAAGATGGATCAT
>NC_029785.2:91744803-91745489 GCF_000816755.2 Arachis ipaensis
AAGCATTAAAAACAAGTAAATAAATGAAACAAAGAGAAAACAAAAATTATCCAACTAAGAAGAAAAATAACACTGTAAAAGGCAATATGATTATACAGACAAGTGATGTTGCTGGATTGATTTGCATAGAAAAATAGGTGGCACACCAAACTTAGAATCTTGGTGTGTCACTTTCATGTAAAATTGATGTAATCATCCATGAAGATGGAAAACAGTTTATTGCAGGGCAACACCAAACTTAGAATGTAACCATATGCCAATTTATTGAAATTTAAACAAAGCAAGGAAAAGAAATGTACCTACTGTCTACCTGTTCTTTACTTTCTTCCTCTTCTTCCAATTTGTTAAGAGAAATGACTTCAAAGGAGGAGAAGTTTCAGCTACTGTCCCTTGCCTTAGCTTTTCCTCAGCAAGCTTCCTTTTGCAAATGGCTTGATTGATCTTGCTTGCTGGATTAGGGACAGGATTGGTGCTCTTGTTAGTTGCCTTCACTCCTTTGAATTCAAAACTTGGTTGCTGTGTGATTATTGGAGTCTTGTATTCATCCAGAGCCTTTTGAATTGGTGGTTCCATGAACTCTTCCTTCATGTGCTTCTCTGCCTCACTTGAGTGTAACTTTTCTAGAATGACTTCCTCACTTTCTTGCTCCTCCACTCCTTTCTTTGCACTCAACATTTGCTTTAATA